>NC_059369.1:15592500-15905000 GCF_019703515.2 Myxocyprinus asiaticus
CCGAGACCCACTATTCAGGGGGTCAGGGATTCAGGAATTTTATTAAATGTATCATTTTACAGCATTTGTCATTCTAAAGAATAACATGGCAAACATACAGTACATTTTGTGCCCAAACCCCCACATTGTTATTGGAATTTTGTTTAATAATGGCATAACATTTTTTAGACTTGTAATAGAATGTTTACATTTACAGTATAATGTGATTGCCCTCAACTGGCCCCAGCATCACCCCTCGTTGAACATGGCTTAGAGCCGCCACTATGAATGAATTGTTTTTTTCTCTCTGGGTCATAAGATCATGTTTCATTTGGATGTGATCGTCAGATATCAGGGGGGTCTTAAACGACATCTCACAAGGGTGACGTTCAACATGTTAACCCGTCATCCTGAGACAAAACAAACAGTCTGTCTGCGGCCGGCAAGATATAATGTGATTTCAGCACGCTGTTAGCTCTGCACGTCAATGCCTGTTTCTTGCATTTACCTATATTTATTACTGAGCCGTTCACTGATGATATGCAGCACATGCAGGAGCTGCAAATGAGAAAGATTTGATTCTCACAAATGCAAACACACACTCCTGCAGTGGTCTGACACTGTTCCCATCCAGGGCTCAACAATAAGGATGGCCTGCAGTTTTCATGGAGCTTGATTATAGTTGTATATTTTTAGCATTACTGCAAATTAAAAACCTAATAAATTATTTGTATTAATTTGCTTTTATATAGAAAACGTAATGATAATGAAAAAATATGAAAAACGTATTGACGCATATAAATATTGTTGCAAAAAAAAGTTTTGTAGTGGGGACAGTTAAAATGTTAACAGGGTAAATAAAAATCTGAACTCTGCATAAATTTGTTTTTTTAAATCCTTATTGTTGAGCTCTATCATCACATGATCACATGTTGGAATGAATCTGAAGAAAATGTGTGTGGTGTTTACACATGCAAACTTGCCACAATGATGCTAAGGTGTTGTGGGTGATTGCCAGGGTGTTGCCATGCAGTTGCAAAGGTGTTCAGAGTAGTTAGCGTGTTGCTTTGCAGTTGCTAGAGTGGGATTGGGTGGTTGCAAGGTGGCCAGTTCAGAAGAGTCTCTATGTTATTCCGGTCTCTGTCAAATATAGCCCTGGTCCCTCCTTCACTGTAAATCTATAACCAGTTTTATTATCTGCCAGGTGAACATCTTAAGCCTGATCACTTAAATCAGTGGTTCTCAAACATTCTTTCTTAGAAGAACACCCCCCTACTTCATCCCCTTACCCCAGCCGTGATCCGCATATTTGACTTGGCACAGGTTTTACACCGGATGCCCTTCCTGACGCAACCCCTAGTGGCTGGTGGACTCTCACTCACACCTATGGGGCAATTTAGAGTCTCCAATTCTGCATGTTTTTGGACTTGTGGGGGAAACCAGAGCACCTGGAGAACATGCAGTCTCCACATAGAAAGGCCCAGTTGAGCTGGGACTCACACCCGGGACTCAGCAGTAAAATGACGACCTTGATTTATACCATGATATAAAATGATTTTACTGTGATATAAGATTTGTCATACTGCCCACCCCTACACTAAGGTTTGCAGATGGAATGTACATAATGGAGGAAAATATTCTATACATATTTGGAAAGAATCACACAGTACAAGGCCAGACGTGGAGCGGTCCGTTTACTCTCTGTGGTTCTGTGTGTTGCAGAGGAATGTAAAGACCAGGGGGTCAGGAATTGGCTGGTTAGCAGGTCACTGTTAGCACTTGCTGGTAGATGCTGGAACTGCACCACCCGATGGCAAAAAGCATGTTTCTCCATAGCAGTGTTTTATGACTAAATAAAATTTTATCCAAGAACCATTTAAATTTAAATTATTTAATTACATTATAGCACATCGTCATCCGGTGGTGGATTGTTTTTGAAGGGCTCTTAAAAATTGAAATTGAAATTGATTTATATTTTTCCCTATCAATTCCCATTGAAGAGTGATCAGTCACGTGACACCCGATCCCGGAACTGAGCGCCCATGAGCAAAGATGGCAGCCTCCATTTCGCTAGCTTTCTAGGAACCCTGCACTATCTGAGCACAGTCATAGAGATGAATGGAGATGCTAACGGATAGCTCTCTCCAGGTATTTTATAGCTCCATGGTAAAGACTCACGATGACTTTAACAGACAGGAAGAGACCAGTGGATTCTGTTTCTCAAGAGATGCTTCTGTTAACTATAAAATCAGCTGACTGTTAATGAATTGATCACTTCGACAAGACAAACAGCCTCTATAAATATAAAAGCAAAACTCATCACTAAAGACATGAATGATCAAAAAATCACACACCTCCAAACATTATTTAAATCCTGGTGCACGACCAAAAATGTATGTATCGATGAAAAACATGCAAGAAAGTCAGCACACTGTTGCTCCCAAATAGATTTAATGAGCTCACCAAACAATATATGAACGTGATGTTTCACGCTACATGCTCTTCATCAGGTTAAAGGCTCTGGGTTACTGACCAGAAGGTTGGGGGTTCAAGCCCCAACCGGACTGTCACCGAGGTCAACCAAGATGCCACTGTTGGGCCCTTGAGCAAGGCCCTTGACCCTATCTGCTCCAGGGGCGCCGTAACATGGCTGACCCTGCACCCTGACCCCAGCTTAGCTGGGATATGTGAAAACAAAGACATTTCACTGTATATATATGAAAAATTTATAATGTGTGACAATAATAATAAAGGCTTTCATGTATTGAATGTATTTTATTCATGAATTGAATTCCATCTCCAAACCTCAGTGTAGGGGTGGGCGGTGTGACAAATCACAGTAAAGTCATTTTATATAACGGTAATAGTATAAATCAAGGTCTAGTCATTTTGCTACTACATGCATACACAGACAGCACCATGTTATTTTGGACATATACCATGATATTCTGTTTTTGGGACATGGTGCCATAGTAATACCATGCTTTTTGGACATGGTACCATGATATTACTGTGTTTTTTGGACTTGGTACCACCATTGAAATTTCATGTTTTATAGGACATGGTACCATAGTTTTTTTTTTTTTTTTTTGGACATAGTACCATGGTAATCCCACGGCTTCTTGGACATGGCAACAATGGTAAAACCATGTTTTTGGACATGTACAGTAACATGGTAATACCATGTTTGTTTGAACATTTGCTTTGGTAATACCAGGCAATGATATCACTATACCATACGGTACCACCACAGTAATTTTGTTGCTGCTGGTTCCTGCCTCTCATCCACTAAAATTCCCACCTCAATGTTTCAGGCCCCCCAAACACACATACTTTCATTCCTACTTTTCCTTTCCTTTTATTCCCACCCCCACCAGCTCAGCTTACAGTCTCTGCTCAGCGTGTGTGTGTGTGTGCAGCTCAGAAGACTGTGGGATGTGCAGCCGGTAGCCGCAGCTGCTCATGTGAATGTGCGCAAATGCACCTGATGCACTGATCTGTGCTGCGGGAGCACAACACAGTCGGAAAGAGAGTGTGTGTGCACGTGTGTCATGATGCTGTCTGCCATCGAATTACTGCTGCTCATCTGTCTGCAGATGCGTGTTCTGGGGAAGCCGTGGTCACAGGTCAGAATGTTACATGTTTTATTTGATGAGCAGATCATAATGATGTCACCTGCATGTATTGATTCCAAATGCGTATCTGTTTGTGCGCTGTACAGTTTTCTATTACTGCAGTCCACTGAAGCTTTATGAGATTTTCTCCCTCCATTTACATTTATAAAAACATGGAACCATTTGAAGATTTTGTGACCAGAGTATTATGTGTAACATTATTTTGTAACAACTGTAAGATTTATACCATAGTAGAAATATATTTGCATGGCTATCAGTGGGCATGACTGCTTTATGTTGTTTTTGTGTGAGAGCAATGAAGAATCCATGGAGTAATGTGAAAATACAGACTGTGACATGTCTCAAACTTGTGATTAAGGGGTGTTTGTAAGGCAAAATGCAATTAAGATTTTATTTGTTTAGTAGAGTTACAGTTGCCAAACAACGATGCATCTGGAGGTTTTATGTTGAATTTTGCAGTCACAAGTGTGCTCTGTATCACTATTTTACATTGAGAATTTAGAGTCAGAGCTTTCAGTTTTATAATATTAGATTTGAGTTGTTTGTTTTTAGCTCAAGTGTCAAATAATGGGAAACGGTTTTAATACTGATGCCAGACTTATTTTTGAGTTATGAGTAATCAAATGAGATTATGCACCTTTCATTTGTAAAGTATTTAATTCACTGGATTATTAAAAAAAATAGGCATTGCCTCATAATGATTTAAGATAACCATATGGTAAACCAATTTTCATTGAATTTCAAACTTTATCACCATGATTATTATATACTTTTAACGTTATATAATGGTGTGTATTAATAATACAGTATATTAATTTTAATAATAATACAGTATATTACAGTGTATATATATATATATATATATATATAATTATAATATTTGTATATCTTTTATATATGTTTATTTAGAATATGATATTGATTATAAAAAAATATTTATATAAATTATTTAAATATTTAAATAATTATATATATATAAAAAATAATGCCCATAACATTAAGCCCACCACTGAAAGTATTAGCTTATACATAACATCTTACCTTTTGCTTGCTGAAGATCATTAGCTAAATAATGCTACATTCATTAAACTTCATCTTTAAATGTGTGTTTTGGGGAAGCTGGCCCTCAGCTGTGTCCTTGAGAGAGACTATGACATTTATTGTCGCACTGGGTGTAATGTATGTGAATATTCTGCACAGATGGTTTCTAAAGCCATGTTAACTTCCTACAGTACTTCCTGTAATCTTTAACAATCTTTAGCAGATACGACACCACAGCGGCCATTTAAATGTCATCTGTGGGTTTTATAATAACAGGATCTGACAGATGAAAGAATCATAGCCATTACAAACGTTCAGTACCATATTTGTGCCAGCTGTGAGAAACTCAACTGCTGGCTATTTTAGTGCACTTTACAAGCACTCTGTGTTTATGGTCATAGCCTTGACCTCTGGCTTTGGGTGTCCACTAATTTCCGCAGACATCAGGGCACAGGAGACAGCACATTTCTCTTATGCTTATGTCAGTGCTCGGTCGACCCGTAAATCAGTGTGATTGCAGAATTCACTTTAGACTGTCAAACAGATGCATTTCTCTGGGAAACTTCATGTGATTGATTTATTTATTCAAATATTTTAACATCTTATATTTCTGTTATTAAAGCACTGCCTCTGTTTTGGTTTCCTTCTCAGTTTCTCCAGTGTAGCATCCCTGTAGAGCGCTCAGAGAGAGTTGTATCTTAACAGAGGAACTTAAATCATATTGTAATTTTTTAAATCTGATTTCTACCTTGTTTACATTTGTAATGAACTGATATTCTTGACTCTTGATGTTTCTTGGTGTTAGAGCATACATTTATCATGATCAATATTATCTGTGAAGAGTTGTGGTTCAAATAAAGGCTGTATTTCTGAAGTAGACTTTAACATTTGAAGAAGAAAAGTGAGCGGTGTTTCTAGGTTGTGTCTAGGGTGCTGAAAGGTGGTTGTTAGGGTGTTCTGGGTGGTTTCTTACTGCATCAGCCAAAAGAGTCCACCCCCTATGTCTCGATGATATTCTGGTCTCTAGTTATTGTTTCCTTCTATGTAAGTCTATGGGATTTCTTTTTATTTGAGGTATCATTCATGTCATGTACACGCTGAAGTTTAACACTTCATTTTAAGGGTTGTTCAAATCACTAACCCTATGTATGAGCAATAGTAATAGTGATTCATTAGAGTTTTTACATAGTTTTTTTTCTCTGTGTGTTGAGAACATATTCTTGTTATATAAACTGATTTCCGACTGTTTACCGCTGTGAGTCTGAATGCAATATAACAGGCTCCAGCGCTCGCTTCTAACTGTGGCAAAACAGTGGCTGTAATCTCTCTCATTATGAGTCCTGTGGTTACACTCTTAAAACCCCACAGTGTGTTTGTTCATTCAGAGGACACATGCTCATGGTCTCGTACGCCACATGGAGTCCAAATGAAGCAATAGTGAAGTTACTGATTTTACTTTACTGGAATTTAAAGTGATGGCCACACAAACAATTAACGAACACAAATCACATAACAGTCACTGCTGAATGTTGCTATCATTTCTTTACAAGAAATAGTTCACCCAAAAATGAAAATTCTGTCATTGAGTTTTCTAATGTTGTTCTAAACCTGTTTGACTTTCTTTCTTCAGTAAAAACGTAAATGGAGATGTTTAGCAGAACCAACGTAACCAGGCGTAACTTGGTTCTTGTGGGCCCCAGTGCAAAAAAACCTGATGGGGCCCCCTGCCACCCCCACCCACTCATAGCCTACAAGAGTTAACCTAAAATATATAACATTATATTGTAATTATTTTTTTGTTTGCACAATATTGTTACTAAATGTCTCAACAAAATTGATCCTCTTAAGGCACCTTTTCAGAAATTATGAGAATTAACTTATTTTCTTTATTTTAAAATGTCTTTATTAAATTATTAAAATGGAATTCCACAAATGAGTTATGCTATTTATTCTGAAAGGCTGCATTTTACTTTAAAAAAAAGGAAAAAAAAAGAAGCTAGCATTTAAAATAAGAACAATTATACCAGTAATCCATCTGATTATAGCCATGTTTTGGGGACTAGATTAATTTACTGTCAGTTTCTTTATGACATCTTTATTATCAGCTTTCTCCTGAACAAAATGGCAGGACACTTCAAGTTTACCTGACATAACAGACATAGTTTGCTTGATCAGCTTTACTTTCATGCTGGAAATGCCCAATAATAGTATCACTGTTGCTTCATGCTCTTTCTCAGTACAACTCTCTCTGCTTTGTACTATCATTAAATATATTATGTCTTTGACCGTGACACTGCATGTCATCGATACTCGGCAGCTCTTTATTCACATAATGCAGGGTAGAGGTGACGGTTTCTTGGTGAGGAAGAAACGAGTTTGGGACTGCAGAGAAACAAATGCAGCATTAGCTGTGAAAGCTCAGGGCTAACGCTCCGTTTGCACTGAGTAATGACGTCAGACCCACCACACTGGCTCAGTAAGATTTCCCAAGAATCCCTATGATGTCGAACAAAAACATTGCAGAGAATCGTTTGATGTATTGCTTAAAATTAGATTTTTTTTTATTTTATTTTTTTTATTTATATACCCTTTTCTCCCCAATTTGGAATGCCAAATTCACACTGCTTACTAGGTCCTCGTGGTGGCGCGGTTACTCACCTCAATCCGGGTGGCGGAGGACAAGTCTCAGTTGCCTCCGCTTCTGAGACCGTCAATTCGTGCATCTTATCACGTGGCTTGTTGTGCATGACACAGCGGAGACTCCCAGCATGTGGAGGCTCATGCTACTCTCCAAGATTCATGCACAACTTACCACATGCCCCATTGAGAGCAAGAACCACTAATCACGATCACGAGGAGGTTACCCCATGTGACTCTACCCTCCCTAGCAACCGGGCCAATTTGGTTGCTTAGGAGACCTGGCTGGATTCACTCAGCACACCCTGGATTCGAACTCGTGACTCCAGGGGTGGTAGTCAGCATCAGTACTCGCTGAGCTACTCAGACTCCGCCAAATTAGTAATTTCTAATTAAATATTATAATTAGTGTTAGAGTAAGATGTAATTTTAATAAACTTTGATTTGTTTGATAAAAAAAAAAAAAAAAAGGAAAAAGGAAAAAGAAAATAAGGTCACCATGGATGAGATGCATAGTGTGTAGTCCAGCTATAAATACAACACAGTTCCAACAAGTCAACATTGTATGTTGATAAAGGTGTTAATAGTTTAAATTGTATTGATGATTTAATATTTTAAAGTAGGACCCCATCATCACAGGTACCCTTAGACCGTGGGGCCCCAGTGCAGCTTCTACTGAGCAGAACATTAAACATACAGTGAAGGGGAACACTTTCCGTGAATATAGCGCCCAAGTTGTATGGACTACTTTTATGAACTACCGTATTTTCCAGAATATAAATTGCAGTTTTTCATCATCTGAAAGGTTCTGCGAGTTATAATTCAACGCGGCTTATTTATATAATTTATCTGTAATTGATGTCAGCTGGTCAAACGCACTGCACACCAAAACACATATGCTTACACACAAACATCAGTCATCATAGAGACGTTTTAAAGTAGCCTATTTAGACTATTTTGCCAAATCATTTTATGCAACCAGTTTAAGTATTCTGTCTACCATAACATTAAACTCTAGACTGCTGTCAAATGTGACCCTCACATGCCCTAAAATTGCATTTCATCACACTCCTAGCAAAACATTCAGGGGCAGATTCACTAAACAGTTGCGCTATTTTTGTGCATGGTTTTCAGTGCAAAAACCTGCATCTTATTCACTAACCACCTGTAATCTATTTTAGCAGGCGCAATCAGCACTGAAATTGCGTTGCGTCTTGAGTATTTAAATAAAATTGTTGTCATTCCTTTCCGTTTAAACACGCCTCCTTTTACGTAAATTAGGCTCATTGTAGATTGTGCTTCATTAACTAAAACTGCCTGGTGCAATTTAGCTTGCACTATTACCACCAAAGTAGCCTGTAAAATGAATTTTATGTAAAAGAGATGTTTGTGAAAATTTTCAACCGATCATATCATTAGTAATTAATCAAATAATCATCAAATGATGGAGAAGAGCGTTATAAGCTGGCATATATCCAAATGCATGGTGTCCTCAAGCGACAGGTTCTTCATGTTTAAGAGATGATCCAGGTGTCTGGATCAAAGTGATGCTGAGCAGTCAAATACGGTGGTCTGTGGCATCCTCCGCTATATAGTGCTCAGAATCGGACTGCAAGATCAGAACTGCGAGTGCAAATTACATTCAGCAGTGATTTTGTGGGCGCGTTTGCGCCGTTGCCTGATCAGCATAATTTAATTAGTGAATCGGGTGCTAAACCATTAAGTACAGTTAAAAAGTACTTAGATATTTATCTTTTTTGCACCAAAAGTGATCCTATCATTTAGAAGACATTAACCACCAGAGTCTTTTGGATGAAATTTATGCTGACTGTCTGTGATTTTTGGAGCTTCAAAAGTCTGATCACCATCCACTTGCATTTTAAAGACCTGCTGACCAAAGATATTTTTCTACTTTTCTTCAAATGTGTTCTGCTAAAGACAGAAATTCATACACACCTGTTATATTATATTATACCTCTTGAAATGTCAATCATCATTAACTTTGATGTTTTCCCCAAGCAGTTATTCCATTCATAAATAGACAGCACACTTCATGATGATTTTTGGCAGTTCCACTGTTAAAGTGGTTTGAGTGTTTCTCAGCTCTGTTTTCGGGCTCTGTGAAGGAAACGCTGAGCTGTGCAGACAGTGCCGCTTGAAAGGCTTCCAACCTGTCCATAAACTCCTGGCTCCTGCAGCCCAGTGCATCGTGGGAACTTGTGCTGTTGGTGCAGAAAGAAGGAGCTGCTGTCTGGATGCCAATATACAGTCAGATTTAATTTCATTATTTATTATATGAGTACTATATGTGAATTACATGACTACATTTATAAGATTTATGCTGTTTACTTTTCCTTTGACTATTCAGTCAGTAAGTTTACATGCACTTTAAAAAAAAATTTACAGTTTAAATGTCTTTTTTTTTTTGTAAGTCTTTTTAAAATGTCACGTAAGGGATTTAGTCCAACTGAAATCATACAGTCGGATTTTTGCGAAGTTGGACCAGCAGACCAAGGTATTGTGATTGTAGCTTGGCTTTGTCTGTCACGTATACAAGTTAATTGGACCACAATTGGCATCGCCGTTGTGTGCACACTCCGAAACATGGGTGATGCGCGACGTGTATTTAACACTTGCCCAGCTGACATCCTTCCTTCAAATATTACGTATTGTGTCATGTTTACTTGGACAGACAGATGAAGAATATGGGCTAAGTGCAGTCATAAGCCATAAGCACAAAGTCAGTGGGTATGGCCATGAAGTTATGCGCTAAGTCTAGGCACAAGTGGGTTTGGAGAACAATTGTGCACACAAAGCGCTAAAAGGCTGGGTCAAGTGCATTTTAAATGTCAGGTTCTTCTCCGGTAATTGCACCGTCTGCATCCTATTTTATAGTCCATTCCCTGTCAAGCACCAGCGATATAAACAAAGACAGCACATTCATAAGAATAGGTAGTGTAAATGGACTGTATGCAATGAATAAGAAGAATAGAAATATTAACTTACATTCTTTTGTGCATTAACTGCTTCCTTGTTGAATGTCAGACATATTTCCATGACAGTGACACGCTCCATTTATACACATGGAAAATGTGATTCTCGTCAGGACTTGGATTTACGCTGTTAAATTATAGAGAATGTAAGTATTATTAATAATTTTAATTTACCTAATATTAACAGTGATTGTATCGGCCCGCACTTCACTTCTACTGGTCGAATTTTATTTTTTATTTAATTCATTTATTGAAACACAAAAAATTAAACCAAAAATTATAAATTCAAATTACACTTCAAGGTGGTCAAAAAAATCATATCAAATCTAAACATTTTATCCCCTCCAACTACTTCCACCGGTCCCTTTTGCAGTGACATAAAAATCTCTCTACGACATCAGGTGAAAAAATACAAATTACAGTACATCATACATGCAATTGTAAATATAAACATAATAATAATTGAAAAATAAACCATGACCTATAGATATCATAATTTTTATTTGCATAAAACCACCACAACTGTGATTTTCAAGGGCATAATTTGATGTTCCACTATATTTTCAGAGTTTGGACATGAACTTTATTACCACCCGCTGGTGAAATCTCCAAACTGTAAATGTAGGAACTGAAATTGTTTTGCACTGAAAAGAAAACAGATGTGCTTCTGAAACGTTTAAGCACAATGACCTATCTCTCTGGAAATTAGTAAATTGCACTTTGCACCACTTCATTAACATACAGTACACCTGCTGTTTGCGTGCATACTCCCATAAATAGCACAAACACTCCAAGCCACGGCCACTTGTGCTTTGCGCTGGCACGAAAATTGCGCTTAGAATTAGCACTCTCACGAAAATTGGATAAGACGTTGCACACGGTGGTTGCGCGTAGCGATGCACTTAGCACACGTGAAAATAGAGCCCTGTAGCTTGATTATGTGAAAACCTGCTGTAGCTCAATTATAACTGAATGTAAACTTATGAGTTTCATATGTATTACACACACACACACATACACATTACACTGTTTAATTGTTTGTCTTTATTAACAAGCACTGAAAGCAAACCTGACGGTGAAGGAAAACATTTTATATATTTGTATGTATTTGCAGAGGCTGATTTGCGCACAAGTGTCTTTTGTAGAATTCAGTATTTCCCGCAATTTAGCACTTTGAAACCACCTACACAAACATGCACACAATTAAAATTTCAAAGAGCTGCTTTGTTTTGATCACCTGGAATTATTCGGTTGGTCTACTCAGGGCTTAAAACATAAATCATTCCCGAAGTTATCATTTCAGTCAGCATCTGTTCAGTCGAAGTCATTTGTTTTGCAAAAATGTGTGTGTTCTTCTGTATGTGAAGGTGCTTTTGTTTGAATTTGAGCATTATGGAGTATAAAATATCCCTACCGGTCTGTAACTGTATCCGTCGGGTCAGTCAGACTGTGTCTTTCACGGTGCCAACTTCGTTCTTGTTGTGAACCACAAACTTGAGCCTCCCAGTCAGTTCAAAGACTAAGAGAATGTAACATATCACACACTCACATTAATCGGGACACTGTTCTCCTTTCAGTGTATATTCAGTTGTGCTGATGTTTGAAACTGTAGATGTTTGCTGCGATGAGGTTGTTCTCTGTCCAGCTGTCGTATCCCGGCGTTCAGCATCTTTGCAATTATTCTGCTAATCAGAGATCCGAGAAATTTCCACATAATGACGGATGATGTTTACATGCAAAACCCTTGATGTGTCTTTGCCCAGATCTGCTCTTTCCTCTTCATTCCAGTTGAATAATTTAGCTTTGCTTTATCTCAAATCTCATTCACGCATGTGTATATTCATATATGGTGCATTATGATGTTCTGTTTGAATGTTTTAGATTGAATGCAAGTGAAATTCTTTTGATATCCTTTTTCAGACTGGATTTCTACATCCTGTGTGTGTGTGTGTGTGTGTGTTTTGAATATTTGTTGGAAATTGGTAATAACTGCATGAGGTAGTTTGTCACCGTAATGTTGTAGTCTGGGTTAGACAGCAGCTGTTCTGGAGAGTTGTTCAGGTTTGACAGCAGGTCAGTGTGAGCCGGAACCATTCAGCATCATTAGTAAAAGACCACTGAGAAGACTACTGACTCACTCCTCTTTCCAGCAAGGGATTATGGCAGTGTTTCCTGCTCCGCCGCTACTGAATTTCCAGTGCCACAGCAAAATAAATATTTTACCCGAGTTGTGAGCTTCCAGTCTGAATTGAGTGTTATGAGATGAAGAGCATGTAATGCCAAATAACAGCAAAACAAAACAAATTTCTATTGCGTTTTGAAAGTATTGTGATAAGCAGAAATAAGTACACATACTCATACGCACTCATGAGGCTTGTAACACTGTGTTTTCAGAGCAGTTCTGTTTGTAGAGTATTAGTGTATTACACATACTCTGAGCGTGCGTGAGGCTCACGACACTGTGTTTTCAGAGCAGTTCTGTGCAAAATTCCATCTCGTTCTCAGAGTAACAGATGTGCTCTGGGTTATGTTTGGTTTGTTAACGTGCACTGAATGTGATATATTTACAGTGCTCAGCACGGCCTGAAAAAGTCAGCAATGGAAAAAAAATTTAACACCAAATTATTAATCGGCTAGAAATTGCTCATTGTGAGTGCAATCTGTACAAAATGGCTTTTAAAATCCTTATCCTGTAATAAGAAGTGACTGGACAAATCATGGACGTTCATTGGTCTAAACACTCCTCGTCCTCTTTTTGCCCATCATTTCCTTCTTTGTCACTCCAGTCTCTCTGGACCTTTTCTTTAAACCCTTTATGTTTTACTGCTGCTCATCTGAATTTATGGACTACTGAAAATAGAAATATATTCAGGAATATAAATCACCAGCACAGAGGTCTGATTTATGGCTATTTCCGCTTGTCAATGTCAAAGCACGGAAACAGACTTATAGTGTTCCTGGAACTATGACACTGCTGAAACCATTATCTAAATAAACTGACCACAGAAGCCCTGGTCACACATACAGCAGTTTCACTAGAGGTCTCCAGTCGCTGGGTTATTGGTTGTAGTGGCTGTTCCCACTGCTGTGCCCTAGTTAAACTTTTGTAAACTTTGTTGTGTCTCTTTTAACACCTACATTGCATTGCCAACAGTCTCACTCATGTCACCAAATTACTAACTGCCATTAAAAATCTGGTCACTTTGTCACTGCGTAGTGCTGCATTTGTGAATGCCTTTAAAGACTGTTTGCGGGTGTTAATAAGTGACACTAGTTTGAGATTGTTCACAGTGTTTTTCTCTGTTTGTTTGTGTTTGTCGCAGAGTGTCGGTTGCGATGATCTCCTGGGCTCTGGCAATATGCGTGATAAATGTGGTGTATGCGGTGGAGATAACAGCGCATGTACGCTAGTCTCCGGCCTGTTTCAACGCAGCCTGTCTAAAGTGGGTTACCACAAGATTGTAGAGATCCCGCAGGGTGCCACGAAGATCAACGTCACAGAGATGGTGAAGAGCAGGAACTATCTGGGTGAGTCACTCAAAAAGCAACAAGTAAATAAATCCCATTTCTGTCATGACAACTTTCGGAAAGATTTAGCATGTTAATGTGGGTGTAACAGGGTTTAAAATGGTCAAGGAGGAGGCGCCCTCCTCCTCGTCACACTCCTCCCTCCTTTGCCTCAAGCCGGGGAAACCCTGACATGACGTACATCCCCCCTCCTTTCTGGGGGGGGGGTGTTGCCCTTCCGGCTGCACTTGCCGGCAGACTTTCCCCGCATCTCGATACCTGGGAGGGAGACAAGAGGAGGGAAAAGGGGATAGGGAAAGAGCGAGGTGGAGCAACAGTGAGAGAAAGAGAGGAGAGAGAGAAAAAAAAATTGCTCACCGGTTCCAAGACATGCCGTCGCCTAGTCCTCGACCACTCCTCCAGCTTCTGATGGATGAGAGCCTCTCCTCCCCAGGCAGACAGCAGTGAGCCCTCCGACCCCTGGTGGATGGAACACCCCTCCGTGTTCTGGCGGCTGGTAGTGAGCCCCTCCGCCCCTGGCAGAAGCTCCACCGCTCCAGGCGGCCAGCAGCAAGCCCCTCCTCCCCTCACAGATGGCGACCGTTCCTCCGTGTCCAGGCGGCCGGCAGCAACTCCTCCATCCCCCGATGGACGGCCGCGGCTGCTCCTTTCGGTCGACGGCAGTGGCGAGGACACCACGACAGCGCATCCCTCCTCCTTCTCGGGTTTCGGCACCAATGTAACAGGGTTTAAAATGTGCAAGGAGGAGGCGGGAACTGGCTGAACAGTCAAAATAATGTTTAATAAAAACTTAAAAAGACAAACATAAACACACACGGCAGCTGCGTGTGGCACTCTCTCTCTCTAACTGCTGCATCCAGCTCGGCTTTATCCCTCTCCTCGGTTGATTAGCCCGATTGGAGGCCGGCCGTGCGCACTCACAGCCCGGCCCTGCCCCGCCCCGCCATCCTCCTCGTTACAGCGTATGACATATTGATTAGAATTTGATCTTGGCAGAATAGATCTGCTATGCTGCTGCTGCTGCTGCAGAGCAAGTATGAATACTTACTACTGCTAGAACATACAGTACGAAGACATACAGTGTAAAGGCCCCGATATACTTCACACAAAATCTAAGATTTTCGAATGACGGTAAACAGAGAAAATCAAGCAAGTGGTAAGTCCCACACAGGAAAATGGGGGTTGCAGGCTGCCCTTAAATGTCTTGCACTCTTTAAAAAACTACAAACAAGATTATGGGAACCAAGAGAAGAACCATTAACTGGTACATGATATGCAGAAATGGCCACAACGTATACTTTTAATGTGGAAGCTGATTTGCCTGCATCCAAAAGATGTTGCAAAAAACTTAAAACTCTTGGAAACTTACAGTATGTATGATCCAACCCACGATCCCTGCACCATGAAGAGAAAAAATTCCAACGCGCAGCATAGAACTGATGTGTGGATGCAGTCCTAGCACTAGCAATAGTATGAACAACAACAGGTTCACAATCAGTTAGAAGAGGGTTGGACCCAGAGGCCAGACCCAAAGCTGAAGACGGGCTGGATCTGGGTGCCAAACACCGCTGTCCATCTGCTATAGCAGATCCTTCCAGAGTGGAAGCTGCCACAGTCAGCCTGCCAATAGTCTCAGAATTATGGGGAACCAAGACCTGGCTGGCCATCGGGGTGCTACAAGGAGCACCCTGTGTTTGCAGAGGGAGATCCTGTGTAATGTCTCCCACAACAGTGCAATAGGAGGAAATGCATAAAGTAGGCCATCCGTGAGACAGTGCATCCTGCCCCAATGGGCTGGATGTCTCTGCCCTCGCAAACCACATGTGACAGTGAGTGGTTGTCTCTGATGCGAAAAGATACACTTCTGCTTCACCGAACTGATGTCATATGATCTGCACCACATCTGGATGAATCCTTCAAGATCCCTTGAAAGAGCATCTGCTAATAGATTGCTCGACCCCAGGAGGTGAACCGCCTTCAGTGATGCTAGTCAGGGAAGAGACCAGGTGAGAATCTTGCGAGTGAGATGCAAGGACTTGAGCGACTTCGTGCCACCTTGATGATTCAGGTGGAAGACCGTCGAGGTGTTGTCGGACCGAATGAGCACATGACGGCCTGCCAGAACCGGCAAGAAATATTGCAAGGCTAGGAAAACTGTGCGTAACTCTAGGAGGATGATGTATCCCGTGGACTGATCTGGAGACCAAAGGTCACAAATAATCAAATTAAATCAAATCACTTTATTGTCACACAGCCATATACACAAGTGCAATGGTGTGTGAAATTCTTGGGTGCAGTTCCGATCAACATAGCAGTCGTGACAGTGATGAGACATATACCAATTTACAATAACATCAAATTATCAACACATTATAAACATCTGATATACACATAATTACACTCAACAATATACAAATAATAACATACACTGTACAGTATACAATACGCACTATATAGATACACATTATTCAATAAAAATAAAAAATAAAAATATATAAAAAGTATGTATAGTAGTAAATATAGAATGTACAGTATTGTACTGTACTCCTGTGATTACACGTTGCCAGTGTTGGGGAGTAACGGAATACATGTAACAGGATTATGTATTTAAAATACTAAATATAAGTAACGTCATGGTTACTTGTGTAACCTCCATTCCCTGATGGAGGGAACGAGACGTTGTGTCGATGTAGTGACACTAGGGGTCATATACTCTTGTTTTCTGCCGAAGCACCCAGGGGCGTCAGATTCAGCAGAGGTGAATGAACAGTAGAATTCAGCTCAATGAGCATAACCGTTCGGCTCCGAAGAGAAAATCTGAATGAGTGGTTGCATACCAGCTCCTTTTATACCCGTATGTCCGGGGGAGTGGCATGCAAATACCACTCGGCAATTTTCATTGGCCTTTAATCAAAGACCAGAGGTGTCTCGGGCTCCCAAGAGTGACCCCTAGTGTCACTACATCGACACAACGTCGAGTGAGAGACAGATTGGGAACTGTATTCCACTACAGTTACGATTTAAATCATTAGTAATTAGAATACAGTTACATTCAAAAAGCATTTTGATTATTGAAGAGATTACTTTGCATTTTACTGTCATTTGTTTCATTTAATATTTAGTTCTTTAAGATGGAAAACATTTATACATATAAATTATGCGATCCAAAGTGCATTTGAACAGCGGTGAAACACTTTCTTATGATGTGTTACATTCATACGAGCAGTAAGTTTGAAGTAAGTTTGGAGCAGAAGAAATAGAAATAAACTTTGTGTAAATTGTCAGCTTTACACTAAGCTAAAATGCTATTTCTAGCCATTTACATACACGTTACCAGGCACAATCATTTTTTTTTATTTTTTTTAAGAAAATTCACATTGGATCATAAATTTCTTTTTTTTCTAGTAAGACCTTTGATATTAGGGCAAAAATCATATCCTTGATCATTTTTGTATTGTTTTCCTGTAAAAACATCTAAAAATCCTTAAAACAAGATCAGTTAGATTAATCTTGTTTTAGAAACAACACTGCATAAGATATTTATGTTTTTCAGAGAATGTATTTTTAACATGTGTATTTTGTCTTATTGTACTGGGAGAGTTTTTATAGTCAAAACAAGTGAAAATAATTTACCAGTGCTGAAGAAGTAATCCAAAGTATTTAGAATACATTACTGACCTTGACTAATCTAACGGAATATGTTACAAATTACATTTTATCTGTAGTGGAATACATTTCAAAAGTAACCCTCCCAATCCTGCATGTTGCACCCCAGCCCATGAGGGAAGCATCGGTTGTGACCACTTCCCGACAAGGAGGAATGATCCCTGGCAACTGCCGATGAGGAGGTTGAAAACCTCGAGCATCGTCAGCAGCACGGGACCTCTGTGGGCCCTGAAGCTGTGGAGCATGATGTTGGCGGAAGCATTGTTCTGGTGTTGTAAAGCAATGGCAAGCTTGAGCTGTCGGCACCTTAAAGGCAGGGTTGTGCTACACCTCTGTCAGCTGGCGAGTGGCCTCAGACAATTTCACCCTCTTCTCCAGCAGTTCTGAAATGTTAGGCCCAAAGAGGTGTCCAGGAATGACTGGGAGGTCCCGCAGAGTTTTCTTACAATCCTCAGGCAGTTTCTCCTGAGCAAGCCACACTTGGCGGCAGGAGGCAAGAGTACCTAGTTCACGGGTCACATGGCCCATAGTCAGAAGAGCCGTCTGCAGGAACTGAGAAACTGAGGGGTCAGCGTTTGCTGACTCCAACTTACTGGTGGTAGCGAGGAGTAATTGACAGATTGTATTCTCAGTGCAGGTTATATAGGCAGCAGATTCATATGCCTTTTTCAGCAGCAAGTCTGTGCGACCACATTGGGCACTGGGGCATCACACATTGCCCCGGAGGGCCTCGTTAGGTGATACCACCAGGGTTGCGACGGGCTACTCTATTTCTAGAGCGCGGCCCACCCCGATGGAAATCTGCTTCGGCCATAGACCAAGTGTACAAGTGATCCTTGATCACTGCTTTGGTGCACTAGACCCTGTGAGGGAGTTAGAAAATTCTGACACAAAATCTTTGCATGGTGGCATAGCAAAGGATGTCGCAGCTGAGAACCGTCTAAAAAAGACATTGGACTGGACTGGTTGGACAGGTGACCTGTCCAACCCTAGACAAGCAGCTGCCATCTGGAGCACAGCCACAGTGTCATACGAAGAGGATGGAGCCTGTCCTGATGACTGAACTGAATACCCACTAGAACTCCCTGCAGCTAAAAGATCAGAATTAACATCCGGGGGCAAGGTTACACAGCAAAATCCACAGCATCCATATGATCGTGGAAAAAAAAAGAGTCAGAAGCACTCGTAGAGAGCACGTCCAAGTCAGAATGATTTGAAAGAAAAGGGGAGTCAACAGGTTCTTCCTCAATTGCTTTACTTGAACTATCCTCATCCTCCTGTGTTATAGTTACAGGAGTAGCAGGCACCACAGGCTGATGTGACTAAAAGAGACGTTTTTGCTCTGACATCTCAGAAGAAAGGACAGCAACTGTCTTAGAAAGTGAATTCTCCTCCATACCATCACTCCGTGAATTTGCCTTTTTCTTAGATGGGGGGTGGTTCACTGGCTGCCGCAGATGCACAGTGTTTTCCGAGTCCATCTGTTGGGGGGTAGCTCCGATTCCACGAGTTTCATTGTCGAATTAGGGTCTAACTCAGAGAGACGGAGCCACCTCTCCGACATAGGCAAAAGACTACAGACTACCGTAAGACTAAGACGAGCAGAGCGGTAAATAGCCCGGGAGAGATACCGCGATGATGAACAAAAAGTAATCAAATTCCTCTGGATGGAACCGAAAGGCAGTTCAGCAAAAAACGCTCATGAAAAAATGTAAAATCATATATCCACACTCTGATAACTGGCCATCGGATTGCACCGAGGAGCACAGCATATCACAAAAATTCATATAGAGATTTAGATAACTAAGTTAGCGGGGACCGCCAACATATCAGTGTGGTAAACACTAGCCACCAGATAGCACAGAGAAGCACGAAGTGTTACTGACAAATCGTGAAAATATAGGGTAGCTCAGCGAGTAAAGACGCTGACTACCACCCTTGGAGTTGAGAGTTCGAATCCAGGGTGTGCTGAGTGACTCCAGCCAGGTCTCCTAAGCAACCAAATTGGCCTGGTTGCTAGGGAGGGTAGAGTCACACGGGGTAACCTCCTTGTGGTCGCCATAATGTGGTTCGCTCTCGGTGGGGTGCGTGGTGAGTTGTGTGTGGATGCTGCGGTAAATAGCGTGAAGCACGCGCTATGTCTCCACGGTAACGCGGATGCGCGGATTGACGGATTGACGGTCTCGGACGCGGAGGCAACTAAGATTCGTCCTCCACCACCTGGATTGAGGCGAGTCACCACGCCACCACGAGGACTTAGAGTGCATTGGGAATTGGGAATTTGGGGAGAAATAAAACACACACACACACACACACAAAAACACCACCTCTGACGGTCAGGAAGAATGAAACAGTACTGAGCAATTTAAATGTTAGACAAAGAAAAAGCAGGGATGTCCTGATTCCATTTTTTTGAGAATGAGTACGAGTACCGATACTTCATTTTTGATACTCACTGATACAGAGTCCGATACCTGGGTTTTTTTTTTTTTTTTTTCTAAACTCCATATCAACAGTTTATTTCAATTTTATCATCAAAATGGTGTTTAAATGAATTCATTAAAACTTTAATCAAACGAAAATATAACAATTAATTTTCAACATATCTTTTATCAAATGAAGTGCTTATATACAGAACCTCACAGCACAATCCAAAATACAACATTGGAGTTACTTTATATTTTGTCAAATAAAGTGCTGCATAACAGAGCATCACAGATGTTAGATACTGATTAAGTATTAGGGCTGGGGAAGAAATCGATTCTGTTACAAATCGCGATTCTTGAGCCAAACGATTTTAAAATCGTATCCCTGATGAAAAAAAACTATTTTTTGTTTTATATATATATATATATATATATATATATATATATATATATATATATATATATCTTAATGCTACAATGATTAATAGATATATTTGCTATATTTGTGCAGAGTTCCACATTAACAAGGTTTTCTCTCGATAATTTTTATCTCTATTTCTTTACGTTTAGTCCTTTAATGCACCGCTGCTACAGCCATCAAAGTGCCGTTTGTTTACTGTCGGATGACAAAATCCTCTGTTGTGATCAATGTTGCTGTTATTATGCATAATCCAAAAGTTTATTTGAGAGGTATTTTGGAGAGTATTTGTCAGGAGTCATTGTGCAGATTCTGTCTGACACTGCTTTAATAAATAGTTTAGCTGTAAAAGGCTTATCAAACTGTTGGATGCAGTAAACTACATGTCGCGCCGCCGCAATCTTTATAATCTAACAGCCAGGGTATTCATGTGCAGTGGCGGGTAATTTCTCACATTTACCCGCCACTGTCTACAAGAAATGCTGCTAGACACAAAGACGCGTGCTTGAAGAAACACATGTGATTATATTTTGAAGAACAGACGAAAGAAATGCGCGTCTGACTTGCTTCTTGCGGAACAAGTGCCATTGGTGACTTTATTTCCCTCTGTCAGTCATCTGGGAGCAGTTTTTTAGAATAGTGTTGTCTATGAGAATGCTGCACAGGAGCTCAGTCTATCTCCGGATGCATATGCAAATAACATGCAACGACATTGTGACTACAGGTGTCATGTGTGTCATAATTCACTGCAGCTCCAGAAATGGTTCTTGAACAAGTTTACTCTTTAGCCTCCATGAATTACTCCAAAGTTATCATTATGATAACAGTATTAGCCTGTAGTAATTAATGTTATATTTTATGTTCTAAAATAACAAAATTAGTTTGATAAGTTAAAATGATATATTGTATATATTTATTTGTTGAATACAAATGGACATAATGCAGCCTTATACATGGGTTCCTTTGCACTAACTAGTCGCTTAGCTCAGACAACACACTGACTGGTCCATTGGTAGCTTTAAATTGATAGTTTTGCACATCCCTACCTTTTACCTGCAAATTATATATTACAGAGTAAAAACAAGTTTTATTTCAGACACAACTGTTCTACAATAGACATTTCTTTCTGAGAAAAAGGAGTTAAAGTTTATTTTTATGAAGTTTTTTTATCAAAACATAAAATCGCAATACTTACATAATCACAATATCGAATACATATCAGTTGGCTAGGAAATATCATTGTAAGATCGAATCAGGAGGACTGTGGCAATTCCCAGCCCTATTAAGTATAATACAATTACTACTGATTTATTATTATTTTAATTAGTAGTAGTATTACAGTGAATATTACATAACTTTACAGTAGTGATATATTTCCTTTTTTCCTAAAAATTTTGCTTTTATTTTGAAGTGTTTCTGAAGTGTTTTGACCACGGAGCTCTGATGTTATGACGGAAGATTCCCACTCTGGAAAAGCCCGTCACTACATGATTCAAAGTGATTATTAAACCACAAAAGGCTGCTATTTAATTATATAAGTATGTACTCTGTATGTGCCTCGCGCTACAACATGAATTTTGTTGTTTTCCCTATATGAGCCTTGGAGAAGCTTTAAAAGGTGTGAGCAGCCGGCGTCAGCACAACACTGTCTCCACATTCACAAGTGCTCGCATTTAAATTACATGCAAACTATATATTTATCTCATTAAGTCGTAGATTTTGCGGTTAAATAATCTCTCTAGGACATAACATTGTTTTAATTTGTGGGCTGAATGTTTACATAATGACATTCGTATGTCAGCTGTTATCGGTTTTTGTAATCTGAGCATTTTTACGGATATGAGTACCAGTACATGAGCGCGGTATCGGGACATCCCTAAGAGAAACTATGCAAGTTAATTGGCCACCTGATTACATGTCAAAGAACCTTTAAGCTTACACCGTAGGAGCCGATTGGCTAAGTATATCACATGTGAGTGAGCCGATTGGCTAACAAATGCAGACTCAGTTTGCACCATGTACAGTTTCATGCCTGAATTTAATTTAATTCCATGTTAATCTGAGTTTTTGCCCCAACCAACTTGGATCACAACGTTATGTTGGTCACTTGCTTGCAATTTCTGTTGCATCATACTCTATAGCTCCGGCCACAGTAAAATCTTATTGGTCCAAAATCCTGTTCCACATTGGTGAATATTAAACAAGCTCAATTTAGTCGCGCTGTCAGCATTTTCACTTTCAGTGTGGATACACCAATTTCATAATGCTCAAAACTTGTGTTGAATCTGGTTTGAATACGTGTCAGCTCAACTTCCAATACAGAATGTCTTTGAATGTGTGACACATTTGGATGTCTTAAACTGCAACCTGTAAAATGACTGTGGGTGAAGCAGCTATTTTAGAATGTCAGGGCTCCTCAATGTAAAGTAGCTGTTGAGCGTCATACGCTTGTAAAAAGATCAGATCTGTTAAATTATAAGCTAGCTCAAACCCAGCTCCAAAGGGAAAAATTTTTTAATGTATATTTCAGTCAGTCTGTAAGTGCATGTCATTTACTTAAAGTGTCCCAGACATCATGAGAGACAGATGGAAGGAGAGAGGAAACAGAACTGGAAAGAGACGTCTGGATGACGGAATGCCTGTTTTTACTGTTGTTGCGTTAACGAGGGACCTCCTTCCTGCCCTGCGGCTGCGCACATAAGAAGACTCTGCATCATTCACCCTTCACCTCAGCATTTCTATGCTTTACCGTCTGCAGGCCAAATATGTGACACGTGTGTCGATGTGTCAAAATGTGACACTACAGTTTTGCTGGTTGTTTTTAAAAGTCGATAAGAGGTCCTCAATATAGATTCTAAGGCCTATGTTTGTTTGTATGTGTGTGTCCTGTAGCTCTGCGCAGTCGGTCTGGCCGATCGATTATTAACGGAAACTGGGCCATTGACCGGCCTGGTATGTATGAGGGAGTGGGAACCATGTTCATGTACCGTCGGCCCAATGAGATCACCAGCACCGCAGGAGAATCATTCCTGGCCGAGGGCCCGACCAATGAGATCCTGGACGTTTTCGTGAGTTAAACGGAAGACTTTTTTAATCTGTAGTGACTGAAGTTTCTCTTGTCTCATGTGTGTATGTTCTCTCTCCTCAGATGATCTACCAGCAGCCCAATCCAGGAGTTCATTATGAGTTCATTATGCCCTCAGAAAACACTGGACAAACTCAAGATCATAAAGATCCACAACTGCAGGGTGAGTGAATCCATACAGCTGTCTGTCACGTACATCAGCAGCGTATACGTATACAGGGCTTAATAGTAAGGATATTTTCTGCTGGTCCTGGTTTGTCTTGCGTTTCTCCACAGTAAATGCTGTGAACGGGCAGGCTGGTTCTGATCTGAACGGCCGATCGACTCTAGAGGAACGTGAGCAGTCAGGTGTGGTCAGGTATCCTACTCCCATCCCTGATAACCAGTTACCTGCAGCGGAACACCCGAACAGACACAGTGAATACAACTGGAAACTCACTGGCACCACAGACTGCAGTGCCTCCTGTGGCAGAGGTCAGAATTACATTCATTTACTGTATAACACTCCCTCTAAGGGCATTTATTTTGTTTTTACAGAAACATTATTCCTGAGAACTGTAAAGAGATTAATTCTGTGAAAATTCTGCCTCGTGAGTGGCTTTAGGGATTATTTAGTATGAAATGAAATTAGATTTGTGAATATTCAGAGTGAATTTTAGATTTTTTTAATATCTGAATGGGTTCCCCATTTGTTGACTGGTGCATTACATGTGCAGGTAGCAGGTACACCGTGTTTGGCTGCGTTCACC
This sequence comes from Myxocyprinus asiaticus, assembly GCF_019703515.2. Taxonomy (NCBI): domain Eukaryota; kingdom Metazoa; phylum Chordata; class Actinopteri; order Cypriniformes; family Catostomidae; genus Myxocyprinus; species Myxocyprinus asiaticus. The sequence continues at coordinate 15,616,658 of NC_059369.1, forward strand.
GGGTAACTCACACACATGTGCCGAACAGTCTGTGTGAAAGCATCGCTAAACCCAGTGTGCAAGAGGAGCCGTGTAACGTGCACCTGTGTCCTGCTTTGTGAGTCTCTTTCATTTCTGTGTGCTTGTTGATAAACTGGAACATATGAGCAGAATTCATTTTGAATCATTTTCAAAAATTAGGAAAAAAAGTAAATTGTCATATTTCCCCAACTTCGCCAGTATCAGAGGGATTGTCCCTTTAAAAAAAAAGAAAGTAAATCACAGCCATGAACAATGATTTGCTACGTGCTGGTCAGTTGTAGGTGGGATTGGGGGGAGAAGCCCTTATTCTAGAGAACATTTGATTGGACAAAAATGTGTCATCAATATTTTTGGTTAATTTTGAAGAGATTTTGGCTATAGTTGTTCTTATATGTGTTCAGCTGGGACATCGGTGAGTGGTCTGAATGCAGTAAGACTTGCGGTTTGGGCATGCAGCATCGTCAGGTACTCTGTCGTCAGGTGTACGCCAACCACACGATAAACGTGCATACCAGTCGATGTCAGCACCTGGATCGCCCTGAGACAAGCACCACCTGCCAGCTGAAGATCTGCAGCGAGTGGCACATTCGCTCGGAGTGGAGTCCCGTGAGTGACAGCTGTCAGTCAAACCCCCTATTCCCGCTGATTGGCCACACACGTGAGGACTGTGAGCAACAGCCTATCAGCGGGGGCAGTGGATGTAGCTTTTGCACTCTGGGATAGATGTTTGGTTTGGGGGAAAATTGAGTCTGAAAACTGCAATAACACAAGCATCAGTATTAGTTCCAAGTTTGGCCAAAAACTTACTTTACACAAGTACACAAATGCAGGTGCAAATGCTTGACCAACACATTGCAAGCGTGCGGTCCCACTGTACATACTAAAGTGAAGGCGAACTCCATTCAAACACTTCCAAACACAGGAAACCGAAAAAGCAAGCTCATGCGAAGAAATTTCACTTTCCGCTGCGCACAAAAGTTCAAGTTTTGATGTGTGACCGATGGAAGATCGAAATGTCACACACTGATCTCTTGGCTCAATACAAAGAGTACATATTTCAAAGCTGCATGTTTTTATTGTTTGCAGAAAAATTAGTAGTTGGTATATTTCAACATTTTGAATATAAAATTATTTGTTAATTGTGAATTATTAATTGTTATAACCAGAAGCCCTCAAGCGTGACACAATTTCCTGTCCGTTGTGGTGTCCGAAATAATTTAGCATGCTCAATGCCTAGTATGACTCCAGCTTTAACGTGTGTTCTTGCGTTACTGTGGCGGTAACATACCTCAGTAATTAAGGGGCCGATAGCAGGGCCATTTCTGGGCATATGGGGGCCCTAAGCGAAATCCTACTTGGAGGCCCCCCTCCCTTCCCCCTCGGGCCACAAGGGGGCCCCCTATATCAGTCTAATTGAGTCATAACAGCTGCCTGAGTCTTACTCGCAGCTTTTAGTATATTTAGAAAACAAACGCTTTGTTGGTTCAGAGGCCCTAAGCGGCCGTTAATACCGCATATAGCTAGAAACGGCCCTGGCCGATAAAGTTTCCTTCAAATGTCTGTGTCATTAATAGACTAAATCTGTTACTGATCATGTAGCTAACTATAAATATGTCGGCAGTTTAACAAACTTGCTCAGCAAGATTCTTTTAATCTGTTGCTCCACCATGACAGTAGTTGATTTGAAAGTGAAAACCATTTACTCTCATGTCTGCTACAGCACCCCTTTGCCGCAACGCTGAGAATGCAATGCGTATTTGCGATTATTTATGAATTGAAGTCTTGCACATTTTGAAAGCAATGCGTGAAATACAGCCTGCGTAACAAGAAGCAGTTGCGTAACACTGTAACTTTTGCCAGCTGAAGTGCATTTATGTATGTATGTTTGTGTGTGTTGTCAGTGTTCTGTGCCCTGTGGGGTAGGTCAGAGGTCACGCGAGGTGCACTGTGTCAGTAATGTTGGCGATATTGTAGCAGATGACGAGTGCAACATGAAACTTCGGCCCAGTGATGTGGAGAACTGTGATGCCGGTCCATGTACAAAGAGCTGGTTCTTCAGTGAGTGGAGCGGTCAGGTGAGTGTCACTACAGGCTGTTATTGAAGTCTAGTTGGTTAGTAGTCGCATGTAGCCAGACCTTTGATGATCTGCATAAAGTCTGGTCCACTTTGCAGCTTATTCTGGCCAAGAACAACTCACTTACACAGGAAAGATCTGAGTGGCACTTATTGACATGTGCAGTGACCAGTCACAGTTTGTTTTGTTTTTACGTATCTGAATTAGGTAATACCACTGCATTAGGCCGGTACAGAAAAAAATAAAAAAAACTCAGAAAATCGCACTGTAGTAGTGTCAGTCTGTAACCAGTTGTACAGAAAACACAAAAGACAGTAGCAGGAAATTTGTTTAGACTTTATCATCAGAATGTCTGTTAATCACAGACAAAATGAATAAAAAGTATTGATCAGATATGCAACTGCTGTCTGTCAGAATTCTTGTCCTTGTGGTTTTATTTGCTTGCTCACTGTGAACCTGTTCTGTTAGTGTTCTGCCGCGTGTGGCGCAGGTGTGCGGACACGTAGTGTCCTGTGCGTAACCAGTCACATCAGCAGTTTGCCTTTAGAGGGCTGCGGGTCACAGCGCCCCCCAGAGGCACAGCCCTGCAACAACGGCCCCTGTGAAAACCGCACTGAGTGGTTCACTGGAGCCTGGAGTCAGGTGAGACAGCAGGAATCACCCACAGAGAACTGTTTTATATCAACATCAAATCGTTTGCAAAACATTTTAGTTCTGTAATGTGGAGTGAAACAATGTTCCATTGTGAAACAAGATTTTCAGTTAGATCAGATGTAGGACAGGACATGATTTTATCCATGGGGAATAGAGCGCAACAGTCTGGTTCCGGAAGTAAAAATACCATTCAGTTTTCCATAGACTAATTGATTTTTAACAATAATTCATAAACCTTTTAAAACAAACCAACCTTGAACTCCGAGGTTGCTCATCAATGTTGTACTGTATGCTTCTGTTGAAGCCATCCATTTGCGTTATTTAAACTCCATTGTTTAAAAATCATGTTTGATAGTGGAATTCATGGTAAACAACTACATTACCAATGGTCCAGCAGAGAAAGCTTTACTTTTAAACTACTTATATATTTGAACATATCGGTTCAAATAAACGTAAAATATATTGTTTTTGTACTTATAATGAACAACCTAAAATCAAAAGCTTGATACTGTATATTCCCACTGTTATTTATTCAGTGACATCTTTCGCAATGCTTCATGGGATTGTAGTTCGTGCCCTCGTGAAAGACGGTGAGTAAAAGTCACAGCCTTGTAACTTTGTCTTTTTGTCCGATTTTCAAATAATTTTTTGCCTCAAAGCAAAGATTGTGATGTTGTGATTTACCTCGGAGCTGGTCGGTTTGGTTCATGGCTTACAACTCTTTTAAGAAGGATTTTATTAAAAGCCTATGGAAAAAAAGAATGGGAAAAATACTTCCGGAACACAGACGCTGAATAAGTGGGTGGGCACTGTTGCAATCTATTGATTGGATGGTTAAAAATGTCTCTTAAACAGGTGGTTAAGAAAATAGGAGAGCTTGATGACATCAACCTAAAAGGAATGTCATTTTAGAGGTGGAGCAAAAGATTACAAAGACAAACGTTTTTTTCTTTATAATGCGCATTGATGATGACGACTTTTCATGCACAATACCACCAGAAATATTTATTAATAGAGTAAATAGGGTCAGTTTTGATTTCTTGTTGAATTAAGTTGACAGAATAGCAGTATGTTGATGTCATAGATGATGGTTATTGGTCTAGTTTTGACTGAGTCTGTTTTCATGAATGGTTTCTGGTCTTGTGTTGACAGTGCTCAGCGGAGTGCGGCACCGGCAGCCAGCAGAGGACAATAGTGTGTTTGATGAAATCTGATGAGGGTTTTACCGTCATGTCCTCTTATGAGTGCTCTTCTTTGGACAGACCACTCAGCCAGCAGAGCTGCTTCATCAAAGCCTGCGGAGCAAAGTGGTACCACACAGACTGGAGCGTGGTATGTGAACCGAACACTAACACACACACACAATACCACAGCACTCAAACTGATATACCTCATACTTTTTTTTAGTAACACTTGGTGTTGTAAGAGTGATGTGTGCCTTAGCAAACACCATTATTTACATAAATAAGTCCATAATTACTATTGCAAATGGTGCATAAATAGTTTCCTAAGCAACCATATAATGGGCCGGAGTGACCTGAGCCGTATCTAGAGAACAGAAAATTTAGACAAGGGGGTGGAAATTTTTTGACTAACCCCAGTATATAAACACCTGGCAACCACCCAAAACACTCTAGCATCATGGCAGTGACATTTGAACAATCAAGATTGATTGCGATTGGACTTCTTTCTTGTATCTATTTGCATAATGAATCAGTGATTGGTCTTTTCTAACTTAAAATGCACATCTAGTTATATATTGATAGTATGTTTTATGCGTTTGTGTGTGCAGTGTTCAAAGACATGTGCAGGCGGTTACCGTCTGCGAGAGGTGCGCTGTCTCTCCGATCACATGATCGCCAGTGACATCTGTGAGGAAACACTAAAGCCGCATGACAAAGAGGAGTGCAACACTGAGCCCTGTCTGCCTCTGATTGGTCAGTGCCATCATTAGTATATAAAGATGCCAGTAACACTTTACAATAAGGTTCCATTTGTTAATATTAGTTAACAACATTAGTTAACATGAACTAACAATTAACAATAATTTCACAGCATTTATTAATCTTAGTTAATGTTAATTACAACATATAGTGATACATTTTTAAAATCAAAAGTGGTATTTGTTAACATTAGTTAATGCATTATGAACTAACATGAAATAACAATTAATTATTGTATTTTTTATAATTTTTACTAACATTAACCAAGATTAATAATTGCTGCAAAAAAATTATATATATATATATATTGTTCATTGTTTGTTCATGCATTAGCTAATGTGAAAGGAACATTTCGGGTTCAGTGCAAGTTAAGCTCAACTGACAGCATTTGTGGTATAATATTGATTACCACAAAAATAAATTTTGACTCATCCCTCCTTTTCTTTAAAAAAAGCAAAAAAATTCATTGCATGACGATATAATGTCAACAAACCGTAAAACGACTGTAAAAATTACAATTTAATCAACTTTACATCTCAAATAATACACAAGTTTTTACAGGAGAATTAATGCAAGGGCTTTTAGAAAATTTTAAGCTTCACATTTCTGTGTTTAAACCCTCCAAAAATTGGCCCCATTCACTTCCATTGTAAGTGCCTCACTGTAACCTCCATTTTTGCTTTTTTTTTTTTTTTTTTTTTTTTTTTAAGAAAAGGAGGGATGAGTCTAAATAATTTTTTTGTGGTAGTCAGTATAATGCCACAAATGCTGTCGATTGAGCTGAACTTGTATTGAACTCAGAACATTCCTTTAAATGGAACCTTATTATAAAGTGTTACCAAGATATCGCTTCTTTTACTTTCATTTATCTGTTGTGGACAATGATACATTCAAGGCATCCATGTGGGTGTGTGCTTAATTGTCAATGAAAAAATTTCACAATGCAAAAAAAATCATAATAGTCCTAAAAAACAGGCAAAATTACATTTTTTATATTTTAAGTTATTCAATCTGTGTTTTTCAGATGAAAAGTGTCGAGATAAATATTTCAACTGTAATGTGGTGGTCCAGGCGCGTCTCTGCGTGTATGACTACTATAAGATGGCGTGTTGTGCTTCCTGTACACGTGTGGCGCAGAAGAATTCAGGACAGTGGAGACACTTATAGAACAAGCATCCTGCGGATGTACTATCACTAGAAGCATCTTATCTCTGCACAATAACAGACCTGAATGCAGGTGAAGCACACCAATCGATACCAGTGATTCTTTTGAAGAGCGAGACTATGAGAAGAATTCCTGAAGTAGTGACATTACAAGAGGGAATACAGACTCACCGTTTATCACTAATTCTCTTTGGACAGGAGAAATGCTGAACTGTATGGCCTGTGGCCTCAGCATATAATGACAGTATGTCATTAACAATGACAACAACTCATTATATGGTGCTTCAGCTGGAACCCAAGTTGAAAAAGGAACACATTTGTATTATAAACATAACATTTAAAACTCTAAAGATGCCCAACAGTGTGTGCTGTCAGTGGTCAGTGTCCTCATGAATTATCCACACTACAGAGGGAAGCATTTTAGATCAGTTTATATCACTTGAGAGTTCCTCTGAACACAAGAACACATGATGATGCTTGTATCTCGGTAGTGCAGCAAACAAGGCCCATGTAGTGGTAACCATAACAACAGTTTGGCATCTTGCGGCTTCAAAGAAGAAATGTGGATGTCGACAACTTAACCTGTTTGATATATATGAAAGAAATATTAGCGGCCGGTGATGTATCGTCCATCAGTTTTTAGTAAACTACCATCAAAAGTGCATCCTGAAGCTTTTAAACAGCATGCTCTCTCTGGACTGTAATGTATGTGTTACGCTGAAACCTGGACTAATGGGAGAAACTACAGTGGAGTACATTATCAAACTTTGTGAATGATTCCAGACTTGTACCTCAGCCTCTGTGATTTTCTAGAAATGCACCTCACTGTACACCACTGCAACAACAAGTTCACTGAATTATTCCGCAGTGAATTCAGCAAATGTGGTTGTCACTCCTGTAATTAACTGAACTCTGTGTGAACAGAACAGGAGTAAACACTCAGACGAGGAGTGACAACCCTTTTTTAGCTGCAGTGTATAAGTAAAGCTGTCTCTATTATAACAAATGGTTCTACCATTGATGGTGGCTCAAATCTGAATCACAGCAGTAGTCAGATGTAGTTTATTTGACCTGTTATTATTATGTAAACTCTCAGTAATTCAAATAAAAAAAACAAAAATGTATGACGCATGCAGACAAAATGACATTTGTTATTAACCTCAGTGATAAAAAGAACATTTGGACCAACATGATCACAGGTAGTATGTGTAAGTTATATGTTTTTTTTTTTTGTACTCTTATATATTTATATTTTGAAAACACATAGTTTTGACAGATTTGTCAAAACCTTGGTATTCGAGTTGTAACTTTTTTATCTTTTTCTAAAACTGATTAAAGTTTAATGTTTAATTGTATTCCCATGTAGCTCCTTGTCTTATAGAATTTTTATATTGTTTTGAAATTTGTCTTGAACAATAACATATATACACTCAGTGACCACTTTATTAGGAACACTTGTACACATACTTATTAATGCGATTACCTAATCAGCCAATTGTGTGGCAGTAGTGCAATGCATAAAATCATGCAGATATGGGTCAGGAGCTTCAGTTAATGTTCACATCAACCATCAGAATGGGGAAAAAATTTGATCTCAGTGATTTCGACCATGACATGATTGTTGGTGCCAGACAGGTTGGTTTGAGTATTTCTGTAACTGCTGATCTCTTGGGATTTTCACACACAACAGTGTTCGGAGTGTAAAGAGAATGGTGTGAAAAAACAAAAACATCCGATAAGCGGCAGTTTTGTGGACGAAAATGGCTTGTTAATGAGAGAGGTTAACTGAGAATGGCCAGATTGGTTTGAGCTGACAGAAAAGCTACGGTAACTCAGATAACCGCTCTGTACAATTGTAGTGAGCAGAATAGCATATCAGAATACACAACATGTCGAACTTTGAGACGGATGGGCTACAACAGCAGAAGACCACGTTGGGTTTCACTTCTGTCAGCCAAGAACAGAAAACTGAGGTTGCAGTGGGCCTACCATCTGCATGTCGCAGCAGAAATTGAGATTCATCAGACCAGGCGATGTTTTTCCAATCGTCTACCGTCCAGTTTTGGTGAGTCTGTGCCTACTGCAACCTAAGCTTTCTGCCACTGCTTGATTTTATGCATTGTACTGCTGCCACACGATTGGCTGATTAGGTAATCCCATGAATAAGTAGGTGTAGAGGTGTATCTCATAAAGTGCTCAGACAGTGTACAGTGTATATGTATACAGTATATGTACATATTCACTTCCATTGTAAATGCTTAACTCTGACCCAGATTTATTTCTTTTTTTTTTTCAAAAAAGGAGGGACAAGCCGAAATATTATTTTTATTTTTTATTTTTTATTATTATTATTTTTTTTTTTGGGGTAATCAACATTATGCCACAAATTCTGTTGATTGAGCTTAACTTGTATTGAACTGGGAATGTACCTTTAAACTGTAATTTCAATTATTCTAATGTGCCCTTGTCACCGCTTTTTTTTTTTTTTTTTTTTTTTTGGCAAAATATTTTGCAGAAAGAGTCCAATTATCTCCTTAAGAAGGAGATAATTTTGCATGATAACATTTGTACTTCAACTTTTTTCAGCCCTGAAGGCTCAAGACTCTAAGAGCGTTCAGTCGGAATAATGAATGAATCCCATGATCAGATCACACACACACGCACACACACACACACACACACACACACACACACACACACACACACACACACACACACACACACACACACACACACATACATATACATACATACAGCTGCAGGAGTAAACTTCAGCCTACTCAAACTACACAATCCAGCTCCATGACTCTCTTAAAACATCTTTAATCAGTGGAAATAATGGGGAATTATAGAATAAAGAAAGACTCAATTCCTCACAGGAAGAAAAGGAGAGACATTTTGCTGCATATAATTGCTATAGTGATGCTTATATTTGCTGCAGTTCATCTTGTTTTCTATGTTGGAAAGACTTTTCAAAGTTCAGTTCCTGCTAGAATACGCCGGGATGTTGGTAAGATGAATTCTATATGTGTTGAGATTCATGCAACAGGTGTTTGCTGTGTTTTGAGAGTCAGTAACTGATTAAACTCAGAATTCATTGATTTGTGCTGTGTAAATATGTGTTGATGAATGTTGCTCTGTTTTTTGGCAGAAAATGTGACCGACTGCATCCCACCACAATCCTCTGAATTCCCAGAAGGATTTTTCACACTTCAAGAGAGGAAGGATGGAGGAATTCTTATTTATTTCATGATAATTTTGTACATGCTTTTGGCCATCTCTATAGTCTGTGACGATTATTTTCTGCCATCTCTTGAAGTCATCAGTAAACGTAAGTAGTTGTTTTGGCAGGTTTTGTCTGGTAGTGTTTGTGCAGTGTGGTTTACACTGGTTTTGGTTCTTTCAGGTCTCGATCTTTCTCAAGATGTTGCTGGTGCTACTTTCATGGCAGCTGGGAGCTCTGCACCTGAACTAGTCACCGCATTTCTGGGTAATCTTTGACCACAATCCTACTCTTAAATCGACTATGGAGGCAGGAAATCACAAAGGAGATTTCTTTAAAATTTCTTTAGATTTTGCTTAAAAATTTTGCTTCAGCTTCTCAGACGTTTCTCTAAGAAAAATGTCACGTGTCTTGTCTAGAGTGCCCCTAGAAGAGATCTTAACCTCTTAACGACGGGTGGGTCAAAAATGACCCACTAGCGACTTTATTTACATTTAATTTGTTAAATGCATGTATAAACTGTGAAATTGTAAACTAATATTGACATCCAATATATTATTTGAAAGATCTGAGTATTTTATATTTTAAAGAGATTTTGATGATCGCAAAGTTACAGCCATAAGATTTTATTAAACGTGTCAAGAGTGAAAATCAAAAAACGGAAAATGGAACCGGAAGTTCTGACATTTATTGTCTTCCAGCCAAACACAGATGAGCACAATCCTCCAAACTTCAGTATGCTTTTCATTGCAAGAGTCCAATAAAGAAAATCAATTTGGGATTTTAGTCCAAAAGTGTACAAATATGAAGAAATATTGATCAATCTGTCTTTGTTCAGGTTTTATTTATTCAACACAAGTTATCCTTTATGTCCATTCTCTGCAAAATTTTGCACTCTGTGTAGTGTTTCAGTAACAAAACACCCAAACATGATATTTGGGAGGGTCTTACAAAAAAAAAGATCTGTGCAGTTGTGATTGGGTAGTCATTCAAAATAGCCAAACAGGACAGTTGACACGAGTGATGTAAAGATTTGCGTCATCCATGTTTGTCTCTGGATAAAGTCAGCCAATGAAAAGCTAGATCATTTTTGACCGATGGGTCGTGTAGCTAATGAAAAGATGAAAACAATGATATGAGGGTTGTATTTATTCCTGATGCTGATTCACAAATGTTTGGAGTGGAAAACTGTGGACTGTGTTTGTTTGTGTTTGCACTTTTACGCACAGTGTGCAGTTATAACGTGTTACTGCCGTACTGTCGACTCAGCTTTTGGACCCGCGATCTGATCCACCCTCCTCGGCTTCAGTCACCATCACTGAGCGTTTGGAGAACACATGCTCCCGACTGCATTTTTTCATCAAACCCCGTTCAACTGCACATCCAGGGGGCTCGGACATGTCATTCAAGCCGAGATGAGCCACCGTCCCCGGCTTCGCACACCGTGAGTTAGACCGTGGAGCGCAGGTGCTCCCAATGCATTGACTTAGTCAGTTTTGTCCACTGCTTTTTGTTCAATTTGCATTGGGAGCAGGTGTGCTCCAGGCTTCATTGATGGTGATCAAAGCTGGGGAGAGCGAGGCTCCCTGGCTTGAGGCAGTGGCTAAAGACCCTGGGTGAACGGCAGAGCAAAAGCTCTGAAAAGTCATTTTGCATTTGTATAGAGAAAAAATGAACAGAAGCATCTTTATTGTATGCAAAAGTTGGTTTCCATTGCAACATTTCAAATTGCAATGTTCTTTTCACATTGTTTATAAAATGCATAAATATACAGTGCATCTGGAAAGTATTCACAGCGTTTAATGCCCATAATGACAACGTGAGAGAAGTTTGTTTGAAATCTTTGCAAATTTATTAAAAATAAAAAGCGAAACAAATCACATGAACATAAGTATTCATGTTCATACATGAACATACCAAAATGTGGAAAAAGTGGAGCGCTGTGAATACTTTCCGGATGCACTGTATATGGAATGCATTATAATATATTCCCAAATAATAATAAAAAATATATTTTAGTTTGTGTGGTATTTTTTACATTGAAATATAAACAAATTGTGTGTTTTAACCACTACGATCATTGGTTTATGGAGTTACTACAAGTGGTCTATTGGCGCCTCCAAGTGGCCTTTTTTTTTTTTGGAAGTACACTTAAATAATTTTGGAACAAAGAGTTTTGGTCATATCGACTTCAAAATTGTGTCAGACCTTCATCAGACATGTGGCTTTGTATCAGATGTGTTTTTGGGGCACTGCGCATAGTCTTGCATATTTAAAAGTATATATTTTATAAATAATATTTGCGGTCTCTATTCAATATATTTGTGTCTACTTTCAAACAAGCCCAAGTATGTGTTTGTAGACCAAAGGGTTCAAGAACTGGAAGAGTTTTACTTTGGGTATGTCGTTTTTAAGTTCATGCACAAAAAGAGGCCGGATGTTAAGAGGTTAAAGGGATGTTCCGGGTTCAATACAAGTTAAGCTCAATCGACTGCATTTGTGGCATAATGTTGATTACCACAAATAATTATTTTGACTAGTCCCTTCTTTTCTTTAAAAAAAGCAAAAAGTATGGTTACAGCAAGGCACTTAGAATAGAAGTCAATGGGGTTAATATTTGGAGGGATTAAAGGCAGAAATGTGAAGCTTTTAATTTTATAAAAGCACTTACATGAATTATTCTGTTAATACGTGTGCATTATTTGAGATGTAAAGTTGTTTAAAGTTTACAGTATGTCGTCACATATTTACACAGAAAAGGTTCGTAAGTGATTTTATCACACTAAAATCATGTTTACGCACATATTGTTTATTTTTTTGTGGCTATAATTTTGAAACAATTTGTATTTTTACTTACATTTTTACTTGGCCCCATTCACTTCCATTGTAAGTGCCTCACAGTAAAAGTCCCTGACTTTTTTCCAAATAAATTTTTGCGCTAACCAACATTATTCCACAAACGCTGTTGATGGAGTTTAACTTGTATTGAACCCAGAACATTCCTTAAACAATATTTCTCAGGATGTGCTGAGATTTACCATGATTCCAAAGTCTGAAATCTTAATATGATCATTTCTCATCAAATTCTTCCAATGATCTGAGCAATGCTGTCCACATTAATTTTATAGTTCTGTACTCGTAAGAGTATGTCAGAAACTCATTTGTGTTTATTATTATTGCTCCAAAATGCATTTTAGGAGAAACATCTGAAAATAGTTACTTTTAAGAAACTTTTAAGTCACTTGAGCTATGAAAGAGCAACCTCTGAGTTATAAAATGTTCCTCTGGGTATAAAATTAACACATTTCTTTTAAGCAGCAGCAGAACTTTCGCATTATCACTCAGAATAATGTTAGATATTTGTTTCTCATCAGGTGTGTTTGTAACAAAAGGAGATATCGGCGTGAGCACCATCATGGGATCTGCTGTGTACAATCTTCTGTGCATCTGTGCAGCATGTGGACTCTTAACCTCTGTGGTATGTGACATTTTCAGCTGGATTACCCAAAACACACATTCATTTTTCACACACTGTTAGCATATCAGTGTGTTCTTTGCATGTTTAAAGTGCTGATCTCCACTGTGTGTATTTTTACTCTGTTCAGGTGGGCCATCTCACCTGTTGGCCATTATTCAGGGACTGTCTTGCATATGCCATCAGCGTCGCCACTGTGATTGCAATAATCTCAGATAACAGGGTTTACTGGTGAGTCACCATTCACCCTCTTATTTCACAAAACATCTGTTGTCAGCTAAGACCAGTGCTAAACACGTTTGTGGAAAAAATATAGATGGCAGTGTTAATCTCTTTGATGAAATTACTGAAAAAATGTTTGTTGCCGAATGTTTTTTTTCTCAAATATAATGAAAAGACAAAAAGTCACATGACAGTAATCATCTGCTTTCATTTCAAACATACTGTTGATGAAAATATGACGAGAACAAATTTATTGCAAGATATTAACAATTCACCAACACTGTTTTTTAAATAGAAAGAACTGATTGAAATAATCCAGTCATAGTATGTTTGGGATTTCCCCACTTGAGGAATTTGTAACAAAGTCTTCTAAACTTCTAAAAAGTAGCTAATACTCAGTATATTCATTACATGCTATTATTTCAGGAGCTCAGGTTTCAGAACAGTTGTTTAATTTTACTTATTACACAGGTCTCTGGAATACTCAATTCTGTTTGGTCAATGGCGCCATCTAGCAGTCTGATATTTCTGAGTGACAACCGCACATCCACGTGTCAGACCGCTCATCCGGCTCATTTCTGCTTCTCAGATCACTGTGCAATCTCTAGTTGGCAAGTAGTCTTTTAACAAGCTGGATAACGAGCAGTCAGATGGTCATTATTTTCAGAATAAACACCAACAGAACTCCGACGCAAACCAGAGGTGGATTTCAGCTTTTCAGCGATTTTTTTTCCCTCTTTTCACATAAATGCAAATCAATATTGTACGTCCATCTATTATATTGTACGTTCATTTATTTATTTCGTTAGTAGCCGCATAAAATGTACAGTCAGCCAGTTGTTATAACAAAATAAACCCCTTCAGGGTGATACAAGACCTGATCACCCTGTCTGGGTTTATTTTGCAATACAAATTGGATGACTGTACATTATCCCTTACATATTAAACATATGTTTAAATAATTGTAAGTAGTTTATATATTTTTCAAAATATTTAAATATTTGGTTAAAGTTTGGTCTTTTAAAGTGTGAAATATTTGTAGAATTTTGCACATTATCATCAACTAAATTATTTTTGTTCATTAAAATATACAGTACACTCTTTGTGCCCGTCTTTCTGGTGTTCAGTTATTCTAACTAAGACCAATAAACAGACACAGTAGTGAAGTGGCAAAATCTCAAGTGAATGTTTGTTTTCAGGTATGACGGCGCGTGTCTTCTGCTGGTGTATGGTGTTTATGTGGTGGTGCTGTGTTTCGATCTAAGGATCAGTGAGTATGTAATGCACAGGTTCAGTCCCTGCTGTACGTGTCTCAATAAGAACTCGCAGGAGCACGGCGAGCACCAGCAGCTTGTAGAGTGGAGTGACGACAGCAGCCTCAGAGTGCACCGGCATTCCCAAGCCGACAGCGGAATCTTCCAGAATGATTCCGGATATGCCCACCTCTCTCTCTCAGTCTGCACGACCTGAATGAGATAACTAAAGGTAGATTGATGACATCACACCCTCTAACCAACTTACATTAAGTGGCGCACACACAGGACGTGTTCTTGCATTCCGTCTGCAGTATTTTTTAATTGTTGAATTATATGTGCGTCAGACTAAACTTTTTTGGCATCTCGATATATTTCAGTGTTTCACGCCATGAGCATTTTATTTTTAAGAAGGCATGTCAAATTAAAATAGTTTCACACTGCAATTGGCTGTTTTCCATTGCTTTCCATTCAAGTCAACAAAAATTGTGCAAGAGTTTGCTACTATGAAGTGTGCATTCACACAGGATGCATGTCATTCTAGGGTTCAGTCTGCACATGTTAAATTGTCGATTTATGTACGTATACATACAGTATGCCAAACGTCTTTGCACCTACACATCCTTACATCTTTCCATCACATCTCGCTGTTTTTACAAAATCTCGTGCCATGAGCACTGCATTTCTAAATAGACGCTCACACTAATCAAGTTTGAAACCTCTGTTTTCAGTTTATTAACATCATTGTTTCCCAGTTTCTGGTTATGGAGTGTGCTTTTGAAAGTCTCTTTTTTCAGTGGTTTCAGTGTAAATGAGAAGGGTAAGTGTGGCAAAATCAGTGCGTTTTCAAACGAAAATGGATTAGTGTGTAAGTGGCCTATAACATTGTGTCATGTTTAAATTTTTATACTTGCTTGAAGGTTCTCTGTATGGAATTGACAGCATAAGGAACATACTGTTGTTCCCTCTTGGAATATTACAACATGATCTCGCTTGTTAGACCTGTTCCTAAAATTTTTTTATTTAGCTGCAGATTTTTCACACAACACGTCTCTAACCACAACCCCAATTCCAGAAAAGTTGTGACAGTATGGAAAATGATAAAGACATAAAGGAGTGATTTGTAAATTCATTGACTGCTATAAGCACTACAACACATTTGACATTTTAACTTGTGAATTATTTATTTATTTTTTAAATATAGACTAATTTCAAATCAGATGATTGCTAAAAAGTTGGAACAGTCGAGAGTTTACCACTGTGAAACTTAACAACTTTTTCTAATAACACTTATTAAGCACTTGGGCAGTGAAGATACAAGTTTAAGTTTAAAGAGCAGAATTTCCCCCAGTCATTCAATATTTTGTTCTTCAGCTGCGCATTTGTACAGGGTCTTCGTTGCCATATTGTGTGCTTTATAATGTGCCACACATTCTCAATTGAAGACAGTGTCTTGATGGCAGCGTATGTTGCTCCAAAATTTGTAGATGTGCAAGTTACCCATGCCATGGGCACTAACACACCTGCGTACCGTGACAGACACTGGCTTTTGGACTTGACGTCGATAACGGCTTTAATGGTCCTTTTCCTCTTTGACCTGGAGAATACAATGGCTGTTTTTTGTTTTGTGGACCACAAAACATGATTCCACAGTTGTTCTTTCCATCTCATAAGACCTAGCCCAAAGAAGTCGGCAGCACTTCTGGACAGTGTTGAAGTAGGGCTTCTGCTTTACATAGTAAAGCCTTAACTTTCATCTGTGGATGCAGCGCTGAATGGTGTTGACTGACAAAGGTTTATTGAAGTATTCCCGAGCCCATGTCATGATATCCATTACAGACGCATGACCGTTTTTTAAGATAGTGACGTCTGAAGGATTGAAGATCACATGCATTCAGAAGTGGTTGTCGGCCTTATCCTTTACGCACCGGGATTTGACCGGATTCCTCGAATCCTTTAACTATATTGTGCACTGTTGAGGGTAAAATGCACAAAATTTTTCCAATTTGTCTTTGGGTAACATTGTTGTCAAAGTACTGAATTATTTTCTGACACTTCTGTTGGCAAATTTGCAAGCCTCAACTCATCCTTGCTCTTGAAGGACTAGGCTTTTTTTGGAGGCTCCTTATGTACTATAACATAAGTATACCACCTCATCTGTTTAACATCTGCTGTTTCACATCACCTTGTTATAAGTCCTAAATTGCCCAAATCTTATTTTGGAGCCTGTTGCAATCATCTGATTTAAAATAAATAAATACATATTTCACAAGCTAAACATCAAATAATGTGTTGTAGTGCTTTCAAAAGAGCACAGGGTGAACAGAATTTACAAATTACTCCTTTTTGTTTTTGTTAGCATTTTCCATACTGCTTTTTTGGAATTGGGGTTGAATCTGTAAATTTTTGTCCTGCGTTTGCTTCTTCATTAAAAAATAAAATAGTAGCATACAATTTTAAATTCCTCAAGCAGTTGCACTGAAGGATGACAGGGTTTTGAATGGGTCACGCACAGGCAGGTCACACGCAGCTCGCCTCCATTCCTGAAATTCTAGTGCTGTGTCTGAGGGATTATGATGCCGTTGACTCAACGCTCTCCCTGAAGTCTCAAGTCAGTCCACAGTGGATTAAAGAACCCCAATGGCCCGTGAGAAAGCATGTGATGCAGGGGCATATAATAGGATTATTATCCTGCAAAGCGTCATACATTTTCACATGAGCACCATAGAGCGAGTGGTGCTTTTAAAGGCCTGTGATCTGCTGAGCAGGTACTGAGAGAAACTACTAATGAGTGTCCGATTCCTGAGGACTGTACAGCAGTGTTTACTACTGAATTCTGTTTTTTGCTGCTGGAGATTGACAGTTGTATCCAGTTTTCTTGACCAATCAATGGGCAGTTTTAATTGCCCCTTGACAATTCAGTCATCGTTCCAGCCTGCATATGAAGCAATGTAAAAACTACAGAAACAAGTGATCCAGATGGAGAACAAAACCATTTTAAGTGTTTATATGAGTAAAACATTCAGGCTCAACTTGTGCATTTGTTGGCTGTTATAACAACTCGAAATAGTCAACATAACTCACCTTGGGCCATCACTTTATGTCATCATCCTACTCCTTTTGGACTTTGACAGGTGAGGCACTATCAAAAGATGGTCATCATGCCTTTGTAAATTATCAGCACTAGTACTGCATTAATGAGAGCATTATGACGTCTCTTCACGTCCCTAATCATGTGTTCTTTGTTTATTCAGGTGAGACGCTGGGCATCCCTGATACAGTCATGGGAATGACACTTCTTGCAGCGGGAACCAGCATCCCGGACACTGTTGCGAGTGTTATGGTGGCTCGTGAAGGTAAAGAATCAGATACACGTTCAAACCTTCAAAGTGGCAAAATGTGGTTATTTGACAAATGATTTCGACAATATAAAAAGTTTTCTGTGCTTCTCTCACAGGTAAAGGTGACATGGCAATGGCTAACATCGTGGGTTCGAATGTGTTCGACACGTTGTGTCTCGGTCTGCCGTGGTTCATCAAGACTGTGTTTGTGGACACCAGCTCTCCAGTGGAGGTGAACAGCTCAGGTCTGATCTTCATGTCCTGTACGTTGCTCCTCTCCATTATCTTCCTCTTCTTGGCCATTCACATTAACAGCTGGAAATTGGACTGGAAACTGGGTGTGGTGTCACTGGTCTGCTACATCATCTTCGCCACGTTGTCCATCTTGTACGAGCTTGGAATCATCGGTAACAATCCCATCCGTGCTTGTGGTGACTAACACAACGCTCAACTCCACTGGAACTCTTTATTATGTGCAGTTTATCAAATACATGTTTTCAAAGGGTGTCAAAGATCACTGGAAAAAGGCCAATGGTCTGATGAACAGGTCTGTGTTCATTGCTGCTCATCTTACTGTTGTTTTTAAACCTTAGTCAGGGTACATCATATGTGAGGGATAGATGATAGTCTGTACAGTCTACATAGTTTTTTCAGAATTTTTGGTGTTTGATGATCTATGTCAAAGTACACTATTATACAACCCATTTAACAGACTGTACATGTATCCCTCACAGCCTTGTTTATATTTAAATCAGACTTAATGTAAACTTCCATAGTGCCAATTACACACCATGGTGTCTACTCTCACTAAGGTCTATTGAGAAGAATTAAGTGATTCTGTAACAAGGGACACATTGTGACCTCACTTTTTTCATAAAACATATCACCTACATTGGAAACAACATAAAATCTGTATTACTACCACATAACTAATTATTTTATTAACTGTCATTTGTGTTTATTTTTAAAATGTTTTCCATGCAGATTGTTTAGAACAGTCAGAAAAATTTTAGTGGTGTTCATGAAAGTTTTCTAACACAAAATGTGCACTCTTTTGTCTTTTTCCCCAGTTTTTGTTTTTATGGCAACCACAAGTGATTTGGTTTTATAAAACTTTATTGCTCAGGGATTTTGGTCAACATGGTCTGTAAAGTTAGTACTCCAAAGACATTATATATGTATACATTTTACATTTTTTATTGATGTGGGGATATGCCAAAGACTGATTGATTTTTCATATTAAATTCTTCATTTTCCCAGAACACATTTTCAACTATTTAAATCTTTAACTTTTCTCACTACTTCTGTGAATGCCAAGTGCCCATAGTTACAGAATCATGCTTAGTTACAGAAGCACTTTTATACACTTACCTTTTGCATATGTACAGGTTGCATTTCACCCCATAATCAAATTAGATATTTTGCTTAAGAAAATCAAGCCTAATTTAGAACCATTAAGGTTCTTTGCATTGTGATCATTTTCATAAAGCACACCTTCACAAATTCTAATTACTGTATTGCAAAAACCAAACATTCAGACATTTTACATTTCTAATGGTTTAGAAATATGACCCAGGCATTTTTCGTTAGAAATAACCCTATATCCAGCAGACCACTCAGATCCAAAAATGTAATTTACAACAGCCACCTTTAATTTTTAAAATGTATTAATTCAAATAGAGACTGGTGCCAGACAACTTAAAAAGGGTTTACAAAAAAAACAAAACAAAAAAAACACTGATTTCAAGTGACTGGTGAAATTGTTCAGTGATTAAATTTATGATGTTTTTAAAACAAAACAAAAAAGCTGGGCTATGTGGGTGGTGCTGATGTCTGTTTTATGCATTGCGGTCAATACGAACATCAACCTCTCGTCCGTTGATTTTGGTTCCATTCATCATTCTGCAGGCTTTCTCTGCACTCTCTGGAGAATCAAAACGGACCGTTCCACATCCTTTGGACTTCCCATTTTCCATCTTTATTTCAGCATACATCACCTGACCTGTAGATGAGTGTTGCAATTTTACAACTGTTTCTTAATGTTTGTAATGCATTAAATATGATGAAATGGTGCCCTATAACGAGATTGTGCCATTACTTTAACACTTACCACAGTGACTGAACTTCTCCTTTAACTTCTGCCAGGTGAGATCATATGAGAGCTGAGAACACAAATGTTTTTACTAAAACACACTTCAGTGATACCAACAGAGTAAACTGTTTATTCATTTTGATAATACGCACATTTCTCACAAAGATCTGGCATCCTCCCTTAGACCCCATTCCCCTGTCACTCAATCCACCCATGTGACCAGAACTGCCTCCATACTGGCCGAAGCCACGGCCCATGTCCATATTCCCACCCATCCGGTCAAACCCAGTGTTCATGCCAATGTTACACATTCCTCCACCTAAAACACAAACAGTCCATCTGGATTAACTAGCAGTGTCATACTGTATGCAGCGGTTCTCTACTTTTTTTTAATACATTTTGTTGGGTCACTTGAAAAGCAGGGCTGAAATGTGAATGTGTGAGATTGAGTGAGGTGACTGGACCTAATCCAGAGGCCATGGGTCCCATTCCTACATTCCCCATTCCTCCAAACCCTCCACCTGACGTGAAAGACAACAGACAATCAGCATCACAATTTCAGCTCAGGTTAATGTCAACAAGCAAAATTAACTGACATTGTATGCGTGACATCTCAACAGCAGGCCTTTAATAATAAACACTACAGAAAGACATAACTGGTTTGACCAATATTTTTACTGATATTTCCAATCATATTGTTTGATTATCAGTTCTTTAATATAGAGTTAACCCATAAGTAGACCCCATTCAGTGGGTCTCTAATCAATAGCACCCAACAACTGCATTACAGCACTGAGTGTTCAGCAGGAAACAATACTTTAACATACCATTTCTTAAATTGTTTAATGTTAATTTTACATATAATACATTAATAACATTAAAAGTTTAACATTGACGCATTATAATCTAACAAACAACAATAGTATATTTATAGGGATGGGACGATATGGTTCTCACTATTCGGTTCGATATACAATATGGTTCACCAATCGATATAATCTTAATTTGACAACAATTAAAAGGACAAAGTATGACAGAACATTGTTTATATTTTGAAAAATGTTTGAGCAAATTGTACAATTTCTCTTCAAAATAAAGTTCTTTAATACACAATATAAATGCTCAAAAGTTTAAATAAGAGTTCCTAATATGCATTTCTCTATAAGAAAATATCACAAACAAATAAGACTTCAAAAATAGTGGACTACATTCAGGCTGATCAGGTGCAGAACAAGCAGCAGAACAAGCAACAGAACCTGTTGCGTACGTGAAAGTGTATATTTATTAAATTATTATATTTACATTTTAATGTACAAATTCTACATTCTATCAATTAATATTTTCATAAATTGTATATACTGTATATAATAATGATATGAGCTACAGTTGAAGTCAGATGTTTACATACACTTAGCTTGAAGTCATTAAAACTAAATTTTAAACCACTCCACAGATTTAATATTAGCAAGTTGTTTAATTGACTATAATCACAATTCCAGTGGGTCAGAAGTTTACATACACTAACTGTGCCTTTAAACAGCTTGGAAAATTACAGAAAATGATGTCAAGCCTTTAGACAGTTAGTCAGTTAGCTTCTGATAGGAGGTGTACTGAATTGGAGGTTTCAAAAGAAATCAGCAAAGACCTCAGACATCAGTCTGGTTCATCCTTGGAAGCAATTTCCAAACGCCTGAAGGTACCACTTCATCGGTGCAAACAATAGTACGCAAGTATATACACCATGGGACCATGCAGCCATCATACCACTCAGGAAGGAGATGCATTTTATCTCCTAGAGTTGAATGTAGTTTGGTGCGGAAAGTACAAAATCAATCCCAGAATAACAGCAAAGGACCTTGTAAAGATGCTGGAGGAAACAGGTAGACATGTATCTATATCCACAGTAAAACAATTCATATATCGGCATAACCTGAAAGGTCAGCAAGGAAGAAGCCACTGCTCCAAAACTGCCATAAAAAAAAGCTACACTACAGTTTGCAAGTGCACATGGGGACAAATATCTTACTTTTTGGAAAAATGTCCTCTAGTCTGATTTAAAAAATAAATAAAAAAAAAACCTGTTTGGCCATAATGACCATCGTTATGTTTGGAGGAAAAAGGGTGAGGCTTCCAAGCCGAAGAACACCATCCCAAACGTGAAGCATGGAGGTGGCAGCATCATGTTGTGGGGCTGCTTTGCTGCAGGAGGGACTGGTGTACTAGACAAAATAGATGGCATCATGAGGAAGGAACATTATATGGATATACAGTATTGAAGCAACATCAAGACATCAGCCAGGAAGTTAAAGCTCGGTCACAAATGGGTCTTCCAAATGGACAATGACCCCAAGCATACCTCCAAAGTTGTGGCAAAATGGCTTAAGGACAACAAAGTCAAGGTATTGGAGTGGGCATCACAAAGCCCAGACCTCAATCCGATAGAAAATTTGTGGGCAGAACTGAAAAAGTGTGTGCGAGCAAGGAGGCCTACAAACCTGAGTTGCACCAGTTCTGTCTGGAGGAATGGGCCAAAATTCCAGCAACTTTGGCTTTGGCTACCCAAAACGTTTTGACCCAAGTACAAACAATTTAAAAGGCAATGCTACCAAATAATAACAAAGTGTATGTAAACTTCTGACCCACTGGGAATGTGATGAAAGAAATAAAAGCTAAAATAAATAATTCTCTCTACTATTATTCTGACATTTCACATTCTTAAAATAAAGTCATGATCCTAACTGACCTGAGACAGGGAATGTTTTCTGATTAAATGTCAGGAATTGTGAAAAACTGTGTTTAAATGTATTTGGCTAAGGTGTATGTAAACTTCTGACTTCGACTGTATACATTTTTGAAATAATGTGTACAATTTACAAATAATAACATTACGTTTTCATTCATTCGTATAACAAGCGCTGTAATGCTACTGTCACTTTAAGAATTTAACGCACATTTTTTTTAGCTCATGTGCTATTTGTGATTAATTTCTTTTTACTTTTATATCTGACTGTAGAGAACAGAAAGGATATTACAATTTTTCTCAGTCGCTTTGGTACATTTCTGAAATTCTCAAAACTACTTTTTAAACCTCCACATCATCAAGTCACTTGTGCACATCATAAAAGCAATTTCCCATTCTTTTGAACAAACTGCCAATGCTTTGGTACATTCATGCAATTGATTATGTACAACTGTCTGCCGTTTCCTACATTATCAATTGCTTATGTCATGTTGTTCAAAATATATTATACTGGTTCTCTGTTGAATAGTCTTACCCCCAAAACATCTAGGCATTAGTTCATTGCACAAGTTATTAAATGCAAAATGGTTTACCAGTTGTCAGTCTGTCAAGCAAATTTTCTATACATTTCTATTAGACTTTTGTAAATGTGTCTTGAATTAATGAATTGCTCTCATGTGAATCTTGACTTTCACTAATGAAGGGAATGTGTGAAGCATTAGATCAACCAATGATCAACCAGTTCTCTAAAATAGCTCAAAGGTGCATCTCATGAATCTTCAATTGGCAAGCATATATAGACAGAGCACAACACAGTGTTACAATTTCTGACAATGTAAGAACAAGGAAATGAACAGGGTCAACAGCCGGGAAGGAGGAGTAAGGATACGTGGTGGAAGGGTAGGGAGGCAAAACAGAGGAAGAGGTAGAAGAGGCCAAGAACATAGGCACATTTCCGATGAAATAAGGGCCACTATTGTGGACCATGTTCTCAATCATGGTCTTACAATGGCCAAGGCTGGTCAAAGGGTGCAGCCGAATGTTGGGAGAACAACAGTGTCCTCAATCATTCAAACATTTCTTAGACAGAACAGGTAAGTAATCCAACAATGTGCACTGTACTGTAACTGTATACTTACTGTAATGCATCATATTACAGTAGTCCACTTGCATTTTACTGTACACAGTAAATATATTTCATACAGATACATACTGTAAAACTACCTCACAGGGGTTGCAAAGGGCCCCTTCTCACACCTCAACAGGAGTCTATTTGCACCATGATCACAGCAAATAATTCCATTAGACTAAGGGAGATACAGAGTGCAATTATAAACTCAGCAAAAAAAGACACTTTCAACTGCTTTTATTTTCAGCAAACATGTGTAAATATTTGTATGAACATAAAAAGATTCAACAATTTAGACATAAACTGCACAAGTTTCACAGACATGTGACCAACAGAAATGGAATAATGTGTCCCTGAACAAAGGGGGGGGGGGCACCAGCTGCATTAAGTACTGCAGTGCATCTCATCCTCATGGACTGCACCAGATTTGCCAGTTCTTGCTGTCAGATGTTACCCCACTCTTCCACCAAGGCACTTGCAAGTTCCCGGACATTTCCGGGGAAATGGCCCTAGCCCTCACCCTCCGATCCAACAGGTCCCAGACGTGCTCAATGGGACTGAGATCCGGGCTCTTCGCTGGCCATGGCAGAACACTGACATTGCTGTCTTGCAGGAAATCACACACAGAACGAGCAGAATGGCTGGTGGCATTGTCATGCTGGAGGGTCATGTCAGGATGAGCCTGCAGGAAGGGTACCGCATGAGGGAGGAGGATGTCTTCCCTGTAACACAGTGTTGAGACTGCCTGCAATGCAACAAGCTCAGTCCGATGATGCTGTGACACACTGCCCCAGACCATGACAGACCCTCCACCTCCAAATCGATCCTGCTCCAGAGAACAGGCCTCGGTGTAACGCTCATTCCTTCGACGATAAACGCAAGTCCGACCATCACCCCTGGTGAGACAAAACCACGACTCAGTGAAGAGCACTTTTTGCCAGTCCTGTCTGGTCCAGCGAAGGTGGGTTTGTGCCCATAGGCGACGTTGTTGCCGGTGATGTATGGTAAGGACCTGCCTTACAACAGGCCAACAAACCCTCTGTCCAGCCTCTCTCAGCCTATTGCGGACAGTCTGAGCACTGATGGAGGGATTGTGCGTTCCTGGTGTAACTCGGGCAGTTGTTGTTGCCATCCTGTACCTGTCCCGCAGGTGTGATATTCAGATATACCGATCCTGTGCAGGTGTCGTTACACATGGTCTGCCACTGCAAGGACGATCAGCTGTCCTTCCTGTCTCCCTGTAGCGCTGTCTTGGGCGTCTCACAGTATGGACATTGCAATTTATTGCACTGGCCACATCTGCAGTCCTCATGCCTCCATGCAGCATGCTTAAGGCATGTTCACGCAGATGAGCAGGGACCCTGGGCATCTTTCTTTTGGTGTTTTTCAGAGTCAGTAGAAAGGTCTCTTTAGTGTCCTAAGTTTTTATAACTGTGACTTTAATTGCCTGCCATCTGTAAACTGTTAGTGTCTTAATGACCATTCCACAGTTGCATGTTCATTAATTGTTTATGGTTCACTGAACAAGCATGGAAAACATTGTTTAAACCCTACAATAAAGATCTGTAAAGCCATTTGGATTTTTACAAAATTATCTTTAAAATACAGTGTCCTGAAAAAGGGACGTTCTTTTTTTGCTGAGTTTAGAAGACAACGTCTTTGAAAATATCCAATCTGATAGCATCTCAACTATCGACAGGGTGCTGAAAAGACACCACATGAGCATGAAACAGCTGTACCATGTACCATTTGAAAGGAATGGTGACAGAGTGAAGGAGCTACGGTACCAGTATGTACAGGTAAAACATCTATGTGCATACAGTAACTACTTAAACAGTACAACATTTTATAGTGATATACAGTACAGTAAGTGTGACCTGTTCACATTAGCTATGGCTGTAGAAAAGAACTTGCAATATGTATACATTTGATGTAAATGTATCTTGTTCAAAATGAAAACACATGTAATTCATAAAACAAATTTTGTATCTTCTGGGATATAGCATATAATGGAACTGGAATCAAGTGAACCACCTCACAACTTCATACATCTGGGTGAGGCGTGGCCAAAAGCAGAAGGCGTGGTTGAAATGTCATCAGCCACAGAGCTACTGTCGATGTGCCAGGCCAACGGCGAGGGAACATCAGTTTGTGTGCTGCTATTTCAGAGCATGGTGTGCTAACTCGTATTCCCCTTATAGGGCCATACAACACACAGCATCTCCTCACCTTCTTAGAGACCCTCTACAGGGATCTCATCCCTGATGATGAGAGGGGTCCGTTTTGAGATGATTTACTAAAGTATGTGGTAATATGTGGTAATTTGGGATAATGTGAGTTTCCATAGTTCAAATACCATCAGACAATGGTCTGTGACCCACTACAGGTTGCTGATGGAATTCCTCCCACTCTATTCCCATTCCTTAACCCAATTGAGCAGTTCTACTCAGTAATGAGGTGGAAGGTCTATGATAGCCAGCCACATACTCAGATGACCCTGCTGGCTGCCATGGATGCAGCATGTGAGAACATCATAGCAGACGCCAGAAGAGGCTGGATAGACATTCCAAAAGATTCGTTCCACGCTGCATTGCAAGGGAAGATATCCGTTGAGATGTGGATGAGAATCTGTGGCGCCGACAGACTGGGACGTCAGGTGGTGTAGAAAGACTGCACTGTGATTCCCCATACAGCGCTTCAAGCACAGTTCTGCCTAAGGGGTGTTTCCTATGTTTAACTTTTTAATTTTGTTTTTGTTTTCCTTTGTGCTGTAAAACAGTCTTATTTTTTCTTTTCTGTATCACAATGACATTGTACTGTAATTTGTTGACAGACCAACAGTAAAAGCGTAAATGTGAATCCTGTCCAATCTCTTGCAATCAATATCCCACATACAGTAATGTGTAACTTTGTACTGTTGAAATTAATATATGCCATACAGAAAAAGTGCAGCCTTGTGCATTTTCAATCACTGCCATCAAAACCGTAGCCATAGTTTACATCAGGAAATACTGAAAAAGTACACGGTTATATTGGCTAAGCATTTTGACTATCTTGTTTGTGAACAATGACACAAGGACTTGTCATTCTGATGGCATGAATATATTCACTGACATAGATATTTACTTTTGAGAGATGAAATAATGATTGAGCAAGTTACAGGCTTTTGCAGGTAATCCATTGTGTGGTGCTGTTTGAACAAATTGTTTCGAGAAATGCACTTACAAGTTTGCAAATTTTAAGGACGATTCGAGAAATGTACCAAAGCAACTGAGAAAAACTGTAAGACACAGTATTCTAAAAGTGGACTGTGAGATTTCATCTTTGGACACAATTTATATGGAAGAAGTGTTTTAATCTCAAGCACTTGTCAAAACAAGGCAATTTTCCAGGTATTCCAGTACTTAAATTTCTAAGAGCTAAATTCAAGCACTTTAAGCACTTCAAGGACCCATATGAAATCTAAACAGTGTAGAAAAAAAGTGCAGTAGGGTAAATCAAGCAATAGAGAGATTATGATGTTTGACGGGTCATTTAATTTATTATCACATGGACAGAAAACAATATTTCAAATTTAGAAATATCGAGTTTTGCCTCAATATGGTTTATCATTTTTTTATATCGAAATTCGATATATCATCACCATCCCTATATATTTATGAATAACATTAACAAAGATTAATAATAGAATTAATACAGATGTAAAATCGGATGCTTCAACTAAATCTATTGGTCGTAAAAACACTATCGTCTGATCTCTAAAAACATACACGACTGTACTCACCGAGACCACCAAATGAGTCTCCAAATGGACGGTTTATTCCCAGATCACTCCTGCCAAAGTCCCGGTCCATCCCTGCCATTCCCGACCGATATATATCTGTGCACAGAGACACAACTGTTAAGAGATCTTCCAGACACAGAGAGACAGATTGATAAAATGATGTGTTACCTCCCATTCGGCTCATGGGTCCCATGTCTCTGCCACCAAAACCTCCCATTCCATCCATCCCAGAGAAGCCTCCACCCATTCCTACACATACATACACACACACTGATGAAGCTTGTGATAGATAATGCTGTAGTTAGAGAGTTGGTGTATCAGATCAGATTCTCACCACTCATGCGATTCATGCTGCTGAATCCTGGTCCGTCCATTCCTGCCAATCATTCAATCATAATCAGTTCAAAAGGTCAATTTCAATTAATCATATCAAAACTCTGATTCAACAATTG
This sequence comes from Myxocyprinus asiaticus, assembly GCF_019703515.2. Taxonomy (NCBI): domain Eukaryota; kingdom Metazoa; phylum Chordata; class Actinopteri; order Cypriniformes; family Catostomidae; genus Myxocyprinus; species Myxocyprinus asiaticus. The sequence continues at coordinate 15,644,226 of NC_059369.1, forward strand.
GAGACTCCATGAATATGTTTATTTAAATAGTCTAGCAAACATCTCATACTGGAACGCAATTGAAAAGGGTTAAGAATCATTTTTTGTTTTTTTTTTTCTCATTTTGTGAAAAACTTTATCTAGATTTTTTATTTTGTTGCCACTTGCCAAATTGTTTTAAAATATTTAATAATTTTAAACAATGGCTTTCTGGGTGAAATGATGGTCCCTCTGACTGGGAAAATGCACTATTTTAAGCCATTTCAGATCAAATACATAAATATCCAAATATATTTTCAGAATATCATCAAATGTCTGAAAAATATCAAGATGCAAATTTTAGCAGTATCACCCAGCCTTAAGTGCAGAATAATACTTACAGTAATAATTAACCAGACAAACTCTATACAAAAAGGCATCTAGTTGAAATATCTTTTAAACATACCTCCAGGTCCCACTGAGCCCATTCCTCCTCCACTGAGATTGTTGGCATTTATCGGCTGCCCACCGGGGCCCAAACCCATGCCGATTCCCCCCAGACCTCCTGCAAACACAAATAATTTTTGTGTTCTACTGAAAATCTAACAAGTGGTCAGCAAAAATACAGGTGGTAACAGTGTCCAAAACATTTTGAGATCAGATCACGGACACCATTATTATTTTTTAATAATTCAAGGGGCCGGAGTCAATTATTCCACTTATACCACGGTTACCACACCTTAAGACATCGTTCAGGGTTTTATCTCAAGACAATTTCTGGTTTTCATGCCTGAAACACTCGAGAGTGGAACTACTTTCTTCGGCCATGGATTCAGCATCTAGCTTTGATACAGCTCAAGTCTTCTTTTATTAGTTTAAAAACATCACTTTAGAACTAGCAACGGAGGATGCACTGATTTTCAGCATTGGAATAACAAGGTATTGTGCACTTGTGTGCGTTTGTATGTGCGTGTGTATAAGCAAGAGAGAGAAATAGAGAGATCATGTGTGGAATTATATGTGTTTGATGCGGCTCTCGTCAGGATTAACATCGCTTCAAGGTGCAAAGATGTAAGTTTAAGTATACTTCTCATCAGCAGCGAGTGCCGCCATTCTTGTACATAGCTTTTACATTGCTAAACAACTGTTTACAATCCCAGTGAGTCACGGGGGTGCGCTAACTTTGCGCCCGAGAGAGTTTGTGTGAGATTGAAAGAGGGGGGTGGGGGAGCACGATGGTGCTTTACACTGTGGCTCTGGCAAGATGATTTGGGTGAAATACATAGAAACATTATTAACACAAGTTAAGCACATATTAAAAGTTATTTAGGATAATATAGAAACTGTTGTATAGATCAAGACACGTGTGGCTCTGTTTGTTGGTCACAACTCGAGCCCCTATGTGTGCATGCGTGTGTATGAGTGTGGGTGAGAAGAGAGAGCGCTAGGGCGCTTTTCAAAATTTCAATAAATTTACGACATTATAGACGTGTGTTGTTCTTATCTGATGTACTTAGCCAATGTCTTTGTTTTATTTGGTTATTTTGCTGTGGTAGCCTGTACGGCTCTTTGAAATAACTGAAATGATTTGGAACCGTTATGCGGTCAAGACCTGGAACAACTTCATAGCCGTGCGTTTACTGGAAAATAACTGCACACCTTAGAACAACAGTCAACATATCAGAATCAAGCATTCAACAGACCCATGGTATAAACACAATCAAACCCCACAGACAAACACACTGCACTCATACTGGGTAACTGGGGTTGTTTTTCTGCTGGTCTGAAGTCATCTGCAGGAAGCGATTTCTCATCCTACAATAAAGACACAACACATAAATTAAGGCTGAGAGCTGCCGTGCATGACCAACAGACAAAAATTCCAAACAAATAACTTACGTAAAATTTCTCACCATTTTCACATGCATCTGTCTGTCAAACAACATCTGACCATTGAACATAGCTGTGAGCATGAGTGAAGGAAGACTGCAGTATCAGACAGACAGTGCTGTTCTGCATACACAGCTAACTTATAAGACATATTCCTAACTGAAACAGATCCTCATAAGTCACAGATTTAGTGCACTCTTCATAGTCTCTGTATGCCATGCAAACAGCATTCCGAAAGTGAATGGTGACTGAGACTAATATACTTCAAGAAAATCATAGAGGTTTGGAATAACATGAGGGTGAGTAAACAATGGCAGAATTTTCATTTTTGGATTAACTATCCCTTCTGCCAAGGAAGCCATCTTCAAAGGGTTTTGGAACATTGCAACAGACAATGAGGTAAGATATGTGAGAGGATACAGATGGCTTGAACAGCCTCCAGAGGTTGTTCAAAGGTAACTGTCCCCATCCCTCGACTCTTCCCGTCTTTGTCCTCCTTCACGTCTGCTCTCCTCACCATTCCTGCCATACTAAACACCTCCTTCAGTTTCTTCCATCCCACCTTAAAGTCTAGCTGCACAGAAACACACCAGATGAGGTTTATCAAAAACAGGTGTCACACAGCACCATCAGCAGCTCATTTGAACACTTCTTAAAACAGAAGTGTACTAATCGTGGGCTGTTTAAAGACTCTAAGGATTACAGGATGTTGATGAATCTGGATTAATCCAAATAAGCATGTGCCTACACTTAATTTACATTAGTCTCTCAGCAAACATATCCTTTAGATGCTCTTCCCGAGAAGCATGCACAGCGAGATCTTTTAGTAAAGCCAAGCATGCTATTCTCAAAATACCTTATATTTTTACATACGAGTGGTTTCAATGGTTTCTAACATTTATCCTAAATTTAAATGTGAATCATTGATGACTCTCCGCAAAAACATTTACACAGGTTTTGCACACAAATAACGGTTAATGAATTAGGGCTGGCCAGTTTTTCCAATTTATTTGAATTTGCGTTGCCATTTTTTTTTTTTTTATTGAGGAATCAAGATTTTCCATAAAAACACTGCAAACGCAACAGTTAGATACGTTGTAAATCCACCAAAGGCTGAATAAGTAAGAGAAAAATTTTCATAGGACTTGCCTTAATTCCTATCCTGATCAGAGCAGCTGCATGTGTGTGGCACGCTCCAAATAAACATGACAGGTTAACAACACGGAGAGTGATATAAAAGACACTGGTAATATTCTCAGAAAGACTGTACAGTGTTTGTAGCTCTACTTCATCCATCATGCATGTATACACTGGCTTAAGACCTTAACTGGCCTCGGCGTGCACGTTGATGAATTATCTCCTTTTCTTTTTCCCCATAATAAAGCATCAGTTACGTGACAGTTATGGGCGCTTCATTTCAAATCAAATGGACAGGCTAAAGGATATTTCTGGGAGAATCAAACATTCACCGCTCCTTTTAATTATGTTCTGTGACATGTTTCAAGTATACTGTCTGCATCTAATAACATAATAAGCCAACATTTGGCAAGTGATCATTTTGACAAACTTAGCGATTTGAATTGTAATGATAAATTTCATTTTGCTGTGAGCGTCTCTGTCTGCAGGGCTTTATGAATATACATATAATTTGTTTTATATTCAATGAGTCCTTTCTAGACAAACTATCATTTCTAGATATTGATTTCTAGACAACATTCTAGACAAACTTGGTTTAGATAAAATGAATATAATTGGCTAAGTAGTATTTAGCAGTTTTATTTTTTTCTATTGTTTCTGAACATCTGGGTTTATTAGATTTTAATTTATTTAACATTTACACCATGTTGACAACTTCCTGTGTGGTGCACTTTTTTTTGTGCATTTTTCTTGCACACCTTTGTTTCCTTTAATAAAAATAACTTTAGATTTTTCTAACCAGTTTGCCTTGCATTCTAATAAAGAACATGTTACTTTTAATGTTACTGTACATTTAAAAGTTTGAAAAAAATAAAACAAATCTAATCATGGGGGAGTCACGTGATGCCACACGAGGATCGGACATGTGAACGGCGAGCTCTGCGCACTTTGCTAGTTTTAATGTCTTTTATGACATATACTGGTGAGATTCGATACACTGTTTCATAACTGTTCTAGAAGGACAATATGTCAAAGAATTCAAAATCCTCAGGCTCTGGAGACATTAAAAGACACATGCATGCTCAAGCTGACACCCCTGAGCAGGCCGCGGGCCTGGGAGTTGATTTGGTTGAAGAGATGCGGGAAATGCGGCGAGAGATGCTGAACATGTCGGCAATGCTGACGAAGGTCTTTGCTGACTTGGATCTTGCTGTGATACGATCGATCGGGTTCAGAGTTTTATGTGTGACGTGTTGGGCACTCAAATTTCATTTTGCCCAAGACTCTATTTTAGGCGATGGGGCGGTCATTAATATAGGGGATAAATACATAAATTGGGTCCTAGCCAGTGTTATGATTGGCAGACAAATCATTCTTAGGGGATGGAAGTCATCTGGAGCGCTCTCGTTTCAAGAGTGGCACACAGAGATGGGCAAGGTGGCGGCATTTGAGGGAATGTCGTATAGAAGGCTAGGTAGCATGGATTTGTTCAATAAAAAATGGGGCAACTATTTGGTCTTTTTGGAGGGTTCTCATGGAGGGGCAGTGAAGGGAGATTTGTAATATTAAATGTATGATTTTTACTTTATTTTTATTTTTATTTGTGTATACTTTCATTTTGTGTTGGACCACTGGATGTTTGTAGTGAGGGTGGGGAGGGGGATGTTCAGGGGAAGGGACATATAATGATATAATTTGATTGTGTATGTTCTGTTTATTAAATCCTGTTTTTTAATCAAAATGTTAATATCAAAAAGAAAAAATGGAATCATCCATAAGTTTGAAAAAAAAAAAAAAAGAGATTTTATTTTTCTGCCATATCGCCCAGCCCTACAGTGAATGAGACCCACTGCCAATCAAACGTAGCTCAATAACATTTCAAACAAGTGACTCACGTTGGCCACAAATACAGTGGTCCCCAGATGGCCAGCCTGCAGTGCGTTGATGATGTCAGGGGGGATATTGGGGTTGTTGCTGATGGAGGGGGGTACATTCATACCCCCTGGGCCAGCATCCTGCCCTCTCCCCCCACCATACATCCTCCCTGCTTTCTGCAGAACACGACGTGCGTGCTCGCCGTCAGGATCCTAAAAACAACCCAACACATCAGTTAACCCTCCTATTGTTTTAAGAAACTGCACCCTCCTTTTGTCCTTCGGGTAATTTTTGACCGGTATTGAAAAATGCATAAATTCTTGTTTTGTTGTGGTACCAAAGTGTACCACAACAGTATAATAAAATTATATATATATATATATATATATATATATATATATATAAAAAATTTAAAAAAAAAATAAAAATTGGTCTGTGTGTGTTTGTGTGGACATGTGCCCATTTTAGAGAAAAGTATGCAATTTGTGGGAAAGATGCAGTACCCAGTGAAACAGGTGGGGAAGCTAGAAAACAGTATGGGGCTACATTTGAAAAAAAATGTTTAGAGCAAATTTGATTCATGTACAAAATAAACCCTGATTTAAATCTGCATAACATCCAGAAAGTCGACAACTGTTTTTTTTTTTGTTTTTTTTAACCCGTTTTAAAAAAATTTGGTTTTAAATAGTTTTTTCAATTAAACAAGTACAAAAATACATTTTCTGTTTTATTTTGTTTGTTATGATGGTTTTGACAGTCACAACATTTGGTTCCGGTACCAGAACTAGGGATTTCCTGATATTGTGTCCTATACCGCGCTCATGTACTGGTACTTGTAAAAATGCTCCGATACCAAAAACCGATACCATCTGATGTACGCATGTCATTACGTAAACATTCAGCCCACAAATTAAAATCACGTTATGTCCAAGTGAGATTATTTAACCACAAAAGTTGTGATTTACTGAGATAAATATATAGTTTGCATGTAATTTAAATGTGAGAGCTTGTGAATGTGGAGACAGTGTTGTGCTGACGCCGGCTGCTCATACCTTTTAAAGCTCCTCCAAGGCTCATACAGGGAAAACACCGTCATGAGCATCGAGCACACTGTATGCAGCAGATGATAGTAAACAGAGTGCAAATTCACGTTGTAGCGTGAGGCACACACAGAGTACATAATTAAATAGCAGCCTTTTGCAGTTTAATAATCACTGAGTCACGTAGTGACCAGTTTATGCAGAGTGGGAAGCTGCCATCATAACGTCAGAGCTCCTTGGTCAAACACAAACACTTTAAAATAAAAGCTCTGTCAGAATTAAAAGGTAAATTTATAGTAAAAGTACAACAGAAATATATCACTACTGTAAATTAATTTAATATTCATTATAATACTACTAATAATAGTAACAATAATAATAAACTTAGTAATTGTATTATTCTTAAGCAGTATCTAACATCTGTGATGCTCTGTTATGCAGCACTTTATCTGACAAAATATAAAGTAACTCCAATGTTGTATTTTGGATTGTGCTGTGAGGTTCTGTACATAAGCACATAATTTGATAAAACAATATTATGTTGAAAATGTATTGTTATATTTTCATTTGATTAATGAATTAAACAATTTTGAAGATAAAATTGAAATAAATTGTTTATATTAAGTTTAGGAAAAAAAACAGGTATTGGACTCCAAAATGAAGTATCGGTACTTGCACTCGTTCTCAAAAAAATAAAAACCAGTATCGTGACATCCCTACCAAAAACTATGTTGTACTTATAAAATATTCTTTACCTGTGCCTGATCAAAAAGGACCTTAAGACAAAAGAAGGGTTAAGGTCCACACAACATCACATAGCAAAGAAAATTGTAGAAGGAAATTGTCGTGAGGGTCTCTACCTCCTTGATGTTCAGTGGTCTTCCATTTAAATCATGTTTGCTCATGACATCAATGGCTTTCTTTACAAACTCTTCATCTTTGAATTCAACCACACTGCAACAGAAGCAAAGCCGTCAGCATACGTGCAACAATGGAACGTTTACTGATTTGTGTGAAGTAGGGATGTCAAATGTACCGTTATTTTGTATCAAGTGGATACTTAAAGATAAAAGGTAATAATACTAGTCTTACTGCAGTATTGTTCATAAAGAAACAACTTAAAAATCCCTCAAATTCTGTCGGGCCCACTACATAAACATGTGTAGATTACAAGAATTAAAGTAATATACAGGAAGAGCAGAAAGATGGTGCTCTCTGTTCTGTTTCTCATTGACTTGGCCAGCGAGAAGATACGCTGTAAACAAGTAATTTTTTGGTTAAATACTTTTTCAATAGGAGTGTGTTCAACATCATATTAGTTTTTGCTGTGAAATCAAAATTGAAATTTTTTTAATGATATTGTTATAGTTAATAATGGTTCTTACCCACAGCCCTGCAGGAGCACAGCCCAGAGAGTTGCAGAGGATGACAAGATAGAACAAAAAAATCAGAACACCACACAATCATTTAAGCAGTTGAAACATTTTCAGAATGAGAGAAATATGTGAATGTGATTCATATCATTAGTGCTTTAAAAAGATCAATTAAAACACATGCTTCTGAATAAATATTTGGTTTTAAATTAGAAACCAGCTTTCGCTTAATTTCATTTGGACGTTTCTATGGTGAGATGGACAAATGTAAAAAAAAAAATAATCCAGGGGCAAATAAAACGGATTAAAACGGAATCTTACAGTTGTTACAGGAAAGAACCAATCAAACAGACAGAAGCATGAAGGGGGTTTAGGAAGGACAGCTGACAGATGGCGTCTCATAAGTCAGTTTGCATAATCTTAATTCCAAATCAAAATACACCTGCGCAATCATCAAATGTGTCAAATCAAATGTGAGAAATTGACTCCAGCCAAATGTGTCAACCAATTTAAAGTACATCCAAATAATGGTCTTTACTGAGGTAAACATCAACACACTATCCCCAAGGTCAAAGGTCAACAATATCGGGTCTACCGGCAGAAACCCAGGTCACATGTATCGCCCTGAGCACATGAGAGTGATGCTGCGGAGGGGATTTCAACCTCACACAGCGCAGATTCACCAACACTTACCCTTGACTTTCCTTCTCCATCCTTAAAGAGCTCCACGTATGTAACCTCACCAACTACATGAGACATACAAAGGGAAAATACCAGAGAACAAGGCATTTAAATCACCAGTGGTCTCGTCACAGGGTTGACACCTTGGTTCAACGCTACACACCTGAAACCTCAAGGCAACTCCTCAAACACCACAATTCCATTTATTTACGGACACCAGGCAGCTATACAACTACATTCAACTATAGAAGTGCAAAGAATTCTACACATTTACACAGGTTGAAAAATCACTGCACCTGTGCCATCCTTCAAAATAAGTGAAATAAACCACATTCCAGAAGTTCAGATGTTTATCTGTGTCACTTTACTACTGTAAATAAATCAAATTATCTAAGAGACATTTAAACAAATACCATAGTAAACCTGAAATAACCTAGAGTCGAAATATTCAAACCAGAACAGCATTATACTCTCCTGAGAGGAACAGACTCTATCCAACATACATCCATCCTTCTTTAAACGACACTAAATGAGAGATACAAGCTAGAAACTGAGAGAGGGAGCTGATGTAACAGTGACGCTTCAGTCTCTGTATGGGTTACCTTTCTCGCGCATTAGATCTTTAATTGCTTGCCACTTCATATCATACGGGATATTGCTAATAAACACTCGGTTTCTGTGGCCACTCTTCTTGTCCCCTGAACCGCCATGTCTGTCTTTATAGGGGTGGTATCGGTTTGACTTTCGGCCCCCGGAACTCTTCTCTTTGGGCTCTGGCTTCTCTTTAGGGGCTTCTTCTGCATCCCTGCTAACAGACAGATGGAGAAGACTATTTGCAAAAAGTGTTCAAAGTAATTAAAGTCAACTTCTGCCTAAATTCAATTAAAAACTACAAGACATTTTAACGCTCTGAAATGAATCATAGCAACTACTTGGATGAGAAAATATTATATTTGAATCCCCCAAAACACAAAGGCATTTGACTATATTTTCTCATGAATCCTAACATGTTTAATAACAGAAAACTGACAATATCCACCCAAATATGATCATCATACATAAATGAGACAATTGATCCTTTGTTGAGCCCCGCCTTAAAAGCGTTGCTGACCAATCCTGTCTTAGCAACTGTTGCCGTGCACCAATTTTTTGACAAGCGCTTGATTTTTCCAACGAGAGTCTATGGGAGTAATGTGTGTTTGAGCGGTTTTAAGCAGGATTTTTCAGAAATGATCCACAAAATGTAAAAAAACGTTGTTGCTGAGTCACTTGTAATAGTGACATGAGGTACCTAGAGAGGATACACGAAATGTTTTTTCATTCTTTTAAAAAAAAATCTGTAAATAAATCTTGCAAAGAGCATGCTATGGATTAAAATATGAGATCTGCAGAGCTTGTCAGAGCAAGCGACTGTAACCAAAGGGGGCCAGAGCTTAGTGAAGGGAGCAAAATCATTGGCCAACATTTTTTTATTATTCACAATCCATTCAGAAGGCTAGAAAAAAGTAATAAAAAAAAATGTTTAAAAAAAATTAAAAAATAAATCACAAAAGGCAGCATAAAAGTAATCCAAAAGACACCTGCTGAAGAAAGTCAGACACATCTGGGATGGCATGAGGGTGAGTAAATGAGAATTTTAATTTTTGGCTGAAATATTCCTTTAAAGATAAATTATACCAAATGATTTATTATGAATACTAGTTCAAAGCCCAATAGTCCTTATTCAGAGTAGCGCCATCTTTTATTCTTGAAGGGAATGAAAACGAGGCTGTGAGAGATAGGCTTACCATCTCTTCAATGTCACGCACGGTATAAAACTGTATAATGCTCATAAATCACATCTAATTTCCCACAACTCATGCTGTCTAGAGCTTCATGTCTACTAAATGTTCTTGGAAATATATTTTTCAATTAAACACTTTAAACTGCCGTACAGCCCATTGAAGATACTACGTCTATCCCTCACAGATGGCGCGGCTGTGAATAAGGTATATTAGTTCATAGCCCAATTTTTATGTGGTCGGGAGTCAGAGAGACCAAAAATTGTTTAAAAGATGCATAAACATTTAATGCTTTCCTGAAAACACTTTAAATTGAGAGAGAGAAAAAAAAAATCAACTGCAAGCTAATCGCGGAGCGGTTGCTATGGGTTACCGCTTTGCCTGGCAGTCGCAGCTAATGACCACAGCGCCACAAAACACAAGAAACGCTCGAAGGGGATAAATATGGAAAATAAACGACGGTAATATATTGAAATACCCGCTGAGACGGATGGAAACAAAGAAATGCTTATGTGAAACTAAAGGCGTTTGTTTTTCTGAACGAGCTCCGATCGCGCACAGGCCGCGCCAATACCACAGATGTAATAAACGCAATGCATGTGCAATTTTTGTTTTACAATAGCATAAATTACGTTTCATCGCCATTGACGTTCTTTTTTTGCTCCGCTTCTCCCTCTGCGGCCGGAGAACCGTCTGAATCCTCCTGTTTGATGTCCTCAGTTAGATCCACCGTCAGCTCCACGTCTGCCATATCTGCTGCTCCCGCCAACTCAAGCAAATATCGCGAGAAGAGACAACAGCTGAGTGACGTATGAGAGTCAGCGACAGACAGACAGACAGACATACAGATACTGTATAAAAGACAGAAAGAGTGTTAGACGAACGGTCTCCTGTTGGATCTAGACTTGAGGTAAAAACCTTTTTTATTTTATTTTTTTATTTTATTGTTTTATTATTATTATTATTATTATTATTATTATTATTATTATTATTAAGGGATTAAGAGAAAGGCATGGAATACGATGCATTAAACTGAACAGTAGGTGGCGGCATGTGCTCATGACACCAGTCCGCCATTAAAATAAAAGACGACGACGACCGGACAGACAGACAGACAGACAGACAAACAGACAGACAGACAGACATTTTGAGATTTTGCTTCAATATATCCACATAATTTTCCTTCCTCATGATGCCATCTATTTTGTCTAGTACACCAGTACCCCCTGCAGCAATGCACCCCCTCAACATGATGCTGCCACCTCCATGCTCCACGGTTGGGATGGTGTTCTTCGGCTTGCAAGCCTCACCCTATTACCTCCAAACATAACGATGGTCATTATGGCCAAAGAGTTCAATTTTTGTTTCATCAGACCAGAGGACATTTCTCCAAAAAGTAAGATCTTTGTCCCCATGTGCACTTGCAAACTGTAGTCTGGCTTTGTAATGGCGGGTTTGGAGCAGTGGCTTCTTCCTTGCTAAGCAGCCTTTCAGGTCATGTTGATATAGGACTTGTTTACTGTGGATATAGATACTTGTCTACCTGTTTCCTTCATTATCTTCACAAGGTCCTTTGCTGTTGTTCTGGGATTGATTTGCACTTTTCGCACCAAACTACGTTAATCTCTAGGAGACAGAATGCATCTCCTTCCTGAGTGGTATGATGGCTTTGTGGTCCCATGGTGTTTATACTTGCGTACTATTGTTTGTACAGATGAACGTGGTACCTTCAGGCATTTGGAAATTGCTCAAGGATGAACCAGACTTGTGGAGGTCCGCAATTGTTTTTCTGAGGTCTTGGCTGATTTCTTTTGATTTTCCCATGATGTCAAGCAAAGAGGCACTGAGTTTGAAGGTAGGCCTTAAAATACATCCACAGGTACACCACCAATTGAATTAGGTTATCAGAATCTAATTGGCTAATTGCTTAAAGGCTTGACATCATTTTCTGATGTCACAGACAGATAAACAGACACAGATAGATAGATAGATAGATAGAAAAGACAGAAAGAGTGTTGACGGACAGACAGACAGATAGATAGAAAAGACAGACAGACAGATAGATAGATAGAAAAGACAGAAAGAGTGTTAGACGGACAGACAGACAGATAGACAGATCCTGTAGATAAGACAGAAAGAGTGTTAGACGGACAGACAGACAGATAGATAGAAAAGACAGAAAGAGTGTTAGACAGACAGACAGATCCTGTAGATAAGACAGAAAGAGTGTTAGATGGACGGATGGATGGACAGACAGATAGATAGATAGATAGATACTGTATAAAAGACAGAAAGAGTGTTGACAGACAGAGAGACAGATCCTGTAGATAAGACAGAAAGAGTGTTAGACGAACGGACAGACAGACAGACAAATAGACAGATAGATAGAAAAGACAGAAAGAGTGTTAGATAGATAGAAAGAGTGACTGACGGATGGAAAGACAGACAGATAGATAGACAGATCCTGTAGATAAGACAGAAAGAGTGTTAGACAGATAGACAGAGCCTGTAGAGACAGAAAGAGTGTTAGACGGATGGACAGACAGACACAGACAGATAGATAGATAGATTGATAGAAAAGTCAGAAAGAGTGTTATACAGACAGACAGGCAGATCGACAGATACTGTAGAAAAGACAGAAAGAGTGTTAGACGGATGGACGGACAGACAGACAGACAGATAGATAGAAAAGACAGAAAAAGTGTTAGACAGACAGATAGACAGATCCTGTAGAGACAGAAAGAGTGTTAGACGGACAGATAGATAGATAGATACTGTAAAAAAGACAGGAAGAGTGTTAGACGGATGGGCGGACAGACAGACAGACAGACAGATAGATAGATCGATCCTGTAGATAAGACAGAAAGAGTGTTAGACGGACGGATGGACGGACGGACAGACAGACAGACAGATAGATAGAAAAGACAGAAAAAGTGTTAGACAGACAGACAGACAGACAGATAGACAGATACTGTAGATAAGACAGAAAGAGTGTTAGACAGACAGATAGATAGATAGATACTGTAAAAAAGACAGAAAGAGTGTTAGACGGATGGACGGACAGACAGACAGACAGATAGATAGAAAAGACAGAAAAAGTGTTAGACAGACAGACAGATAGATAGATAGATCCTGTAGATAAGACAGAAAGAGTGTTAGACGGACGGATGGACGGACGGACAGACAGATAGATAGTTAGTTAGATAGATAGATAGATACTGTAGAAAAGACAGAAAGAGTGTTAGATGGACGGAAGGACAGACAGATAGGTAGAAAAGACAGAGTGTTAGACAGATAGATAGATAGATACTGTATAAAAGACAGAATGAGTGTTAGGCGGATGAACAGACAGGCAGACAGACAAACAGAGATAGATAGATAGCTAGCTAGATAGATAGGTACTGTAGAAAAAACAGAAAGAGTGACTGATAGATAGATAGAAAAGACAGAAAGAGTGTTAGACAGACAGACAGATAGATAGATAGATAGATAGATAGATAGATAGATACTGTATAAAAGACAGAATGAGTGTTAGGCAGATGAACAGACAGGCAGACCTACAAACAGAGATAGCTAGATAGATAGGTACTGTAGAAAAGACAGAAAAATTGACTGATAGATAGAAAAGACAGAAAGAGTGTCAGACAGACAGATAGATAGATAGATAGAGACTGTATAAAAGACAGAATGAGCATTAGGCGGATGAACAGACAGGCAGACAGACAAACAGATAGATGGATAGGTACTGTAGAAAAGACAGAAAGAGTGACAGATAGATATATAGATAGATAGAAAAGACAGAAAGAGTGTTAGATGGACGGACGGACAGACAGACAGATAGGTAGAAAAGACAGAGTGACAGATAGATAGATAGATAGATAGATAGAAAAGACAGAAAGTGTGTTAGATGGATGGACGGACAGACAGACAGATAGGTAGAAAAGACAGAAAGAGTGTCAGACAGATAGATAGATAGATAGATACTGTATAAAAGACAGAATGAGTGTTAGACGGATGGACGGACAGACAGGCAGACAAACACAGACAAACAGAGATAAATAGCTAGCTAGATAGATAGATACTGTAGAAAAGACAGAAAGTGTGTCAGACAGACAGATAGATAGATAGATAGATAGATAGATACTGTATAAAAGACAGAATGAGTGTTAGATGGATGAACAGACAGGCAGGCAGACAGACACAGACAAACAGAGATAAATAGCTAGCTAGCTAGATAGATACAGGTGCATCTCAATAAATTAGAATGTCGTGGAAAAGTTCATTTATTTCAGTAATTCAACTCAAATTGTGAAACTCGTGTATTAAATAAATTCAATGCACACAGACTGAAGTAGTTTAAGTCTTTGGTTCTTTTAATTGTGATGATTTTGGCTCACATTTAACAAAAACCCACCAATTCACTATCTCAAAAAATTAGAATATGGTGACATGCCAATCAGCTAATCAACTCAAAACACCTGCAAAGGTTTCCTGAGCCTTCAAAATGGTCTCTCAGTTTGGTTCACTAGGCTACACAATCATGGGGAAGACTGCTGATCTGACAGTTGTCCAGAAGACAATCATTGACACCCTTCACAAGAAGGGTAAGCCAGAGTGCTGTATCCAAGCATGTTAACAGAAAGTTGAGTGGAAGGAAAAAGTGTGGAAGAACAAGATGCACAACCAACCGAGAGAACCGCAGCCTTATGAGGATTGTCAAGCAAAATCGATTCAAGAATTTGGGTGAACTTCACAAGGAATGGACTGAGGCTGGGGTCAAGGCATCAAGAGCCACCACACACAGACGTGTCAAGGAATTTGGCTACAGTTGTCGTATTCCTCTTGTTAAGCCACTCCTGAACCACAGACAACGTCAGAGGCGTCTTACCTGGGCTAAGGAGAAGAAGAACTGGACTGTTGCCCAGTGGTCCAAAGTCCTCTTTTCAGATGAGAGCAAGTTTTGTATTTCATTTGGAAACCAAGGTCCTAGAGTCTGGAGGAAGGGTGGAGAAGCTCATAGCCCAAGTTGCTTGAAGTCCAGTGTTAAGTTTCCACAGTCTGTGATGATTTGGGGTGCAATGTCATCTGCTGGTGTTGGTCCATTGTGTTTTTTGAAAACCAAAGTCACTGCACCCGTTTACCAAGAAATTTTGGAGCACTTCATGCTTCCTTCTGCTGACCAGCTTTTTAAAGATGCTGATTTCATTTTCCAGCAGGATTTGGCACCTGCCCACACTGCCAAAAGCACCAAAAGTTGGTTAAATGACCATGGTGTTGGTGTGCTTGACTGGCCAGCAAACTCACCAGACCTGAACCCCATAGAGAATCTATGGGGTATTGTCAAGAGGAAAATGAGAAACAAGAGACCAAAAAATGCAGATGAGCTGAAGGCCACTGTCAAAGAAACCTGGGCTTCCATACCACATCAGCAGTGCCACAAACTGATCACCTCCATGCCACGCCAAATTGAGGCAGTAATTAAAGCAAAAGGAGCCCCTACCAAGTATTGAGTACATATACAGTAAATGAACATACTTTCCAGAAGGCCAACATTTCACTAAAAATGTTTTTTTTATTGGTCTTATGATGTATTCTAATTTTTTGAGATAGTGAATTGGTGGGTTTTTGTTAAATGTGAGCCAACGTCATCACAATTAAAAGAACCAAAGACTTAAACTACTTCAGTCTGTGTGCATTGAATTTATTTAATACACGAGTTTCACAATTTGAGTTGAATTACTGAAATAAATGAACTTTTCCACGACATTCTAATTTATTGCGATGCACCTGTACTGTAGAAAAGACAGAAAGAGTGACTGACTGACAGACAGACAGACAGATAGACAGAAAGAGTGTCAGACAGACAGATAGATAGATAGATAGATACTGTATAAAAGACAGAATGAGTGTTAGGCGGATGAACAGACAGGCAGACAGACAAACAGAGACAGATAGATAGATAGATAGGTACTGTAGAAAAGACAGAAAGAGTGACAGATAGATATATAGATAGATAGATAGAAAAGACAGAAAGAGTGTTAGATGGATGGACGGACAGACAGACAGATAGGTAGAAAAGACAGAAAGAGTGTCAGACAGACAGACAGACAGATAGATAGATAGATAATGTATAAAAGACAGAATGAGTGTTAGATGGATGAACAGACAGACAGGTAGACAGACACAGACAAACAGATAAATAGCTAGCTAGATAGATAGATACTGTAGAAAAGACAGAAAGAGTGACTGATAGATAGTTAGATAGATAGAAAAAAACAGAAAGAGTGTTAGATGGATGGACGGACAGATAGGTAGAAAAGACAGAAAGAGTGTTAGACAGACAGATAGATAAATAGATAGATACTGTATAAAAGACAGAATGAGTGTTAGACGGATGAACAGACAGGCAGACAGACACAGACAAACAGAGATAAATAGCTAGCTAGATAGATAGATACTGTAGAAAAGACAGAAAGAGTGACTGACAGATAGATAGATAGATAGATAGCATGCAACAATAAACAATCACAATCTACACAGGACAGTACAACACTGACATAAATTCTCCACAATTATGGATTAATAGCTCATCCCCTTTACACATTTTAAATTACACACTAGTTGTAAACAGCTGTCATAAGCTGAGCTGCCATAAACTCTTGTAAACAGAAACAATTGTGAATTACTGAATAGAGGCTTTAGTCCCCAAGGAACATCAGTGTCACATATGAATATATTACAGGATACTGGATTATAATACAGCTGATAATAAAAGTTGCATTTTATTGATTCCTAAAAAACCTTATAAGCTTTTCCTGGAAATTCTTGTGAAATTAAATTCAACTAAACCACAGCCAAATATAAAACATGTATAAAACATCAGTCTTTTAACAAGAGTTCAGGGGTCATGTTATGGCTTTATACACAAATGAGCTCACTCAAATCATTTAGATTGCCCATCATATATGAAAGTCTTAATACAGTCAGAAATGAAACCCGTGGATAAATGAGTTCTCGGTATGACCTAGTAAGTAATGAGCTGTTAGTGAAGAGCGAAACCTACATTTTGTAATAAAATAATTTATATTACACCAAACTAGATATTTTGTTGGCTGTCCACACCGCTGTAATTGAACACAAAGGAGTCTGATTGCCATTGCCAGGGGTGATGCTGATTGAATTCTAGGCGCCTCGCCACAATCCCCCTTTTGTCTCGTAAGTTTACACACCCCCTTTAGAATTTATACAAATATAAGTACTGCCCTTCAGAAACTACAGTACATAACAGATATTTACATATATCCCACAAGACAAAATAAAACAATTTACACAAATCATGCTGTTCAAAATGTTTACACCCTCTTGGTTCTTAATGTAATGTGTTGCCTTATAAGCATCAATGAATGTTTGCACCTTTTGTAATAGTTGTGTTTGAGTACCTCAATTGTCCTAAATGCCAAAAGCTGGATGTCAACATCATATAGCCACTGTTGGAAGAACTCGGATGTTCAGAAGATAATAGGAAACTAAAGAAAATGCAGGACCTGGAGGATTATTGTTAAAAGCAGTGGGCTGCTTCACTGCTCAGGACAAAGCAGGGACTATCACAAAACATACAGTACAAACAGTCATTGATCAGAGGAAGCAACACACCATATTAAGAACCAATGGGATGTAAACTTTTGCACAGGATAATTTGTGTAAATTCAGTTATTATATATGGAATATATATGTAAATATCTGTTTGTCAAATAGCTTCATCAGGGCAGTACTAAATAAAAAAAACAAAATGCAGTTTTTATGATCCCTGAACATCGGATCCAAACTTGTGCACTCAACTATAGAAACGCTTTGTGACATCACAGTGGTCAGCTGACATCTTTGTTTGGACCAAGAATAATTGTTTGATTTCATTGATCTGATATTGATCTGATTTGTATTACTCTTAGTACAAAAACATTATACAACATAATAGATAACAAATCAGAAAAATTAAAAGATTAAACAAGTCGACAAATATTTAAATTCTTGATGGATAAAGGATTTGTTATAGCATGAACTTACATTTAAGTCGTCATGAAATCAAAATTGACCCTATTTATTTTCTTAATGCATGTTACTGGTCTTATTTTGAACGATTCATCCGTGCATTTATTTCTTTTATAAAAATTTTAATCAAAATGTCATAACTTGCTCTTCTGCTGAGATGACTGACTCTTCTCTGCTGACATTTGCAAGGCCAAAAGTCCATTTTTTTTTTTTAGTCAGTTTTAAACTGCCCCTTCAAGAGCCATTCATGTACACAAACCTGGTGCAGAGATGGTGAAGAGGTGTTTCCTTCCCAAAACCCTGTTCAATTCCCTGAACCTTCTTGGTTACTGGCCCGCTGGCTTGAAATTTTACAGTTCGTAGAAGGAGGAATACCAGCGAATTTGCTATTGTGTTTGAAGTATTTCACGCCTGAATGCTTCCATCGCATGCATCAGTCGGATGCAGAGAAAGTGGCTTTATATATTTAAAGTTTATTCATTGTGGCAGCGGAGGCATGGTCGAGCGTCCATCCGGAGAGAGAGAATGCGGTAAGGGCACTTTTAGGGACACCTGAGCTAGATTATGTCTAACACCTGTCTCTAATTCCAGTGAGCATAGGGAAAGCGGCATTTAAACGGCCACGCCACCAGCAGAGAGACAGAGAGGGTCTGGCACAAGGGAGCCTACAGTGCTCATGGAAGCTGATGTGTTGATGTTTGTGAAGCTAATGTGTTATCAGTCGTGAAGCTAATGAGTTTGAGTGCCTACGTGCCTCTGAGACTGTTGAGTTTGTGAAGCTGTAAAGCATTGAACTGGCCGATTAAAAGCCTTACCTGAGTCTGGAAAAACCTGCTTCCCTGTGTCCTCCTTCCCTTCTGTTTGTGGAGTCCTTCACACTGGTGCTGAAACCCGGGTTTGAAGTTGGAGGAAGTACACCCCATTTCCCTTTGGAGCAGTCACGAGACGAAACCCTCAAGCACGCCTTCAACCAAGTGAGAGTGATCGATGGTCAACAGCTCCGGCTGGGTGTCGCACTTTCATATCCCTATTTCACAGTTATAAACCAGCGGTTGTATAGAGTGACGCAGGACGCTCAAACAAAGGAAGATACAACCCATGTGTTCCAGGCGGGTTTTAGGGGAAAGGAAAACACTGAACCGACTAATAGCCCATATTTATTGGCCGGGCATTGGCGGCGATGTTCACAGGTGGTGTGCGGCATGCCGCGAATGTCAGCTGGTGAATCCACCGGCCACACCAAAAGCGCCATTGCGCCCCCTTCCACTGATCGAGGTCCCCTTCGAGCGAATTGGCATGGACCTTGTCGGGCCATTACAGCAGTCAGCATTTGGACATCGCTTTGTGTTAGTCCTAGTGGACTATGCAACACGATATCCGGAAGCAGTGCCTCTCTGCAGTATTTTGGCACGTAGTGTTGCAGAGGCACTCTTCAAAATAATCTCCCGGGTGGGGATTCCGAAAAAAATCCTCACCGATCAGGGCACAACCTTTATGTCATGGACACTATGCGGGCTTTACGAATTATTGGGCATTAAGTAAAGTCGCACCAGCGTTTACCATCCACAAACAGATGGCCTGGTGGAGCAATTTAATAAAACCCTTCAGAACATGATTCGTAAGTTCGTGCACAAGGATGCTAGAAATTGGGACAAATGGCTCGATTCCCTGTTATTCGCAGTACGAGAGGTCCCGCAAGCCTCCACTGTGTCTTCCCCATTCGAGCTGCTGTATGGGCGGCACCCACACGGCGTGCTTGATGTCATACGTGAAGCTTGGGAGGAGGGACCTTCAGCCGGTAAGAATGAAATTCAATACTTTCTTGATCTTAGAGCAAAACTCCACACTTTGGGTCAACTAACACAGGAGAATTTGCTCCAAGCTCAAGAACGACAGAGCCGACTGTATAACGGGAACTCGGCTGTGGTAATTTGCACCGGGAGATAAGGTACTCATATTACTCCCCACATCGAGCTCCAAAAGTGGCAAGGACCCTTTGAGGTCACACGATGAGTGGGGGATTATGATTATGAGGTAAAGCGAACCAATAGAGGGGGCGCACTTCAAATATATCACCTCAATCTCCTGCAATTGTGGAGGGAGGCGGTCCCTGTGACGTTGGCTACGGTAGTTCCGGAGAGGGCGGAGCTCGGGCTGGAGGTGAATACAAAACCTAATCATATCACCCCAGTCACTTGCGGAGACCACCTCTCACCGTATCAAGTCGCAGGGGTTGCCAAGTTGCAAGAGGAATTTTCAGACGTGTTTTCCCCTCTACCGGGTCGTACGAACCTCATCCAGCACCACATCGAGACCGAGCCAGGGGTGGTGGTACGTAGCCGTCCCTACCGTTTGCCCGAGCACAAAAAGAAAATAGTTCGGGAAGAATTTGATGCAATGCTCGATATGGGGGTAATATAGGAATCCCACAGCGATTGGTCCAGCCCGGTTCTAGTTCCTAAGAGCGATGGGTCTGTACGGTTCTGTGTGGATTATAGAAAAGTCAACACATGTCTAAATTTGACACATACCCAATGCCTTGCATTGATGAGTTGCTCGATCGGTTAGGCACTGCTCGATTTTATTCGACATTGCTTGATTTTATTCAACATTGGATTTGACAAAGGGTTATTGGCAGATCCCCTTGACATCAATTTCCCATGAAAAAACAGCCTTCTCCACACCGTTTGGATTACACCAATTCGTGACGCTACCGTTCGGTTTGTTTGGTGCTCCAGCCACGTTTCTGTGCCTCCTGGACTGAATCCTCAGACCGCATTCTAGACCGCTGCCTATTTAAATGACATCATCATTTATAGTAATGATTGGCAGTGGCATATGCAGCATCTGAGGGCAGTTCTGAGGTCGCTGCGACGGGCGGGGCTCACAGCGAACCCCAAGAAGTGCACGGTTGAGCAGGTGGAGGTACGGTATCTGGGGTTCCATTTAGGCCACAGCCAGGTGCGTCCCCAAATTGACAAGACTGCTGCGATTGCGACCTGCCTGAGACCCAAGACCAAAAAGGGTGTGAGACAGTTCCTGGGGCTGGCTGGCTATTACAGGAGGTTTGTGCCTAATTATTCGGATGTCACTAAAAAGGGGACTCCAGACCTGGTCCAGTGGACGGAGCAGTGCCAACAGGCATTTACGCAGATTAAAGCCGCACTTTGTGGGGGGCCGCTTTTACATGCACCTAATTTCTCTCTCCCTTTCGTATTGCAGACGGACACTTCAGACAGAGGGCTGGGGGCTGTACTCTCGCAGGTGGTGGAGGGGGAGGAGCGCCCGGTGTTGTACATCAGCCGCAAGCTCTCCTTGAGGGAAACAAAGTACAGCACCATGGAAAAGGCATGTCTGGCCATCAAGTGGGCTGTCTCACTCTCTGTTACTACCTGCTAGGGCGGGCCTTCACTCTCTGCTCGGATCACGGCCCACTCCAATGGCTCCACCACATGAAGGATTCCAACGCGCGGATCACCTGGTGGTATCTGGCTCTTCAGCCCTTTAAATTCAAGGTAGTCCACAGACCGGGGTCGCCGACTTCCTTTCCAGAAATGGGGGGGGTAGACAGGCCGGATGGCTCCCCGGCCTGAGTCGGGCGGTGGGGATATGTGGCAGCGGGGGTGTGGTCGAGCGTCCGTCCGGAGAGAAAGCAGTAAGGGCACTTACACCTGAGCTAGATTATGTCTAACACCTGTCTCTAATTCCAGTGAGCAGGCAGAGAGGGTCTGGCACAAGGGAGCCTACAGTGCTCGAGGAAGCTTATGTGTTTATGTTTGTGAAGCTAATGTGTTTACGTTCATGAAGCTAATGAGTTTGAGTGCCTATGTGCCTCTGAGACTGTTGAGTTTGTGAAGCTGTAAAGCATTGAAGTGGCCGATTAAAAGCCTTTTCGGAGGTATCTTGGGATGCACAGCACAAGTAAGTGTTCATTATACTTTATATTTAGAATATTATAATTCAAAAAGTTGGAATAGTGTGATCTTTTACTCACTTGTTTCTCATTCATCTGCATTGGACTTACACAACAGCTCCAGCCATGTCATAAGCAAAGACCACGATGAGCTGTGGGTTTATGGGCTGCTTATGTATTAATATCCTTCAGGAATAGGGACTAATGACTCCCTACTTGGGTTGCACATATTTATAAAATGATATTTCATAGAATACATTTAAAAAATGTATTATTTTCTTATGTACATATGTTTGTGTTTATGTGACAGCTGAACAAGGAGGAAATATAGACATTATTTTAAATTCAGTGAATGGAAAAACATATGTGTTTTAGAAAGTAACTTAAAAGTAAAGTAATTACTAATGTGATTACTTTTGATGAAGTAATGTTTAGTGTAATCTGATTACTATTTAGAGAATTAGTCATTTGTAACAAATTACTTTTTTTAGTAACTTATACAACACTGCAAACAACCACTCATAACACATTAGCAACCGCAGAGCTACACTCTGGCAACCACCAAGGAATGCAATACCCTAGAACCACCCAATACACCCTAGCAACTGCATAGTGACACACAGGACATTGCATAGCAACGACCTGGCAACCACCCATAACACCTTAAGACTGTCTTCACGCTGAAATGCATCAATTATGCTAGAGCATCTAATGATGCTTTAAGCACACAGGCTAATTGAGTTACAAGCTGAGCAACAAGAGCAGATGATGGCACACAGACCTGCTGAAGCAGCCGATGCAGCAGTTTACCAGCAGTATGCACTGTAACATCTGCAGGGAAAGCCACAGTATTCCCGTCACATTTTAGGGGGAGTGGTCAAAGAACTGCCAAATAAACAAGAGCAGGTGAGATCAGAGCACAAGACGTGCAGCGAGGAGAATCAAGAAAGAGCCTAACAAGTGGCTGCCAAGCTGAGGGGCAAAGAGAGGGAGACAGAGAGAGGGGAAAGACAGAGAGGTAGACAGTGTGTCAGAGCAGCTGAATGCTCAGGCAGTGTAGGCGACAGCAGACAGGATGACTGTGCAAGCATTCTAGTCGCAGGCTGACTGTGAGCGTGTCTGCTCGTTGCTGCATCTCTCCCCCCGCTCTGCCTGTGTTCTTCAGGAGCAGTGAAGCAGAGTGTGTGGAACTCATGCTGGCTATGCACAGGGTTCAGCGAAGCTCTACTGCAGCGATGGGGGAGCTGACAGCCATTGCAGGAATCAAAGACTGACCAGCTGCAACAGGTCTGACAGAAGGTGGGATGCATGTTTGTCTCGCTGCTGCATCTGTCGCTCTGCAGCCACCTGCTGCTCATCCACACCCACCGCTCTTCTCTTTCTCTAAAACTGTTCCTGTTGTGTGAAACATGCATGCATTTCTCATTGCTATCACATCATTCTGGCCATGTGACAGCAAGCTGTTCTCACTTGTTGAAAATAAGTTTTCAGTTGGGTTGCAGCTGGAATGCAACAGGTCCTACTGTTGTTAATCTGTGTGTGCTGACTCAAGTGTCCACTCCAATTAAAAATGTCACCCTGTAATCTCTGAGCAATCTGCCATGAGATTCCAAAACTACAAATGTTTGCTGCTCCACAGTCTGCATGTTTTCTGAGGGAATGCATTTTTCTACATTGCTGATGTTGTTGACGTCTGTTGTCTCACCGCCATGCTGTAGGGCACAAATTGGCAGTCAGGATGGATCATTTTCTCTAAATGGATGATCAACAATTTGCAAATGCTTTTCTTATTTGCGCATGCATCCATAATGAACTTCACATGATTGAACTTCACTATTGCTTAAAAATGAGTTATTATTTGATGTCTGATCACAAAATAATTCTTAGGGTCTGTTCTCTCCACAGGCAACCATCTATTTGGCTGATCCCCAATTTGTCGACATATGCAGTATTATGGGGCTCGTCTGGGAACATGTGTAGTGTTCACTATAACCACAGCCTTACGGCCATGAGCGGCAGTGACATCATGGCCTATTCTCTGAGCCTAGAACAGAAAACAGCATTTGCATTTGTGGGGATGTTGCTGGTGTTTCTCGGGTTATTGATCGTCAGGTGTTTCAGGATCTTGTTGGACCCTTACAGCAGCATGCCCTCATCCAGCTGGGGTGATGGGCTGGAGGGGCTTGAGAAAGGGACGTTTGAATACGCCCTGACCTGAGACCACGCTCCTTCCTGGAGATCATGCCCCAGTGGAAGCAACACCCTACAGAGTCCACACCCCCAGTCCATGGCTTCACTCTAGAATCCTCAAAACCATATAAACCTTCCATAAGGACCTCTTTGCACCATTAGAGGTCGCACACACAGGATGCATTCTTGTGTTTAAAAATGGAATGGAACAGAATAAAGGGGCCTCATGTTAAAAAAGCTCGACAAAGCTTGACACGTCTTAAAAACATGATGTCATAGCATGCAAAAACAGAAAGCTGCAAAGCAATGGCCAAAGATGTCTGTCTGATGTATGTGTACATGGACCAACATTTACAAAATTGCACAGACAAAGTGCAAGAAAGCATCCTGTGTGAACGGCCCCTAGGGGTGTGAGAATTCATCAAAACAACACACTGTAAACATGGCCTGCTCTTATGGCATCATACATTGCTATGGTGCACGATTGCCTGTTTGGAGTATGACGTCATGCAATTTAGCCAATGGGCATCTCAGGGAAGAAGAGAACAATTTGAACTAACAGAAAACAGGATGCCACCCTTGTGTGGAAATGACATCAGGATGTAAACAGGGTAATTTCACCCGTTCATTTGTGCAGTCTGTCTGTGTTTAGATTTTCTAGCTTTACAGGTTCAGTGCAGCTTAAGGCCTGAAACATACTCTATGCCAGTACAAGTATTAGACTGCAATTCATAACACAACGCAAGTATGCTTTGCATTCTTAATGTTGTCACCAGGTGCGTAATAGCGGGCACTAGCGTAAAGGGTCCTCTTCTGCTGTCACTTTTCTCTTTCAGGTCATCTACTGTCATGGTGGAGCAAAAGTTTGAAGAGAATCTTGTTGAGCAATTTATAGCTAGCTATCTGAATAATAATGGAACAGACATTTGAAAGTAATCTATCGCCCCCTGGAGTATGGAGGTTTCTTATCGCCAGAGCGATACACAGATGCACGTTAAAGGAATGTTCAGGGTTTAATACAAGTTAATCTCAGTTGACAGAATTTGCAGAATAATGTTGATTTCCACATAAAATATCTTTGACTTGTCCCTTGTTTATTTAAAAAAAAAAAAAAAAAGGCACTTTCAGTGGAAGTGAATGGTAACATTAGACAACTTTTATTTGAACATTTATGGACTGGCTCTATTCACTACCATTGAAAGCACCTTACTGTAACCGCAATATTTGCTTTAAAAAATTCAAACGAGGGCCGAATTGAACAGATTTTCTGTGATAATCAACATTATGCCACAAATGCACTCATTTGAGCTTAACTTGTACTGAACCCGGAACATTCCTTGACATATGTACAACGAGACAGGTCGCTTTCAAAAAGTTGGTCAAGAATTTGTGTCTGCATAGTTGCATAAAATATGTTTCTGGACTATCTCTCCAGTTTACAGTGATTGAGGCACTAAAACTACAATATCGTGGTGGTATGTGTTTCTGAGAAATATGGAGCAGTGACGTCTCAATGCAGTGCAAACATCTCTGTAGACACATGTCTGTTTTTCTGTACATGTGCTGAATTATGTTTCATGCAAATACTTACAATCAGTTTATCTTCACTAACTGCCTATTAGAATATCTGTACACAGATAGAAAAACCATAGAAACTTTACAGGACGATGAAGATTCCTGAATGCCGTGTTTGAAATTGTGAAACATCTTTCCACTTCCATGCAGTTTCTCCTGTTGGTTTGTGTGACTGAGGAAGGGTGTGTCACCATGACAACAGCAGGAAAATGTGAGCTTGATACTAGCGATAAACCAATGAAAGCATAGCTCATCTCTAGTATTCTGGTGCAGTGAATTTGCCTTACTGTAACTCAACTGGATTTCTGTGCCTTCATTTAGCAACACTATCAAATATTCTGCAGTGTTTGTGTGTGTGTGTGTGTGTGTGTGTGTGTGTGTGTGTGTGTGTGTGTGTGTGTGTGTGTGTGTGTGGTGGGTTAATATAAGGATGAAGAAGACCGATGCTGAAAAGTGCAGAATGATCCTCACATTGATGATCCGTGTTCACCTGCTGGAATAAAACAATTCTGGACCTCTTCTGTCCACTGTCCATTTCTCTCCTATGACTTTGTTTCTTCTGTGGAACACGAAAGGAGTTGTTTAGCAGAATGTTCACGCTAGTCTTTTCCGCAGAAAAAAGCAATTTAATATATGAATGTTCATTTGCATTGTGAATATTCAAATATGGTGTGTGAAGATTGCTTTAATTCAAACACTTGAGAATATTTCAGGTTTGTCATTCACTCACTCTGAATGAAA
The DNA here is from genome assembly GCF_019703515.2 of Myxocyprinus asiaticus. Taxonomy (NCBI): domain Eukaryota; kingdom Metazoa; phylum Chordata; class Actinopteri; order Cypriniformes; family Catostomidae; genus Myxocyprinus; species Myxocyprinus asiaticus. Next base: position 15,670,429 of record NC_059369.1, read on the forward strand.
ACATCAGGACTGACTTCATGTCACATCATAGGGTGAAACTATCAGAGCAAACAGAGGAACACCAGCTGCTGGACTTAGTTTGGGCTTTACTCATTTTCAGGATGAGAAACATCCATAGCACTCGGCCAGAAAATGACGGGCCGGTAACCATAGTGACTATATCCATTATAATGATGCATTGGTTTTATCTGTAACCTTGGCGATGGCTGTTTACAATCATTTTGATGGCAAACATCCAAACAGCTATTCCTTTGGCTAGACACACACACACAGCAACTGAAAGCAACTGAGAGGCAGAAAAAGCACATTATCACCTTGAAATCACATTCTGAGCGTATATGGTGGCAATGCCCATCGAATGCAGCTCTGCTCAAGGTCAGAGGTCAAATGACCACACCCAAATCACTTCAGACCAATCAGAGGAAAGACAGAGAATAACATCACCTACCGCTCACTCAGTAACCTTTCCTATTAACGGCACTGAAGTGAAACTTCCTCAAGGTCAGCCAAGCTCCAGCAGTTTTCACGGTGATGTGACAACATTATACAACAATTTCACAGTTCACAGAGAGTTACAGGTAATAAGGAAGTATTTTTGTAATGTGTCAGAATTGCTGTGAGCGAGTTCCCATTACAGCTGGCTTTACATTAACTCCGTCATCAGAGGAATAATTCACATGACTGTTCAGTTCTGCCAGCAATCACACCTCCATGTGCCATGAGTGCACAAAGCCACACGTTAATAATTTAAAGGGAAACCGATCGAATCTGATCTACACAAATTACTTTAAAATGTAATTCCATCTTTTTCTTTTCTGTCATCATCTATATGACAAAAAAAAGCCTCCACACAATTTATGTGATTTTATAACGGTACAATAATGGGATGATTCATCTAAATGCACTACAAAATTCTTAATCAGTATTTTTTTCTGTTTTCTAGTAGAAAATATCCTTAAAACAAGATAGACTGACCTGAGAAGCTATATGTGTGAGATAATACACTGGCAGCCAAAAGTTTGGAATAATGTACAGATTTTGCTCTTATGGAAAGAAACTGGTACTTTTATTCACCAAAGTGGCATTCAGCTAATCACAATGTATAGTCAGGACACTAATAACGTGAAAAATTACTATTACAGTTAAAAAAAAATAAAAAATTCAGAACTTCTTAAACTACTTAAAGGAGTTCTCATCAAAAAATCCTCCACGTGCAGCAATGACAGCTTTGTCAATCCTTGGCATTCTAGATGTCAGTTTGTTCAGATACTCAGGTGACATTTCACCCCACACTTCCTGTAGCACTTGCCATAGATGTGGCTGTCTTGTCGGGCACTTCTCACACACCTTATAGTCTAACTGATCCCACAAAAGCTCAATGGGGTTAAGATCCATAACACTCTTTTCCAATTATCTGTTGTCCAATGTCTGTGTTTCTTTGCCCACTCTAACCTTTTCTTTTTGATTTTCTGTTTCAAAAGTGGCTTTTTCTTTGCAATTCTTCCCATAAGGCCTGCACCCCTGAGTCTTCTCTTTACTGTTGTACATGAAACTGGTGTTGAGCAGGTAGAATTCAATGAAGCTGTCAGCTGAGGACATGTGAGGCGTCTGTTTCTCAAACTAGAGACTCTGATGTACTTATCCTCTTGTTTAGTTGTACATCTGGCCTTCCACATCTCTTTCTGTCCTTGTTAGAGCCAGTTGTTCTTTGTCTTTGAAGACTGTAGTGTGCACCTTTGTATGAAACCTTCAGTTTTTTGGCAATTTCAAGCATTGTATAGCCTTCAATCCTCAAAATGATGATTGACTGATGAGTTTCTAGAGAAAGCTGTTTCTTTTTTGCCATTTTTGACCTAATATTGACCTTAAGACATGCCAGTCTATTGCATACTGTGGCAACTCAAAAACAAACACAAAGACAATGTTAAGCTTCATTTAATGAACCAAATAGCTTTCAGCTGTGTTTGATATAATGGCAAGTGATTTTCTAGTACCAAATTAGCTATTTAGCATGATTACTCAAGGATAAGGTGTTGGAGTGATGGCTGCTAGAAATGGGGCCTGTCTAGATTTGATCAAAAATGACTTTTTTCAAATAGTGATGGTGCTGTTTTTTACATCAGTAATGTCCTGACTATACTTTGTGAACAGTTGATTGCCACTTTGGTGAAATAAAGTACCGATCTCCTTCCGAAACAGCAAAATCTGTACATTATTCCAAACTTTTGGCCGCCAGTGCACGTTTTCAGAGAATTTATCTTGAATAAAGTTGTTTTTTTTTTTTTTTTTTTTTTTTTTACCTAATTGGTCATTAGTTTTTCTTTTCTTTATTCTGCATTAACCTAAATAAATTTAGAATTTATGCTTAAAACAAGAAAAAAAATGGGAACGATATAGTTTACAGATATGTTCAAGCTGTGACGTGCACAAATCACAAATCTAAAGATGCCCTTCTGGTCTAGAAGAAGAAGTAGACATTTTAATTATTAAATTAAAATGGTTAAATAAAACAAAGTTAAATGATGTTTCTTTGTAAATTGCAGGCGTATTAAAGACAATTAAGCTTAGGTGCCTTTAACAGCACATGCTACAGCAGATTGGGGCGGATTCTAATCACAAGTGATCCAAAGTGCAGAGCCCTTGAAGTGGGTACTCTGAAGGGAATACCGAATAACTGTATGAATGTGCCCTTCATCTTGTGGAAGGGCCCATTCATTTTCTCACTTTAATTTGGAATGAGCTTTCGAGTGGCGTCCCCTCCCGCAGCAGTGCCCTTTGAAGGAGCAAAAATGTTGTTTTGAATTTGCCCCAGAGCATCGAAGTCGTGTCACAGAGCATCAGCTGTTTTTTTATTCGGTTTGTGTTTCATGAAGTTACAAGCGAAACGCGACAGAAGATATCTGTTTACAGCATATAAACTCTAAAAGCTTTTTTCTCCAGAGCATTACTTGATATTAATTTAATATGTGAGTGAAATAATGTGTTGTTTTCTACTTGCAAACTTTCCAATCGGCACAATGATTTGACCGTATCGTTGACAATTTGTGTAGAGTAAATCATATTTCATAAGTTATGGAAACGGAACACTTCCAATTTGTCAGCAAATTAAAAAGAACATGGTAAGAGTTGCTTATGCATTGTAAAATCTTTAAAAGACAACAATTTTGTGTTATTGAGGAGAGTAGTTATGAATTATTTAGATGATTTCTTTTTCAGCATGGAACGTCAAAAGTATGCCAAAACATGTGTGGTGATGGGGGTGCGGCCAAGTTACGTTTGCAGAGAGCGAGGCTGGGAGAGATGGAATGGTAAGGATTGACACCTGTGGGAAATCACCTCAAACGGCTGCTAGAGGTGATTTCCCACAGGTGTCAATCCTTACCGTTCCGTCTCTCCCGGCCTCGCTCTCTGAAATCCTTGCTTGGCCACGCCCCCATCACCACAACATTTTTATGTATTATTATATAAGTGACTCAAGAGCAAGCATACAGTAATTTCCTCATTTATTTTCTGCCTGCAATGCAGGCAACATGAGTAATAATTAATGTGTAACTAAACATACTTTGAACTCATTTTTGATGCTTCAATAATTTAATAAATACTTTAGAATCCAAAATGACTTTGCTTGCATTGCTTTTGTTTATTTATGAAACATATAGTTCGCATTTTGTCTGTGTACTCACAGAATGATGCAGACACACCAACGCAGAACTATAAATGCAAACCAACACAGGTCAGTTCAAATGTCCAGTCTATGTATTGTGTTGTAAGTTCATCAACAGATTAATACTCGATTGCTATCGGTTTTCCGACATCACATGGCACACACCTGCAGTGTAGACAGCTTTATTAATTATAATGGGAGCAGTCGCATCATTTTCAGTAATAGAAATGTAATACGTCTGTCATAGAATACTTCCATTAACTAAAGGAGCTGTCTGATTCAGGCAAACCCAGTTTGGTTTTTGTTTAAACTAGAAGACTAATCACTTTCAGAAAAATACCATGGTATTACCATTTTTGGACATGTAGGCTACCCATTCAAAACCATGACGAGGTCAGAATGGAAGCAGCAGAGAAAAAAAGATAAAGTGAGGGTGCAGAGATGAGAGAAGTGAAAAGAGTGATGAGACAAGAAAAAGATTAGAGCCATATAACAAAAAAAAAAAAAAAAGACAATGTGTCGTTACCAGGGTAATACCATGGTACTGAATGATTATATTCACATTTCATGATACTGTCATAGTACTCCAAGATACTTCAAAAATACCATGGATTACTATGACACATCAAAAACATGGTATTATCACAGACCATTTATGAAAAAAAAAAGTTTAAAATATGGTGCTTTTTGTTAGGAATATAACAGAATAGGCTGTTATTTGTCAAAAAGGAAATAATGGGAAAAAAAATATGTTTATAATACAAGAAAAATGCTTAAATACTCAAAAAGCAAAGAATAAATTAAGTATATATAAGTGCTACTCTTTAAAAATAAATAAATAAATACATTTTAATCAGTACCCTTTTTTATCCTTTCGCTCCTGTCCCTGCTGATGTCTGTGCACGCCACTGTGTTACACTTTACGATGAGGTTCCATTTGTTACCATAAGTTAACATGAAAAACAATGCAAAATACTTTTACAGCACTTATTAATCTTGGTTAGTTAATTTAAACATATAATAATACATTTTTAAAATCAAAAGTTGTATATGTTAACTTTAGTTAATACACAATGAACTAACATGAACTAACAATGTAATAATTTTATTTTTATTAACTAACATTAAAAAAGATTAATAATTGAAGTAAAAATATATTGTTCATTGTTTCTTCATGACACCTAATGTGTTAACTAATGTGAACGAATCGAACCTTACTGTAAAGTGTTACCATTTTTTCGAACCTCATTGACTTTTTCTTATATTAAGCATTAATCTCACTAAATTTAGTGAGGTTAATGCTTTAAAAAAAAATAAAATAAAAAAAAGTACTATTTACCAGTTAGAAAAGAAAAATAAACTTAAAACAAGATATACATTATTCTCTGAAAGCAGGTCTTATTACCTTATATTGTTTCTCAAGTGAATGTATCTTGTTTGAGGATGTTGAGGTATTTTTTTACTAAAAAACAAGACAAAAATACTGATTAAGAAAAGTATGTTCAGTCCATCATGAAATAATAAACATCAACAATCATAACACCAGCCAAATCTGAACAACATGTGCTCTTCCTGTAAATGCATCTGTATTATTAATAATCATAACCTCCCAGGAGTCGTCAGTTTCTTTGCCTGCTATTGGTTTTATCGGCTGTTAATTTTTAAACACTTTGGCGTCACCTTTGATGGAGCAAGGACAATTTTACCCCCATCACAACAACACCACAGGTGTATTTAGGTGCATCCATAGCCAATGGGCTTCCACCTGTGAACTCCACACAGGTGCAGCAGCTATATAAAGTGTCACATAAACACATAAACTAAACGCAGTGTTTACTCTAGGTCTGAATCTACAGTACCAGGTCTATCTGTGATCTAAAGAAAGACAGAATCAATCTGGAAGTGGCTCAAATCCACTCAGAGTGAGTAAAAGTTCCTGATGGAGAACCCAGGGTTTGAGAAATCTAAAGATGATCCTCCACAGTACGAGGAGACGTCTTTCAGCAGCAACGGTTTCAAAAATGGGGAGCATCATGACGTCCGGCTGTCTGTAGTCAGTGCTTTTGGGCACAACACTCTAGACCGCGTTCCTAATATCGACTTCTATCGTAACGCTGCGAGTATCAGTGGACACCGAGCAGTGAGACCCTCGTTACAACAGCTGCACAATGTTTTTCAGAAGGTGAGTGACGGACTTATAAAATAATGTGAAGAAATCTCTGTTACTGAAAATACAGTGAGATACAAACCCAAGACAGGGAAATTAAAACATTCTCACTTGCATTCAGGCATTTAACTGCAGCGAGGCCTTTCAAATTATTCATGTTTAACCACATAAAACAGTAATCATTGTACTATGATGTATCAAGAAAAATAAAACAATCAAAGCATATTTACAATTTATAAAATACACTATCAGTCAAAAGTTTGGACACACTTGACTGAATTTATATTTCTTATGATGTTAGAAACCTTTGATCTAAAGACTTGTGCATATACAGTATATTTAAATATGTTCTGGAGACCAATATTAATTGCCTAATAAGTGCCTACTTTGGAATATCTTTACAAACCTAACATTATTATTTTATTTTGTATTTTTTATTGGATGAGTTGGAATGAATAGCGAAAAACAGCCAGTGCATGCCCAGCATGCATGGGAACTTCAATACTGTTTGAAAAAGCATCCAACCATGAAGTTGGTTGAGAGAATGCGCAGAGCATGCAAACCTGTAATCTGGACAAACATGCTCAAATATAAGCTAGTTGTGATATGTTAAACATGCTTCCTAATTCCTAGTCTTCCATTTGTGTTATTTCACTATTAGTCTAAAATGTGACAAATAGTAACAATTAAGAATGAGTAGGTATTCCAAACTTGACTAGTAGTGTATACACTTTTTAAATCTTTTTTTTTTTCAGAAACATCTATTGCACTACAAAGTAAAAACATGATTTACATTTTTACTCATAAAGTTTTATTCTGCAAGTCTAATTGACCTCAACAGATGTAGTATTTTATGAAAACGAAATCAAATGCATGAGTCATGTCTCAGGATAGCGGTTTCTTTAAAGTGATTTCAACTAATTGCAGAGGTGGGTGTCGTATCGGTGGCCCAGCTGTGACCCAGCACAAGCAAAGATCAATATGCAACCTAATGAGAAAGCCAGAGAAAGAAGCACTTGGTTTATGAGTAACGATCTTTTGCGGCAAATGCATCGATCTGCTGGCCATAAACGGGGTAATTAATGCAAACAAGGGCTAAAAAGTTTGCGCTGATCCAGAAAGCACGCATTCCTAGTGCAATGATGTGGGAGAAACTATTTTGGAGAATGTGTCCAGTCTATTAGTTCACAATTTCTACAGCTAGAATTAATAGGACTAACAAAAAACGGTGAGATTGCCTTCTTGCAAAATGCTCTAACAACAGCACAGAATGCAAGTTTCAAATGTGTATTAACTTCAGAACTAATCAAAACATTCTATATTTTCCTACATGAGATGTTTCATACATTTCTAGTTGCATAGTTGATGCATAATGTCATCAACATCAAGATTTAAGGTAAAAATGTACATGAATTTATAAGGGAATGTGTAGGCAATATTTTGGGTCACCAGTTCTTTGAAGTTTTTTTCACAGTTTTTTATCACATTTTTGCTTTCACTACTTCTGCTTTTTGTACTTCTAAAAGCACAAATATTGCATCTAGCCTTTCAAATGATATGAGCTCATGGAAGCTGCATGCATAATTATAAAAATGAGTAAAATGCTCTTTAAAATAGTTTTTAATGGAGTAAAGCATGAACAACTATTTAATGTCAATTACTTATTTATCATCAGAGCGGAGGCCTTCAGAACACAGTTGAGGAGAGAGAAGCGGGCAACTCCTCGACGCTGGGCGATGTGCAGTCTGTTATCCCACTGGAGGGCAAGGATGAAGGAGGGGTGGTTAAATTCGGTTGGATCAAAGGAGTTCTGGTGAGTTAGTCCACATATGCAGAGAAAACATACAACCGCCAATCAGAAAGTTGATAAGCAACATGTCTAGTGTGAAGATTTCAACATGCTTTTACAACATGCTTACAAGTGTGGTTTGCCTGCTGTGTGTTTGCAGGTCAGATGCATGCTGAATATCTGGGGTGTCATGCTCTTCATACGCCTCTCATGGGTGTTTGGTCAAGCAGGAATAGGTGAGACGTTCACCCCGTGCCCTTCATAAACTTCCAGTGCATATACACACACAAACACAAACATATCTACATTCAACACATTAAGCTGAATTCCCTCATACAGGGGTATGAGCACAAACACACAATTTGATCCCAGCCCAGTTCAGATTTTCACACAGTTATGCTATACTCACAGGTTGCTGGTTCATAGCTCAGAACACCACAGCAATCTTTTAGCAACCATCCAGAACACCCTAGCATCAAAGTGGGGAGTTTTACATGGGCAAACACCACTCCTTTTCTTCAGAGAATGTAAAAATCTAGTTTGGTCTTGGAAGAAGTTGATGAGAAATGTTTGAATTCTCATGACAATCTCTGACTTTTGATTGCATGCTTTTGTATCTTGGCAAATCTGTGCAGTTTTGAGATATTGGTGAGACATTTGAGATAACTGGGATCTTTTTCTCAGGAGATTAAGTTATGGCTAACGTAGCTCTCGGTTAGTTGTGTTTGGTCTCTGGCATCGTGGAACGCTCTGAAGGTTATTGGTGATGTGATTATAGTGTGTAACTAATAGACGCATCAGATGTTTAAGTTTCTGTGAAAGTTTCTGAGGTTCCATGAAGTTCAGTGCCATTCAGACTACTTGAGCTGGAGGCAGAACACATTACAGGCCATCAGAGACACACTGTTGCATTTTATGAGGTGTGTGAGTGACCGCAGGCGATAAGAGCTTTTATTCCACAACGATCTCATTATAACACTGAACAAACACAGCAGCTACAGCACACACACACACTGACACCACACAATATAACTAGCTAATTAAGTGAGTCAATAAAGAATGTTGGCTATATCTATAGTGTGCTGAGATTTGAGTGTGTATGTTTTATTGTACTGTTAAATGTCAGGGTGAGCATGACATTCAGCTGACGGTTGTCATATTGAGTGTGGGTGCATTCATGCAATGTAAAGAGTGAAAAAGTAAGTTACCTTAAAGGAATAGTTCACTCAAAATTTTTTATTTCTGTCATCATATTCTCACCCGCATGTTGTTGAAAACTCAGACGACTTTCTTCCATGGAACACAAAAAGAGATGTTAGAATATTAGGGACTTACAGCCTCAGTCACCATTCACTTAAATTTTACAGAATGAAGGATGCAATGAAAGTGAAAGGTGACAGAGGCTGTAAGTGCCTAATATTCTAACATCTCTTTTTGTGTTCCACGGAGGAAAGAAAGTCATATGAGTTTCCAGCAAAATGAGTTTGGATGAACTAGTCTACATTTGTTCAAGGTCAAAGGAAAAGTTTACGCAAAAGTGAAAATTCTCTCATGATTTACTCACCCTCATGCCATCCCAGATGTGTATGACTTTCTTTCTTCTGCAGAACACAAATGAAGATTTTTAGAAGAATATTTCAGCTCTGTTGGTCCTCACAATGCAAGTAAATGGTGACCAAAATTTTTAAGCTCCAAAAATCACATAAGTCAGCATAAAAGTCTTCCATAAGACTCCAGCAGTTAAATCCATGTCTTCAGAAGTGATATGATAGATGTGGGTGAGAAATACAGTAGATCAATATTTAAGTTATTTTTTTTTTTTACGATAAATTCTCCTCCCTGCTCAGTCAATCTCCACTTTAACTTTTACTGTCACATTCTTCTTGTTGTGTTTTTGGTGATTGACATTCTTCATGCATATCGCCCTCTACTAGGCAGGGAGAAGAATTTCTAGCAAAAAAGGACTTAAATATTGATCTGTTTCTCACCCACACTTATCATATTGCTTCTGAAGACATGGATTAAACCACTGGAGTCATATGGATTACTTTTATACTGTTTATGTGCATTTTGGAGATTCAAAATGTTGGCACCCATTCACTTGCATTGTATGGAGCTACAGAACTGAAATATTCTTCTAAAAATATTCATTTGTGTTCTGAGAAGAAAGAAATTCATACACATCTGGGACGGCATGAGGGTGAGTAAATGATGAGAAAATTTTAATTTTTGGGTGAACTATTTCTTTAATGCTGTCACCCTAATTGAAATACTTTTTTGTGCCAGAGATATACTGCTCTGATTGTAAAAAAAAAAAAAAAAAAAAAATGTAAAAAAAAAAATAGATTTATAGAAATGTAAAAAGAGATTGCCCTCTTTATTACCTTTAATGTAGTTAGCAATTTTTTGTTCGTGCCTTGTAGTGTACCTATCTGTACTTGAAAAGAGTGGCTCCACTTTAATTTATGCAAAGCTTCACAATATAGGCGAGACTGGGGCTAATTGTCACACAGGGAAGTTTATGAAACATTATGAAACCACAATGGCAATGGTCAACTATAGTATGAAGGCAGATTTTTACCAAAATGTTTAAATGTGTTCGTAGGACAAAAGGTATTTTTCATGAAAGTCAGATTGGGGCATGTTGTCACATTCTTATCAGGGCAAAAAAAAAAAAAAAAAAAAAAAAAATATATATATATATATATATATATATATATATATATATATATATATATATATATATATATATATATATATAATTTATTATTTAAAAAACAATACTTTTATATTTTTGTATGTTTCCTTTTCCATTTTTGTTGTTTAATGAATTTAATGAAAAATGGCTGATTGATGCAGTTTATAGAGATTTTTGGTGGTTGTGGTGGGGTGACAGGGGGATGTGTACCTGAATTTCGGACATGTTGTCACAAAAGGTAAATGTGTGTTCAATAACCTGTATCTTTTCCCATGGGCAAAAACTGTGAAAAATGTTTAATTGCTTTTCTGTAGCCAAGACTTCAAGGTACAGTTGTGCTCAAAAGTTTGCATACCCTTGAAGAATTGGTAATATATGTACCATTTTTAAAGAAAACATGAGTGAGCAGGCAAAACACATTTCTTTTATTTCTATGGGATTCATATTCAACTGTAGGTTATTACAGAATGGCACAATCATAAAACAAAACATGGCAACAAAGAAAAAAATTAAATCACCCCTGTTCAAAAGTCTGCATATCCTTAGTTCTTAATACTATGTATTGCCCCCTTTAGCATCAATAACAGCGTGCAGTCTTTTGTAATAGTTGTCTATGAGGCCCCAAATTCTTGCAGGTGGTATAGCTGCCCATTCGTCTTGGTAAAATGTCTCCAGGTCATGCAAAGTCTTTGGTCGTCTTGCATGAACCGCACGTTTGAGATCTCCCCAGAGTGGCTTGATGATATTAAGGTCAGGAGACTGTGATGGCCACTCCAGTACCTTCACCTTTTTCTGCTGTGACCACTGGAGGGTCAACTTGGCCTTGTGTTTAGGGTCATTGTCATGCTGGAAAGTCCAAGAGCGTCCCATGCGCAGTTTTCATGCAGAAGAATGCAAATTGTCTGCCAGTATTTTCTGATAACATGCTGCATTCATCTTGCCATCAATTTTCACAAGATTCCCCATGCCTTTACAGCTCACACACCCCCAAAACATCAGTGAGCCACCACCATGCTTCACAGTGGGGATGGTATTCTTTTCACTATAGGCCTTGTTGACCCCTCTCCAAACATAGCGCTTGTGGTTGTGACCATAAAGCTCTATTTTGGTCTCGTCACTCCAAATTACAGTGTGCCAGAAGCTGTGAGGCATGTCAAGGTGTTGTCAGGCATATTGTAACTGGGCTTTTTTGTGGCATTGGCGCAGTAAAGGCTTCTTTCTGGCAACTCGACCATGCAGCTCATTTTTGTTCAAGTATCGTCGTATTGTGCTCCTTGAAACAACCACACCATCTTTTTCCAGAGCAACCTGTATTTCTCCTGAGGTTACCTGTGGGTTTTTCTTTGTATCCTGAACAATTCTTCTGGCAGCTGTGAATTAAATCTCTCTTGGTCTACCTGACCTTGGCTTGGTATTGAATTTTCCACTTCTTAATAAGTGATTGAAAAGTACTGACTGGCATTTTCAAGGCTTTGGATATCTTTTTATATCCTTTTCCATCTTTATAAAGTTCCATTACCTTGTTACGCAGGTCTTTTGACAGTTCTTTTCTGCTCCCCATGGCTCAGTATCTAGCCTGCTCAGTGCATCCACGTGAGAGCTAACAAACTCATTGACTATTTATACAGACACTAATTGCAATTTAAAAATCCACAGGTGTGGGAAATTAACCTTTAATTGCCATTTAAACCTATGTGTGTCACCTTGTGTGTCTGTAACAAGGCCAAACATTCCAGGGTATGTAAACTTTTGATCAGGGCCATTTGGGTGATTTCTGTTATCATTATGATTTAAAAAGGAGCCAAACAACTATGTGATAATAAATGGCTTCATATGATCACTATCCTTCAATAAAATACATTTTTTTTGCATGATCAGTCATATTTTCAAAATCAATGCCACAATTTCACAATTTCTGCCAGGGTATGCAAACTTTTGAGCACAACTGTATGTAGCTATGCAGAAAGTCACTTTCAAAAATTAACCTACCCTGAGAAATGTTCACTGGAGTGACAAGTGTGACAACTAGCCCTAGTCTCCCCTATATTGTTTCAAAGCAGCTTTACATGCTGTCTCTGTAACTGTATTTGTGCGGTTCTTTTCCTGAAGGTTGTCTTTGTGTGTGTCCATGCTTTAGGTTTGGGGATAGTAGTTGTCCTATTGAGTGTGGTGGTCACCAGTGTCACCTGTCTGTCAATGTCAGCTATATGTACCAACGGTGTAGTACGAGGAGGTAAAAACAAACAGGTTTAATAGGTAACAATAGTAGCTACACACACAAGTCCTGACACTGCACTCATGTAAGTGTTTGTATGTGCTTTAGGTGGAGCGTATTACCTCATATCCCGCAGTCTGGGCCCGGAGTTTGGCGGCTCCATCGGTCTGATCTTTGCGTTCGCTAACGCTGTGGCTGTGGCTATGTATGTGGTGGGCTTTGCTGAAACAGTGGTGGAGCTGCTCAAGGTATGACAAGCCATGTGACATCACCAACTCAGATAACTGTTTGATGCTCTACTGAACTCAAGTCAAAACCACAAACATGATTATTGTTTCAAGCGGTAGTTTGCCAACGGTGCATCAGTTAGATTCAGTAACCTCTCTGACAAGTGTTTTTGTTTCACTAACAAGAGACAGTTTAACTCACAAGATGCGTTTGGGAAACAGACTACACTGAAAGCTCTGTAGATTAGCGGTCAGATTTGCAAACAAATCTTTCGTTTGAACAGATTCTTCTTTAATGACTCAATCTAACTGATTTGCAAAGCTTTGGAAAATCATCCAGCTGTAAGAGAAGACTGTTTAGGAGTCAAATTGTACAACTGGAACAATGCCATTCACAAAATGGAAATAATTACTATTAATAAAATTCAACATTAATTTCAAAATTGTTAGTAGGCTAATGTCCTTAATGTTATAAACCAAAAGGTAGGAACAATAAACATTTAACGGAATCTATATAACCTAATAGTGAAAATATGTAAAAAGCAATTTTACTACAAAAATTTAGCGTAAAATGGTGTGCAGGGACTGCAGAGAAAATGTTTAAGTGAGACTTCAGTTGTGAAGAGTTCTTTAAACCAGTTTAATGAAATGAGCCAACTGAATGAACAGATTTGCTGAAATAAATCAGACCTTCTAACCCTGCTGTAGATTCAAAAGAACCAGTTCAATAGAGTCATTCGCTCCTACACTAGTAGCGTTGCATGTTTCCCGCTATAGAATTAGTAGCAGGGCAGTGCTGCCGCTGGAAAGCACTACAGGAAACACTGTTTGAGTATTTTAGTACGGTTTTCCGACAGCACTGGCCTGAAAATTGCACATTCGGGAACCGTTAACGGAACCGAAAGTAATGAAAATCATACTGTTCATGTATTTTAAAAAAATAAAAATACGTAACCAGTTCTGAACAAGAACCATTTTCAAGATCCCAATCCTACTGATGACCCACCAAGATACTTTACTAGTCAGCCAACTTCACAAGAGAGACCATGCTGGTTGATCGCATTTTTTGCTAATGACAGTCAGACAAACATCAAAGCAGCACAAACTAGCCTGGACCAACTTACAATTTTCCGCCACTCTTTTGAGCAGGAAAGCCAGGTATAATATTCATTTCTGTATATGTGAAATATTCTGTCTGGTCTTTGCAGGAAAATAATGCCATCATCGTAGATCCAGTGAGTGACATCAGAATTATCGGCTGTATTACTGTAGTTCTGCTGCTGGGCATCACAGCTGCAGGAATGGAATGGGAGGCAAAGGTGAAAACAGGCATTGAGGCATTCTGGAGTCTGATAGCAATGTTAGCAGTTTCACATCATGAGTGTCCTTTAACCTTCTCTCTCTCTTTATAGGCTCAGATCATTTTGTTGGTAATCTTGCTGGTGGCCATTGGCAATGTGTTTGTGGGAACCGTGATTCCATCTACACAAGACAAACGTTCCAAAGGCTTTTTCAACTATCAAGGTGAGAAAAGCCGTTGACAGAACCGATCATTACGAAAATAATTTGGTTCCAGCATATATATATATATATATATATATACACAGGGTTGTGAGGGTTACTTTTGAAATGTATTACACTACAGATTACAGAATACATGCTGTCAAATGTAATTTGTAACATATTCCATTAGATTACTCAAGGTCAGTAACATATTCTAAATACTTTGGATTACTTCTTCAGCACTGGTAGATTTTTTCACTTGTTTTGACTATAAAAACTCTGCCAGTACAGTAAGACAAAATACACATGTTAAAAATTCATTCTCTGAAAAACCTAAATATCTTATGCAGTGTTGTTTCTAAAACAAGATTAATCTAATTGATCTTGTTTTGAGGATTTTTAGATATTTTTACAGGAAAACAATAAACAAATTATTATCAACAATACGATTATTGCCCTAATATCAAAGGTCTTACTAGAAAAAAAGAAATTATGATCTAACGTGAATTTTCTTGATAAAAAAATATGATCGTGCCTGGTAACGTGCATGTAAAATGGCTAGAAATAGCATTTTAGCTTAGCGTAAAGTTGACAATTTACACAAGGTTTATTTCTATTTCTTCTGCTCCAAACTTACTTCAAACGTACTTCTCTGTCTGCTCGTATGAATGTAACACATCATAAGAAAGTGTTTCACCGCTGTTCAAATGCACTTTGAATTGCATCATTTATATGTATAAATGTTTTTCATCTGAAAGGACTAAATATTAAATGAAACAAATGACAATAAAATGCAAAGTAATCTCTTCAGTAATCAAAATACTTTTTGAATGTAACTGTATTCTAATTACCAATGATTTAAAATGTAACTGTAGTGGAATACAGTTACTTATATTTTGTATTTTAAATACGTAATCCAGTTACATGTAATCCGTTACTCCACAACACTGTGTGTGTGTATATATATATATATACACACACACAGTGTTGTGGAGTAACGGATTACATGTAACGGGATTATATATATATATATATATATATATATATATATATATATATATATATATATATATATATATATATATATATATATATACATATTGTAAAAGGAACTGGTTCAGAACAAGAATTGTTTTTAGATTCCCAAACCTTTTGCTGAACTTTCAAGAAATTATATTTTCCCACCCTAAAGTGCCAGAACTTTAGGCCAGTGGTGGGCAATTATTTTGGTACAGGGGCCACATCGGGCTTTAAGTAATACATAGGGGGCCACATTGTACTACTTTTGAGAGAGAAAGTTCCACATTGATTTGGTTCTTGTAACTTTTAAGCCCAGAAATAGTCGTATACTTCATTTTCTGAAGTGTATATGTGACGGATGTGACTATTTTGCAATTGTCTAAAGTATTGTATTGCTCTACAAAGGTAGATCATTTTCTATCAGGCACTAAAAAAAATAAAATAAAGGTTGAGCATAATTATAAATTATTTATTTTACCATCTTTACTTCCCTGGTAATTTATTACACAATTTAACACTCTCTACATCAGGGGTCAGTTTAAAAAAAAAAAAAAAAAAAATTATAGCACTTTAATGTTTGTTACAATGCGGGCCAGTTTACTTATTTTTATTCTCAAAACATTACCCGTTTACGTGCTAAAATGGTCATGATGCGGGTCTCATTAATGGTTTGGCTTTCCATTCAGCACACAACTGAATAAAACAGGCTTCATGACTATGATAAATTATTACTGCAAGAGTTAGATTAACATACAGGGGCGAGGGACTTTAACATAAATTACACAAATAAAAAATACATATTCGTCCGTCTCTTGATTTTGCTCACGAGTCAGTGATTAACCCTCCACGTGTCTGATGCCGAGATCTTTATTATTTTATTAAAGTTCATCACTGAGAAGGTTTGCTCGCAAACTTAGTAGCACCAAACAGCACAAGCAGCCTCGAGAATGGACATGTCGCTAAGTTTGTTCAAAGGGGAAAGCGAGAGCTAGAAAGAGCGCACTCGCATGTATGGTTGCCAGACTGCACCAAATAAATATTCCAAAATTACAGATCTCTTATCTGGCAAACCTGAGCATGTTAAATGCTTGTGGATGCGCGTTAGGTCCCAATGCAAGATATCTGAATTATCCAATGAAAAAAACGCTTTTAGGATTAAATGAGCCACGGGCCAGATTAAACCATGTGGAGGGCCGGATCCGGCCCGCGGGCTGTAATTTGCCCATGTGTGCCTTAGACACTTAGAAACCACCATACCAGTTAATTTAAGATGGTCTTGGTTTGAAGTGGTCTCACAGCCTGACTACCTGAAAAGTGGCCAAAACCCCTCTAAATCCAGCCAACTGACCAGCCCGATTCCGAAGAAACCAGCTAAGACCAGATACCCACTTTAGGCTGATTTTAGCTGGAGGTTTTTTTCAGCAGAGATAGGATCCTAAATATGTGGTTACTAAAGAAGTAAATTATTTTACATGGTCTCATGACAGTTTATACAAAACATACGACTTTCATACCAATTAATCACACATTGTTCCCCCGTCTCCTTCTAACCCTCATTTTTCCTTCTTCTGCGGTACATAAAACTAATTTTCCAATTTAAAACATGGAAATGGTTCCCTTTATGGTTAGGTTTAGGTATGGGGTTAAGGCCTAAAGTAAGTCAAAATGCTCACAACCAAACATTCAAAACCCAGCAGTATCTCATGGACGTACGTTCAAAACACGGATGTTTCTCTTTCTTCTGTGCTGCAAAACAGGGCTTTTTTGATCCTTCGGGTGTGGGTGTGGTGTTACTGTTTATTCTTAGGTTTGCCTCAAATACATTTTCAGTAACACAGAACAATGGAAATATCTGCGTTTACAACAACAAAAGGGAAGCACTTGTCACTGCTTGGTCTAAAAGTCAAACATTTTTCATGAGATCAGGTTGAAAAGATTTCATCCCATTTATGGGCAAAAACATGGGACAAAAGGTACAGATCCTGGCATACTGACTCAAAATAAAGCAAGGAAAAATTCTGCTGTGGACTGCATCACACATTTCTTATCTCTTTCTGCGACAGAATCCATCGCAAAGGAAAACTTTATTCCGGACTTCCGTGATGGAGAAACTTTCTTCTCTGTTTTTGCCATATTTTTCCCAGCAGCCACTGGGATTCTGGCTGGAGCAAACATTTCCGGAGATCTGGAGGTAAGAGCGACTGCCTGGTTTATTTTCTTTTTAAACTGACTACACATATAAAATGAAACACTGTTTAAATTTGTGGCCCTGATTGTTTAGGACCCTCAAGACGCCCTTCCCAAAGGCACTCTGCTCGCTATCTTTATAACAGGAATTACGTATCTGGGCATCGCACTGTGTGTTTGTGAGTCCTCAATGCACAAGCATCAGTTTATTCTAGTCTTGGAAAATGCCATTAAACACAGTCCCTTCAGCACTTTATTTGAAAGAAATACACTTTAAGAAACTTTCCAAGAGCTGTTCAGAGTTCTACATCAGATCAATCAGTATACAGTAAGCATTCACTCCTGTCATAGTCTGGACGTGTTTCACAGAAAAAGACCGAAAACGATACAGACAGTATCACAATGTTTTTTACTGATTCTCTGTGCAGCTGTCACAGTCGTTCGAGATGCAACTGGAAACCGTAACCACACGATTACACCAGGAGCGAGTTGTAACTTCTCCTCAGCCTGTGACTTTGGCTACGACTTCTCTATCTGTCAGACCACCAAATGCAACTACGGCCTGATGAACAACTTTCAGGTGGGAGCCTCAAACATACAGTACATAAATCTACAAGACTAAATCAGCAATAAAGTAAAAGTGTGTGTGTGTGCGTTTGTATAGGTCATGACTCTGGTGTCTGGATTCGGTCCTCTCATCACAGCAGGAACATTTTCTGCCACTCTCTCCTCAGCTCTTGCATCTCTCGTGAGTGCGCCCAAAGTCTTTCAGGTAAAACATCTTTAAGCATAATATTTATTACTATTATTATCCTCCCTCGGTTGTTAAAATCCAAGCAAAAATCATGTTTACAGTAATGCACTTATGATGGAAGCAACCTGGTCTCATAGAATGAACGCTACTCTATACAAATTTTTGCAAACTGACTTGTACATGCCGCTTTCTACGTTTCACTGCAGTTTCCTGGTGAAATGAACACTAGAGGCGCTACAACAACTGTGTGGTTTAATCATTGTCACACAAATCACGAGTACAATTGCTGATTTGATAAAAACGTATTTTCACTCTATTACTCACCCCCGCTATGTTATGATATCAAAACACTTCTACTTTAATGCATGATTTGAAAAACCAATCATTTTAACACTTGTATTACAGACCCACCTACAAATACACACTTATTCCTGTGTCATTAGGTTGCTTGGTAGCTCACCCAATAGCACGTTGGACAATGACCGTGGTTCAAGCCCAGCCAAAGATGCACAAACGTAAAAGTGGCATAGAAGTGACGTAAAATTACGCGGTTGCTTTAGATAATGTGTGTTTTCTTTTATTTCGAATTTGTATTTTAAAACATGGTTAGGGTTAGATGTTGGTTAAGGGTAAGGATGTCTCTTTTGTTAAACTCTAATTCTTCTTTTCGGATGCTGTTGGTTAGGTTTAGGGTAAATGGTAAGGGAGGTACATTTTTCTTATTAAAATCTCCATCTAAAATTCACCTTAAAAACCTTGTCTGATTACAACCTCACTTCGGTTTGGTTTAATTCCTCTAGGCGGAGTTTGCTCCATCTGAACAGCATATTCTTGTGCGTATTGTACGAAAGTTACTGGGTATATCAACTTTACATGGAAATGAAAATAATTATTGGATAACTTAATATAGACAAGGTTTGTAAGCAGGGCTAGTCTAGTCACAGTAGTCTTGTAAAAGCCGGCGCCACACTTGCTTGATTTTGGCCGAGGGTGTCACACATGCAGACTATTATGCTGAGATCTAGCTCCCTTCAGTCAGAGATATGACACACTCGCTGATGAAGAATGGTAGAGTGATGACAAACATACCAACTCGCCACAACTCCTCTCTTATTCCCTGTCACGTGGAGCTAGTCAAAATAACAACAGGAGTACCGTGTGAACATAAACAATTGCAATAGATTGATTTAGGGCATTTTCAGACCTGTAGCTTGCCTGATTTGTTCCGAAACAGGGAATAAATAGTTCCAGTGTTGTATTTTCTTTATGGTTCAGTTCACTTTCACAAAGTTATATTTTAAAACAGACCAAAAAGAGTTATTTTTATCCCTCATTAGTTTAGCTTTTGCATTAATTATGCATGAAAAGCATCTGTTCTCATGGTCACGGAGCTCTCTCTCTCTCTCTCTCTCTCTCTCTCTCTCTCCCTCTCACGCCCACACACAAACATACACACTTGCACACACACATTCACACAGAAAGAGTGAAGCCACATTTTTATTTGTCAAAAAAAGCTGATGCCATCCCACCTGTGCCTGTTCTGTCACTATCCAAAAGAGAGAAGCAATTGTGAAGATCGACCCATATAATATAGCCGACAAAAGGCTATATCCATGTTTAGATGATGAGTTACAGTGACGAGCTGACCTACACATTTCTTCTCCATCCAAGTGGTCTTGGGCCGATTGTTTTGGTGTGGATCTGAGTGCGATTGTTGTGTTCTTATATGCCTATACAAACCGAACCAAGGGAGAAAACACACCAGGTTCTGAAATAAATGCTCGAAACGAGCCAGGTGTAAAAAAGAAATGCCCTTAGGATGTGATTCTTGGAGTAACATACCTTGTGAAATTGTGTGACTGTGTATTTATCCCCTCGAGGCTTGTTGTAGAATGCGAATGTCAATATGCAGCTTCCAGTGAGTAAAGAAATTACGTTCAATAAAAACAGACTGTTGTGGCTCCGCTTTCTGATTTAGTGTCATTTTAGTGTAGAAACAGGCTGGAAAAACGCTTGGTGACAGAATCACTTTGGATTACAATCAGTGTTCGTGATGATATGCAGCCGAGTGTGACAAAAATGTTCAGATCAGCTTGACGTCTGGTCAGTTCTTCAGTAAAAGAAGAAGCTCATTGGTCACTTGACGAGAACACAAGAGACCGCCCCAGCGACAGAACGTTTTTTTTCATGTAAGCTTGATGTACTTTTTCAATTTTGAAGCCATTAACGCAGCAGGGAGTTTCGGCGGTCAATTGATTATCAAACTCCTGCTGACAGACACTAATGCATGTTTCGTCTTCCTCCACCTGGCTGGCAATTATGTTAATGAAGCTCACACCTGAAAATAACTGGAAAAATCGTCTCGTGTAGCTCCAGCTTGACACGTATAATGTTTGAGTCTTGTGGCTATACTTTCAAACATTGTGTATTTTAACATTTATCTTAGTGCAAGGCCCTGCCCCCCAGACTTCCGCTGTAATTTACATTTTTTTTGTTTACACAAACAGAGTTGAAATCATTTTGTGGTTATCAACATTATGCCACAAATGCTGTCGTGAGGGCTCAAGTTGTATTGAACGCAGAACATTCTTTTTGTTATACTTTACTGCTTGCAAAGACAGTCAGTCTTAAAAACCTAATAAATACCTGATCAGCTATCGACGTTTGTAGGACACTGTTAAAATACAATATGATCTAAAATACAATAAGCAATAAAAGATTAAACATTGAGTCATACGAGGAATATTATGAGGACATTGTAAAGAAGCTCCTAAAAGTCTCTTTTACTGGATTTTACCTGCATGATCTGAATTTTACTTGCAAATCTTTTATTTGACTCATAGGCTCTGTGTAAAGACAACATCTACAAAGGTCTGCAGTTCTTTGCTAAAGGTCATGGGAAAAACAACGAGCCAATCAGAGGCTATGTCCTGACCTTCATCATCGCAGTGGCATTCATTCTCATCGGTAGGTATAACAGTGATTATATGATTTCACATAAAGTTTTTAAATAAAAGAACTGATGATGTCTCTTTAAACATTAACTGGCGGAGCTGTTTTTATTCATCTCAGCTGAGCTCAACACTATTGCTCCAATCATCTCCAACTTCTTCCTGGCCTCATATGCACTCATCAACTTCTCCTGCTTCCACGCATCATATGCTAAATCACCAGGTACACACACACACAGTCTCTGATCCAAAACCCAGTGTATTGTTTTGCTCTCTACATAGGAAGCAACCTTTTAAAGCAGCATCCTTACTGAAATGGAACCTCATTTGAAATGCTCTACAAAGAGAGCAATTTTGTGCACTACACACGTTACGCACACAAGAGACTCAACGCTCAATTGATTTCAAAAGAGTTAAGCTATTGACACGGTACTATAAGCATAAAAATAAACACAAATATTAGGTGAAATAGTCCATTTTAAATAGATTCAACTACTTTTTATGAATACTTTTCAAGATATAATGAAATATAAAGTATAAATTATAAATTTCTCTTGACTTGTCAATGAATTTTTTCACTAAGTTTGTTGCAATGCAATTCGGGATTGCCTTCTCTACATGATGCCTTAAAATGCTGTCTCGGAAGACAGCTCACAACATTTGGTGAGGGACTTGAAAATGTTAAAGGTATGTGTCATATATGATGATAATGTGTGTTTTTGTGAGTAGGTTGGAGGCCAGCGTATAAATACTATAACATGTGGCTATCTCTCTTCGGTGCTGTGCTTTGCTGTGGTGTGATGTTTGTGATAAACTGGTGGGCGGCTCTGCTCACTTACGGCATTGAGTTCTTCCTCTATATCTATGTAACTGTAAAGAAACCAGGTAAGAAAGCAAAGACACACAAGCCATCATTCAGACTTCAAACAGGGTCAAAACGCCATATTACAGACAAACATAAATAAAACGAATATATGAGCAAAATTGAAATCGCAGTTATTAAAAGGTAATTAAGTTGGACAGACTTAATTGAAAAGAAGTGTTCTTCTGTGTGTGTCTCAGATGTCAACTGGGGTTCGTCCACTCAAGCGGTGACGTTCATAAACGCGGTGAACAATGCTTTGACTTTATCAGGTGTAGACAATCACATCAAGAACTTCAGGTGAGCACAAGACAAATCAAACAACGATTTTGTCGTTTGACTAATTACATTACATAACAACGAGTGTTTTGAAATGTAAATGATATTCTGCTTTTGCTCTTTCTGTCCTGATGTAGACCGCAGTGTCTGGTGCTGACAGGATCTCCAAGAACCAGACCAGCGCTGCTGGACATCGCACATTCATTCACGAAGAATTATGGGCTGTGTCTAACCTGTGAGGTGTTTGTGGTGGGTGGATGTTATCATGAAACTTTAGAAGATTCATTACTGTCAAACTAAGATGCATATCTGAGTGAATATCTCGAAAACACATCCAGGTCATATTTTACCCAAAAATCAAAAGAAGAAAAAAAAAAGAAATTATATTTTGCTTAAAGGAAATGAAGCCTGTTTTAGGACCATTAAGATTTTTTTTTTTTTTTGCCCCAATTGTAATTACTGTAATACAAAAAATAAAAATAAAAAATAAAAAAAAAAACAAACAAACAAAAAAAAAAACAAACAAAAAAAAACATATAAATCAAATAAAACAGCATTTCTTATTTATTTATTTTTTGCATTACAGTAATGTGATTTTGGGTGGAAATATGTATAATTGTCATGAAAATAATGTCAATGCCAAACATGTTCATTATCATTTTCTTCATGCAAAATAGAATTTCTTATTTCTTCCTTTTAATTTTGGGGTGAAAGTTGAAACAAAAATGTTGTTGACAGGTTCCATTAGATTCTTCCTCTCTCTTTTTTGATAAATTCTCATATTTGACACACACACACACACACACACACACACACACACACACTCACACACACACACACACACACACACATTCTGTATCTAACAACCAGACATATCTAGCATGTTCTTCTAACACACCAATCTAATGCCACTGTAGGGTGATATTAATATTAATCTGATTGTGATATCATCAAGTGCCTGCAAACTGCTGCCTGCTGATATGACCTAACTGTGTGTGTGTGTGTGTGTGTGTGTGTGCGTGCATGTGTTTATGTGGGTTTTAGGGTCAGCGTGATAAGAATCTGCAAGAAATCAGTGCTGCTGTTGAACAGAATCAGCTGTGGCTGAATAAACACAAGCGGAAAGCATTCTATACAGCCGTCGCCAGTGACAATCTGCGAGACGGAGCAGAAACGCTGCTGCAGGTCCGTCCATTTTCTTTATCCAAAATATAATTTATTTGATTTTGGGATGAAATGACCTGGACATACACCCATAATTAATTTTATATAAAAACAATAGAAGTCTAAGAAACAGAATGTCCTCATTTAGATAGATTTAAGTAAATATATGTGTGTGCATGTGAGTGTAGGCGTCAGGTCTCGGCAGAATGAAGCCTAACACAGTGATGGTGGGATTTAAGCGTGACTGGAGAACAGCCAAACCACAGGACGTTCAGAGCTATGTGGGAATTCTACAGTGAGTCATCAAACTGTCTCTCCACACACATTCACCACTGTCTGTCTCTCCTCAAACACACTGTTTGTGTTCCCCACGCAGTGATGCATTTGATTTCGAGCAGGGGACAGTGATACTAAGGATCAGTCAGGGGATGGACATCTCACAAATACTCAAAGCAGAAGGTAAATGGATACAACAACATCAACGTGCCAGTTGACAGTCTAAGGCCATACTATACACAAGTATGTTGTATGCTCAAGAAGAAAGTCATAATTTCCTTATAGCAACTGGATTAATTGTTCATTACATTAGTAAATCACAGCTGATAACAAGACAACTATGAACCTCTGTTCAGCTTCTCTGATAACAGCAATCCATTAGTCTTCAGAAGACTGATTATCTGCACACGAATCTGATATCATGTTCATGATAACATTTTAAAAAACAGACTGAAAGATTTCAAAGTTTACATTACACCGATGAATGTGCGCTGTTGTGTGATTGTCAGAGGAAATGGAGCGCTTGATCTTGGAGCAGCAGGCACTGGAGATGGAGGAGGACGACTTTCAGATGCAGGGAGTGAAAGGGTTCTTCAGGAGGCCCAAAAAATCCTCCAAAAAAGAGCTGACCAGCAGAGGTACTGCCCTTCTCTCAGTCTGACCGTAAATGTATATTTTGATACAGAATTTTGCTATGGTGTCAAGACCAGGTGTTTCCAAGAACTAGAGTCAGATCAGTCCTAAAAGCCAGGGTCACCGTGATTTTGCCAAGTAGAACAAGTTCTTGGATCTACTTCTTTTGTTGGTCTTGGAAAATGTTCCTGTCAAATAAACATAGTCCTAATACTAAACACAACCCTAATTTTAACTCTAAAATCAGACATAAGCTGAGACCCAGATCCAGAGTTGGGGTCAATACCAGACCAAGACTAGACCCATAGAGACCCAAGACATGTCAGTCCATGAACCAGGTTGTCCATTTTGATGTAAAGAAACATAAAGCTGACACCCAGATCTAGACCTAGACCAAGGCCTAGACTTCCACCAAAGTCCCTTTCAAGGCAAGTCAGTCCACTCTGCGGCCATCTTTTGAATGCTCCGCATAACTGTGCATCTACTTGAATGGGGAAAGACCGAAATCTCCAAAATGGGTGGTCAAGATTACAATCAAAGTAGCAGTTCAAATCAGCAGTTAAATCTGACAACACTGGTATCATACATTTTGCGTCATTAGCTCAGATCACATTAAAAAAACTCAATTTTCCCAGCTTGTCTAGCTAATACGGATGCGCATTCTCATGTTGATTGACAGGCGATGTCTGTATCTAAAAGCTGAATGGCTCTTTCACCTAAGGCAGAACTTCCTTTTCTACATCCATTGGCCGTTCCAATTTCTCCCATTAATTTAAATAGAAGTGCTCCATCTCTGGTAAACAGTCTTTGCCCCCACTCACTAAATCGAGAGGGAATGCATAAAAAAGAACTGGAGCCTGTCTGCAGGAAACAGAATGATGTGACGAACAAACTGACAATATTTGTTCTTTTTTTAATCAGAGGTTTTTTTTTTGAAAGCCACTCCAGACCGTTCTGGCCCAGTTTAACCCCTAGTCTTATCTCTTTCACTCTGATTCTGGAAAAGTCTTTTCAGTGTTTTTGGCCCTAAAAATGAACCCTACTTGTGGATGCACTGTAATCTTGAGATCTTGAATAGGTTTTGTAAGCGTATCCCTCACAAAGGAAGTTGTCTGCTGTAGTAAAACCTGATCAAATGCTTCTTTGTAAAACCGTCTGTGCTGCTATAATTTAATAGTCTCTATGATCTCACTGAGCACAGTGTTCTGAACTCTAAACTCACTCTGTCTCGAGTCTGTTTCACGATACACACTCGTACGTGAATGTTTTAGTAGGACAGAACGATCTTAATGGCTTCAAACACTGCAGACTCAGGTCTCTTTAAATGTATCATTATCTTCACTTAAGAAGAATTTTATCTTTATTGCCTCTCCTGAAAGAGAGATTCAATAATTCGGCTTGGTTACATGTTATTAAGCAGACGCTCTCATTTCAAATGACTCATTGACCACTAATTGCAGGCCTACTAGAGAAATCTGCTGTGACTGGGGTCAGAGCTTTTGTGCTGATGTCTGTAATCACTAAACTACCAACACGGCAGTCTAATAAACCACTTATGAGTACATGAATATAGTGCGTGCATTGTGCAAATTAACATCTCTCATGAGCAAAAGCTTAAGACAGTTACAACTGCAGTTGACAAACACATAATGCCATATTTTGATTCATATCAATATTCCTGTAGTTAAAGCTGCAGTGTGTAATTTCTGTGCCAACAGGTTTCCTAAACCCTCCCCCTATCTTCCATTGGCTGGACAGTCAGGTAGTCCCTCCCCAAACTTACACTATTGGTTGAGCCAGTTGTTGCCATGTTGGGCAGGTCGGGATTGTTCGGGGGAATCGACCTACATATGGTTTGTCTTCCCCTCACATTCGCCACGGCCCCAGGGAAGACAGGCCGCCACAGAAGCCGCCGCCCCTCGAGGGGAGCATGTGCGGCCGTAGGACCGCCCACGTCCTGGACATTCTCATGGACACTTCCCCTTCCTACACAGAGCCCCGATTCACAGTGAGGGTGCCAGATCCTGTATTATTTGGGACACATTCCCCATGGACACTATTTTCCCCATTTTTAACATTTTTCTGTTGTTTATTGTTTAAAATAAATGCCTCTCTGAGGCCTGACCCCACTCCCACTGTGTCTGTCTTTTGCTCACGCCACAGTACTTAATCAATCTCACAACCATTATTCTTATCACTGTATGTTTAATATTCTCCCTTTGTTTATTCACTTCCTCTCATTAGTTTCTCTGGATATTCCCCAAGCATCAAATCTGGCTAAAATGAACCAGCGTTTGGTGGAGGCCAGCAGCCAGTTTAAGAAGAAACAGGGCAAAGGGACGATTGACGTGTGGTGGCTGTTCGACGACGGAGGTAAAATTTAGCAAAGTCATGCTGACGCCACAGTCACACTGCAATAAAATCTGCATTTTTTGTGTGTTTTCTAGTAAAAAAAAATATATATATAAACATCCTCAATACAGGAGAAATTTACAAAATTGTGTAAAATAATAAGACTTGCTTTCAGAGAATGTCTTGAATTGTCTAAGTACCCCATTGCAAAAATGTATTTCTTGATTTTAACATAAATCTAACAGGAGGTTTACATGTATAATTAAATCAACAAAAGGTGCAAATAATTGGCCAATGGCGTAAGAAAAATAAACTTAATTCAAGATATATTCTCTGAAAACAAGTCTTATTATATCTTACACAGTTCTACTTGTAAAGGTATGTTGTTTTAAAAACTTCTGTCATCATTTACTCACCCTCATGCCATCCCTGATGTATGTGACTTTCTTTGTTCTGCAGGACACAAAATAAGGTTTTTAGAAGAAAATCTCAGCTCTGTAGGTCCATACAGTACAAGTGAATGGTGGCCAGAAATTTGAATCTTCAAAAATCACATAAAGGCAGCATAAAAGTAATCCATAAGACTCCAGTGGTTTAATCAATATTCTCTGAAGTGAAATATTTTATTTGACCAGCCCTGACCAGTAGGTGGCTATATGTACTGAGAGTGAAAATGAAAGTGGAGATTTATGGTAAAAAAAGATTTAAACTGTATCGGTTTCTCACCCACATCTATCAGATCGCTTCAGAAGATATGGATTAAACCACTGGAGTCTTATAGATTACTTTTATGCTGACTTTATATGCTTTTTGGAGATTCAAAGTTCTGGCCACAATTCATTTGCATTGTATGGACCTACAGAGCTGAAATATTCTTCTAAAAACCTTTGTTTGTGGTCTGCAGAAGACAGAAAGTCATACACATCTGGGATGGCATAAGGGTGAGTAAATAATGAATTTTCATTTTGGGGTGAACTAACATTTTAAGGGTATTCTGAATTTGT
Source organism: Myxocyprinus asiaticus (assembly GCF_019703515.2). Lineage (NCBI taxonomy): Eukaryota > Metazoa > Chordata > Actinopteri > Cypriniformes > Catostomidae > Myxocyprinus > Myxocyprinus asiaticus. Next base: position 15,698,174 of record NC_059369.1, read on the forward strand.
TTTACTGGAAAACAAGATTAATTTGCAGTGCAGATTTGGATATATTTGATGCTGTATAATGTTCAAAGCGTCATGCTGTTATTGTTTAGGTCTAACGCTGTTGCTGCCTCATATTCTAACCACACGCAAGAAATGGAAGGACTGTAGACTGCGTATCTTCATCGCTGGGCAACCTGAACGAATCGAGCAGGACAAAGAAGAGTATGCTAACATAACACAAACAAACACACAGGCCACGTACTCAGTTCAAACTTTTGGGAGTGACAACCACATTTAAATGTGAATCCTTCCAAGTGTGTTCAGAATACTCTGAAAAATTTTGATGGTTTGAGAGTGAAAGTTTTTGGCATCCTGGCAGTTGTTTGTTCTGGCATGTTCTCTAGGACGTAATGTATCCATTAGCTGATGGGCTGATGGGGAAACTATGGTGAAGAGAGATAATGTGAATGAGTCCAAACACATACCTCTGTTTGTGTGATTTACTAGCACCTCAGATGAGCTATTAGTGTCCAAAAGAGAGTGACGTCACTGAATTAACAACTAGTTGTTCAGTTCGGCTCCATATAGTACATAACTGTGGATTTCATGGAAATTTGGTTTTCGGGACTGTATTGGTTGTCACTCTTTAATTAAATAATTAAAACCTGTGGGTACAATTCTATTAAACAGTAAAAGAGGAATGACTGCTGTATTTAACTGCAGTGTGATCATGCCCATGAAGACACTGATTTGACAGAACTACAGCTAAACTCTTGTCTCGTACAGCTGCTTCTATTAAAACAGCTAACAACTAACCAATATAATTTAACTGCAACTCTGTCAGAATGCAGTCCCTTCTGAAGAAATTCAGGATCAAGTGTGATGACATCAAAGTTATTGCAGACATCAATGCCAGGCCAAGCGCTGAGAGGTATGAATAAAAAACACACACCAATTAATCCTCATTCAATTAATTGACACTCTTCGTGCTGTGATTGTGAATGCACTTCCTCACTGTGTGTGTGTGTGTGTGTGTGTCTGTGTGTCAGCTGGAAAGCTTTTAAGGACATGATCGAGCCGTTCCGTTTGCATGAGGGATCAAAGGAAACGACTCAAGCCGAAGCTCTGAAAAAAGAACATCCCTGGAAGATCACTGATGCTGAACTTGATGCCTTTGAAGAAAAGGTAGAAGCCAAGAGAAGAGTATGGCTGCATCACAATTTGCATACTATCCACCTTAAATAGTATCCAAGATTAGGATTAATGTGTCCTAAATCATAGTATGTTGAAAGTAGTATGCCACTGGTGCCTTCAAAGTGTGTATTCCTGCATGCTTTATTGCCTAATATTTTCCCACAGCATACTTGTAGCGTTATGTATAAGTATGCAAATTAAGATGTAGCCCTACAGATTAAAAACAATCTAATGAGTGAATGAGTCTATCTGATCACTTTTCCTGCATCTGTCTCTTCAGACAAACCTGCAGGTGCGTTTAAACGAGCTTCTCCAGGAGAGCTCTCGAGCAGCTAAACTCGTCTTGGTGTAAGTTACAACCTCTTTACAGCAGCCTGCTGTTCACATGTGTAAGTACACTGATCATGTATGTAACACTGTATGTGCATGTGTGTGTTGTAGGAGTATGCCCATCGCTCGTAAAGGCTCCGTCTCTGATCATCTGTATATGGCCTGGCTGGACGCGCTCACGAAGAATCTACCGCCGACTGTCCTGATACGAGGAAACCACAAGAGTGTGCTGACCTTCTATTCCTGAGCTGCACACAAACCCAACACACTTTAATAAACACCTTCTCTCAATGCACAGACACTGCCAACACACACACACACACACACACAGAACACACTTTCTATGTTCAGAACAGCAAAATACCAAACTACTCATACTATTTCTGCAGTAGCTACAGTATGTTTATTGTGTGCAGTATGTGAGGAATGAATTGGCTGAATATGAACTAAATATCTGCAGTAATTTTTTACATCTTTTTCTTGACTTTTTATTTCATCGAATCTCCTTAAGACATTTTCACACAAAATTGGATAAAGATATAAAATAATCATTTGTATTTCTGAGATGATTACTGGATGTCACTTGCTAAATTAAAACATGCAACATAATGAGGTCATGTGACAATGTAACACTGCTGTTTGAAATATTTATTGTTGCATACTGTTTCACATACTATTTGCCAAAAATAGTACACAATGTGCAGTGTATACTGCGAAATAATAAGTACTCTAGAATTCCATTCTGAACAGCAATAATCAACACTAAGCATACACAATAGAACGTAATTACCCCCTCTATTGAAAATATAGTTATAGCTAAAGTTGAAATAGATATGGGTACACATAAACGCACTATCGAGGCAAATTATTCCAAACTATCAATGAATATATATTTTTGTCAGATACAGTATATAGCCATTCTTTTGTACATATATTCACTAACGGTCCATTATGATATTATCTTGCCAATCCTATTTATACTTATGCGGTACTGGGAAAGACTTTGTGTTCTTGATAAATAATAAATACATTTAGAAAAACACAGCTCAAGAAATCATTTTCTTTTACAGTAAAGTGTGCATTAACCGTATGAAGAGAATTAAAATGGACCATCATTTCCTACTTAATTCACACTTACAAAAAATGTTACCATAGTAATTGTCGTATCCCATAACAATCCATCGTATTTTGTATAGTACTTATGAAACTGTGGTAAATTTGTATCTCCACTGTCAAAAAATACGTTACTGAAAATGTTCAACACTAGACATTTAAAATTCTTTCATTATTTACATTCTTCTGCTGAACACAAAATATTTTAGAAGAAAATCTCAGCTCTGTAGGTCCATAGAATGCATGTGAATAGTAACCAAGACTTTGAAGCTCCAAAAAGCACATAAAGGCAGCATAAAAGTGATCTACAAGACTCCAGTGGTTAAATCTATATCTTCATAAGTTATGAGATAGGTGTGGTTGAGAAACAGATTAATATTTCAGTACTTTTTTACTATGAACTATCCTTCTTGCTTGTAGATGGCAATATGCACTCAGGGTACGTTTACACGACAACGATGTATTAAAAACGGACAAGTTTTACCTTTGCGTTTTTGAAAAGTTTCGCGTACAGACGGATCAGCGAAAACGACTAAAAACGCTGTATTATGTATGCCATGCCAGTAGTTGGCGATGCCACTTTGTAAAGAAACACTACGCGCCTGCGCACATAAGCATTCTTCCACAGAGCTGTGAATACAAAGAAAGAAGATGGCGAAATTTGTCTGGACGGACGATGAGGTTGCATAATTATTGCAACTACTTTGCTGGAGAAGCGTCAATAAACTCAAAATCTTGAGCAGCACAAACAGTCCTGTAGTCCGCCATTGTAGTTTTGAATTAATCGCGCGCGCATGCCTATAGACTGAACTCTCAAGATGATTCAATAAACTCTGCTCATTTTTACCATCACTTCGTCTCCTGCCTTCTTCTGTATTCCCCCTGCTGACTCTTGGGCTGATAGGAGAGTAAGTTAACATAAGCTGTTGATGTTGACTGGTTTTGGATATCAGACAGAACTCTGATATATGGACATCTTCTGACAGAGAGAGAAGTCTTGTGTACACTGGATATAAACATGCATTTTCACTGCCTCATGTTTTCATATTCTAAGCATATCATTGAATACTGTACATGGCATCATATCTCTGTCTATAGGCTATATACATAGGCGGTGGGTGAATGAATTGCAGGGTAAAGGTACATCAAATAAAATTAAGTAAATAAATAACATTTACAATACAAATACATTTTCCCCATCTGAATCCATACATTAATTTCAAGATTTTCAAATTGCAGGTTCTGCCTACTGTACAATGTTTACACTCCATACAAAACACTCCAAACGAATAAATTGTTGATTGTTGTTATTTGCACAGACACCAGTATTCATATTGATGATTATTCATCTCAAACTGATATCAATCCATCATGCTTTATATAACACGTACTACGCGTGCGCATGACGTCATCGTTTTCACAAATTCGCTTTTTTGTATGTTTACATGGAGACGATAACGGCATCATTTTCAAAAACTTGCACTTTGAAACCCTTTTTCAAAAGTTTGCGTTTTCAGGCCCCAAAACGCCGTTGTCGTGTAAACGAACAGCCAAAACGCAAAAAAAAAAAAAAAAAAAAAAAAACGTTTTTAGTTGAAAACGGCCCCTCAGACGACAAAGATAACGATGAACTGAAAACTGCATCGAAGCCACAAACACACAATGGAAGGTGAGTGTAAACGGTTGGTGTTGCTATAAGAAAAAATAAATAGTAATAGAATCGTTCATTTAAGCCGGATCTTTTTAATGAACCTGTAAACGGTTCGTTTCGGGTTCATAAACTATTGTTTATGTCCGAATTGAAAAAATTATCCTTTTTAAACAGATAATTGTATCTACGTAAGGAATAGCAAATATAGTAGTATGATATATAACATTTTGAACACCGCTCTCTTTAGGACTCGTAATGAGTCGAGTGATTTGAAATTGGCTGTGTCTCGTTTGGAAGGATGCGTCCTCCGGAGGTCGCGTCCCTCGAAGGCTGCAGTATACCGAGTGTCCTCATTTAAACAAGACGGCCTTCGTAGGGGAAACGGAAAGTAACATGGTTGCTATGACAGCACGCCACTCTTTAATAAGCGCGAGCGCTTTGAGTGAGAAGGGAACAAAGTCCCTCTGGAAGGGAATGTATGAGGTACATTTTAGGAGAGTTATAATGATGTAAAGAGAAAAGAAAATAGATTTTACAGGTGTACTTTTAGTCTAATACTTTATTTTAGTTATATATTAATATAATTATACATATTATATACTCTGCATCCATCTACTGAGGTACTTCAACTTGGGAATTAACATTCCTTGCGTTTGAACATCACATTTACGGGCAAATTGGCGTCATTTTTTTTAGACATTTCCACTGAAGCAAAGTATTGTGGGTTGTGAGTGCCCCCGAAGGATACACCTAATGCATCCTCCGAATTCCCGTGAAAGAAGGTCGCATTCGAAGGCTGCATTCAAAGTGTCCTACTCGCTTTTCTGAAACGAGACAGCCTCGATGACGTATGCGGCTGACAAATGCGACCTCCGGAGGACGTATCCTTCCAAACGAGACACAGCCACTATCAAGAAACACTTAAGGAAACTTTTTGCGGAAATCAGTTGGAATTCGCATCGGACCCTTTCACATATCCGGGTTTGGATTGCGGAAGTAAATGATAGCAGGGTAAACTTTTCTAGCGGTGAATGGGAAACCACAGCAGATATCATTTTGCTTACACGTTTGCTCCAACAGTAAGCTAAAAGAAAATACCCACTGGAGACCTTATGCACAGTTATGCACTTTTGAAATGAGACTGTGAGGGATAAACAATCTCTTCAATGGCACATATGGTATAAAACTGTATTACATCTAATTCTCCACAACTTGTTGGCTGGAGTTTTTGAATATCTTTCCTGTTCTTGGAAACATATTTTTCAATATTTTGTCTGCGGAACAATCCAAAAACACTTGAAACTGCAATGCAGCACATTGAAGACATTGTGGGTCTATCCCTCACTGCCTCATTTTCATTCCCATCAAAAATCAAAGATGGCAATATTATACTTTCAAAGCTTTCCAAAAGAAGAAGAAGAAGGAAAAAAAAAGAGTGGTGGATTACAGCAGTCAGAAGAGAGAATGAGGCCAATTGTTTTGTTACTCCCTCCGCAGCTGTATTAGAAACATCGCAGCTGTGGTAACTTTTATTTTTATTTTTTTTACTAATTACAGAGTAATATACTAAGTATAATGTTATAAATTTACACTACATAATTCCTAACAGAACTAATACAAGTTTCAAAATGATTATAAAATGACTGATCTTTTCTCACCAATTTGGAATGCCCAATTCCCACTACTTAGTAGGTTCTCGTGGTGGCGCAGTTACTCACCTCAGTGCGGGTGGCGGAGGACAAGTCTCACTTGCTTCCTAGACTGTCAATCCGTGCATCTTATCACGTGGCTCGTTGTGCATGACACCGCAGAGACTCCCAGCATGTGGAGACTCGTGCTACTCTCCGCGATCCACGCAGAACTTACCATGCACCCCACTGAGAGCGAGAACCACTAATCGTAACCACGAGGAGTTTACCCCATGTGACTTTACCCTCCCTAGCAACCGGGCCAATTTAGTTGCTTAGGAGACCTGGCTGGATTCACTCAGCACACCCTGGATTCAAACTCGTGACTCCAGGGATGGTAGTCAGCGTCAATACTCACCCCCTAGTTTTTAGAAATATTAATATTTTAAGCATTATGTAAATATATAATGTTAATGGGTTAAATATGACAAACAGAATTACGATTTATTGTGTATACCATTTGATAAGAATAACAAGTATTATTGTTGTTGTTATTTTTATACTACATGTAAGATAAATGTTCATATGTGATGTTGTTTCTGCGTCATCTCCAGCACTCTTTCCCACTCTATCCGATGCTCTGTGTTTACATGAGCATCAGAATTCACTCACTCATTTCGTTCACTCCTTGCCTGATATAGGGCACTCACAGACATCCACTATATAGGAAATAGTGAATGAGTGAACAATTGAGCGATTTTGGACACAGCTTTTGTGTGGAGTTTACTTTTGTGACAGGTTTTTGTCAGTTTACAGCTCTCCCCATTTTTTGTATGGTATCCGCAAACGGTGACTTATTGTCGTAACACGCTAGTTGATGCTTAAAAGCCCAAACATACTCTACGTAAGTACGTGAACGCAGATGCATCTTGCTACACAAGCTCGATTTCACGTGTCGATGCGTTGTGATATGTGTCAGCGCAATTCATAACCTAATGCAAGTACGCACTGTATTCTCAGCATTGCCGCAAGGGGCGCTACGGCAGATTTTCTTTGCGGAGCAGCAATTTAAGGAGAGTCTTGCCGAACAAGTTGGATTATACAAACATATTTTTTCTGTCCTCTTTTTAACAAATACAAAAGCACACTCCTCAACTGTCAACATGATGACTCGACCACATCTGGTTTTGTGGTGCCTAAACTCTTTTGCCCCTGTGTGGTCCAAGATTTGTAACTGCCAAAACAACGCAAGTGCGCATGTAATGCATGTACAACGGGACCACGCATTGGCCACGCGTTGGCGAAGCGCTCGCGTCTGCGTTCAGGCTCAACTTGTGCAGTTGTTGGCTTTCATAACAACTCAGAATAATTAATGATATCAACGTAACTTGTAAATTTGGTTCAACATTTTGGGATTCCCAGATCTCAGTTCTATAGGTATTTACAGCTGCGCCACCTGCTCTGTATTGTTTTGGGAGTAGCATACAGGCCCCCCCCCCCCCCCCAACCTGTTTACTGCTTTTGGAAAAGGTCATGAGGCATCTGTGTATTGCTCCCTGCTAATTCAGAGTCTGGGGGACGGAGCTTCAACTTCTCAAGAGATTATGGGAGAATTATTTACATTTGGTATTGGAGGAGGGAGAGTGGGCTAGGATTCTAAAAAAAGGTAAAGTCTGCATCTAGAGATGCAGGGGTGTGTCTTATGCAATTTAAGATTTTACATCAATTCTATTGGATCCCCTCTAGATTGTATAGGCTTGGTCTTAAAACACACCCACCTGCTTGCGATGCCAATCAGAAGATGGAGACACAACCCATGTCTTTTGGGGGTGTGTTAAGATCCAAAAATTCAGAGTTTTATGTGTGACATTTTGGGCACTCAAATTTTACTTTGCCCCAGACTCTGTATTTTGGGTGATGGGGCAGTCATAAATTTGGGGGATAAACATATAAAAAAAATTGGATTCTGACCAGTATCATGATTGGCAGACAAATTATTTTAAGGGTTTGGAAGTCGGCTGGAGCGCCATAATTTCCGGAGTGGTGTGCGGAGATGGGGAGGGTGGCAGCTTTCGAGGAGGTGGCAAGTAGAAGGCTGGGGTTTGGTGACATGTTTGTTTGGAAATGGGGTATTTTTGGGGGACTCTTGGGGAGGGGATGGGGATAGAGAAGTTTAGTTTAATTATGTATGTTTATGGGGCCTGGGTAGCTCAGTTGTAAAAGACGCTGGCTACCACCCCTGGAGTTCGCTAGCTCGCTAGTTCCTCCTCGTGGTTGCTATAATGTGGCTCTCACTCTCGGTTGAGCGTGGATGCCGCGGTGGATGGCGTGAAGCCTCCACACGAGCTATGTCTCCGTGGCAGCATGCTCAACAAGCCATGTGATAAGATGCACGGGTTGACGGTCTCAGACGCGGAGGCAACTGGGATTCGTCCTCTGCCACCCGGATTGAGGCGAATCACTACACGACCACGAGGACTTAAAAGCACATTGGGAATTGGGCATTCCAAATTAAGGAGAAAAAAAAATAATTATGTATGTTTATTATATATTTGTGTGTGTGTGTTATTATGTGACCACAGGTGTTCATTGGGGGTCAGGGTGGGGTTGGTGATTGAGGAGGGATATTAGTGGGGGTTAAATGTTGATTCAATATATATGTGTTGTGTTTTTCTCTTGTGTATTTTTTAATCAATAAAAAATGTTAATTGGAAAAATGATATCAATGTAACTTATCTCTGACCATTGCTTCATGTCATCGACACACACAGGTGAGGCAAAAACGGTCATCTGTACTTTGTGAAGTATCTGCATGTTTTTTGGGAATTATTTATATTATTATTAATATTATTATTCTTTTAAATGTAATACCTTAAACATTGCATTATCTGCTAAGATATACGCTGATGCGAATGAAAACACTGGATACCGGAAACTGAAAACCGTCGAATTGTGGAACAATTCCGCGTTCAGGAAAAAGGTCGTATAAAAGATCTCTGGCTGCTCGGTGTTCAGTGGGAAAAATCAACTACACATCCCAGAATGCAACTACAATAATATAAATGGCTGGTGAAGGAGGAAGGGACTGTACAGGCGAAATCAAAATGAACGTGTTGTTGTGTGAATGTTAAAGATGTTGAATCGTTGTGTGTCTCTAGTCGGCTTTTGCGGTTTAAACAGGATTGTGAGCGGACGCTGCGCTCGAGCAGGTACACAAAACCTGTAGACCATTTACGTACACTGAACTTAAGGATAACCGTAAAGAATATGAAGTACAAATGTATTTAACAACTAATAGCCATGATCATGCGCACTTCAATATAGTAGGTGGCGGTATGTACCTTGGCCATAAAACGAAGAAGAAAATTTTGTGGATAAAAAAAAAACAAATGCATGGGAGTGCGCAAACGCAAGTCAGTAGGCGCCAAATATTGAACCGCCAATTCAGTGGGCGCGAGACTTGGGGAGAGGCACGCTTGCAGATATTTGCCCCTTTAGAAAAGTTATCTAATTGTGCACTTATTTTTTTACAACTGTAGTGCTTTTTGCCCATTTTGGGTTTGTGAAAATGCCCTGCTCTGAAGTTACAGAAGGGGTTTCTCCGCAGAAGAGAAGCAAGAGTGATGCAGTGAACGGACGTGAAGCGCATATGGTGTTAAAATTCGCCAAACTCAGCGAGCACGCCACGACACCGAGCCGAGGATCGAACCGAGCCGCGGGCTTCGACCTGTACAGGTAAGACACAGAAACACAAGTTCTGAAGCTGGTAGTGTTGAATGAAAACACTTGCACAGGTGGCCTCCCATTTTATTGCACATGACTTTCTGCACTATACATTTTACATTTGTAAATGCATTGTTTTTGCAACTCAAGCGTTTCCCTGTAAATGTTAGGTAAAAACTCATAGGACCAACTTGCTGAAGCTGCAGAAATAACATTTAATTGGTAGCAATCACTGCTGCTATATGCTGTACTGTTATGCATGTGATAAAGTCTTATTTCATACAATCTAGTGTGTCCAACCAAGATTAATGTCGGCACTCAGCTGTGCTTTGGACTGAGGTGTGTGTGTGTGTGTGTGTGTGTGTGTGTGTGTTGCAGTGCGTATGATTACAGCATCAGGCCGATGGACAAAGCTCTGGTGAAGACTGACATCCAGATTGCGATTCCTCAGGGATACTACGGCAGAGTAGGTGAGCAAGAACTGCTGAACCCACAGAATCACAACCTGAGTTCATGCCCATCACAAAATCTCAGAACTTAACTGAGTTTCCAGATTTGTATAGTCCACATGAAATTTTACAACTTTATTTAGGATACATTCCTGGTCTTATTTTGCACGATTTATAAGTGCACAATATTCTTACAGAATGGGGTCTATTCTGAAGAAAATATGTTTGTTTTTTTTCTTTGTCTTTAATCAAAGTGCGGTAACGAAGTACAACAGTACCTGCCCACTACAATCCTCCATAAAGAGTTGTAAGCCATGATCCAAACCGACCAGCTCCGAGGTGAATCACAATGTCATAAACTTGAAGCAAAAAAAGTATTTGAAAATCAGTCAAAAAGACAAAAGCCGCTTTCCCACACATAGTACTGGTACTTTTATCTTAGTAACTTTCTAGATGAGATCTCTAGAGAGGAATGGCACATCTGATGAGACTTTTCCTTCTTGCATTCAGAGAGTTGACCATTTTTCTTTTGACATTCTTTGACGTGCGATTTAAAGCTGAAGTATGTAACTTAAAGTTTTAAAATAATTCCTTCTATCCCAGCTTAATATGCAGAGACAACTACAAGTCATTTAGAGGTTCATTTTCTTGAAATCTGTGAATGCCTTGTCTCTGTGCACTAAAATTCCTGTGTTTGTTTCGAGCGACCCACTTAGACCCACCTCAACAATGTTACGAAACCAATTGCGTGAGTTGGGGGTGGGACTATCTGACGATTCTAACAACAGCATACGAGGGGTGTATTCAGTAGGGATGTGCACGGATAGTTGACATTTGGTTAACCGCACGACTCGCCACTATTCAAATACCAAAATCACTATTTGGTTATTTTACATGTGCAATAGAGGTCTCACAAACTGTTGGGTTTGGGTCAGTTTTTATGTATGGGGTGAGTTAGTGGCTTGTTTAAACATGCGTGCTGTGCGTCTGCGCTGTTTTTCTATGTACTGTTAACACGCACTGGAGGGGCTTTGACTGTTGCGCTGAATCTCACTGTTTTCTCTTTCAGCATCTTGTGCAGGAACGGCACATTTTTAGACACCAAGTAAAGTTAAAAAGATTTTTTTTTAAACGCATCATGAAACACCTGCGTCGTTTTATTCATTACACTGTGCTGCTTTCTGAAAAAGTTCAGGTTGCAAAGAGTACTTCATGTGACACACCATTAATCATGATTCCAGATTGATTTTCAGCGCTCTATGAATGATAAGACAGTGTTTTCCTTTTGCTCTAATGTCCATATTTACGTATAATAGTTAGACAAGTTTAATGCCATTTTATTTTAAACCATTTCAATATCAAAGCACCCCGAAGAGGCTATTTAACCGCAGCACGCACATGACAGTACTTTCATTCACTGCCTCACGGAAATGTCAGCCCACCTGGGCAGAGCGCATACTACATGCAGTGACAATTTGATTATTTTTAAGTTTAATGTGAGATTTTATCATTTGAATATCTATGTATTTTGCTGTTTAGGCTCATAGTTCACTGTGCACTTTATTTGCTGCTATTTTTAGTGTTTGAGGAAATTCCAACACAATAAATATTCTTTATTCCCAAAACAGTAACCGTGCACATCCCTAGTATTCAGAAATTCAGTAATGTATTTAAATTACATCCTTTAATTGCAAAAACAACACCAACGGAGGACGCCAGGATCGGAGTTACACTTTTGTTAGGGTTGAGCCTGTTTTACACAAACTGGCTTCATCTGAAAAAAAAGGGCAACTGCCTTGCTGCATAATTAGTAGTGATGATTAAGTGAAGCTTCTGTACACTGTTCAAATTACTGCCATCTGGTGGTGTTTTGTTCACTAAAGTGTTTATAAAATAAATAATAACCAAGTGAAAGCTCAAGCCTCAAGGGCTCCATATGTGAGTTAAGAAGTTACTGCATTATGTTAAAAATAAACAATGTATGAGAGTAAATTAGTAACTCATTTTTAATGTGTATATTGGAAAATAAATATGCTTGTGGCCTGGGCAGTAAAATCTTTATCAATGGGAGTAATCAAAGGAATGAATCCCACACATTGCTGTTGCTTGCAGTCCATGTATAATTTTATTTATGCAACGTTTTGGTCATGCGCCTTCATCTGGCATCATTTACCTGATGAAGGTAGCATAACTGAAACGTTGCATTAATACATTTATACACGGATTGCAAGCAACAGCAGTGTGCGGCGGAATTCATTCCTTTGGTTATTCTCTTAATTTTTCCTATGCACCTGCTCGTAGTATTTATCAGGTTTGTGGTGGCACTTTGTTTTTTGACTATTAACAGGGGAGTGAAATGTGCTTATGTGACTGACTGTATTGGGTTCAAACTTGTACTGGGATTTGCATTTCTTTTGAACCACATGCCGAAGCAGTCATGTGGTTTGCACCCGAATGAAGCTTCAGATGTCACAGATCACATGTTTTTCCCCAAAACGTATCTAGCTCCAATACATTGCTACAATGTGAAATGTGAGGTTTTTTCGACAAGATTCACTACTAATCAGTTATTTGCTTAAAGCGTTTTTGAATGAATGCAACTCTTAAAGGAACAGTTCACCCAAAAATGAAATTTCTCTCATCATTTACTCCCCCATCATGCCATTGCAGATGTGTATGACTTTCTTATGCAGAACAAAAATTAAGATTTTTAGAAGAATTTTTCAGCTCTTTTGGTCCATACAATACAAGTGAATGGGTGCCAAAATTTTGAAGCTCCAAAAATCACACAAGTCAGCATAAAAGTAATCCATAATACTCCAGTGGTTGAATCGATGTCTCCAGAAGTGGTTTGATAGGTGTGGGTGAGAAACGGATCAATATTTAAGTCAGTTTATAAATTCTCCTCCCTGCTCAGTCAATTTCCACTTTAACTTTCAATTTCACATTCTTGTGTTTTTGGTGATTCACATTCTTCATGCACATCGCCCCCTACTGGACAGGGTGAAGAATTTCTAGCAAAAACTGACTTAAATATTGATCTGTTTCTCACCCACACCTATCATATCACTCCAGAAGATATGGATTCAACCACTGGAGTCATATGAATTACTTTTATGCTGACTTGTGTGTTTTTTGGAGTGTAAAAATTTTGGCATCCATTCACTTGTATTGTACTGACCTACAGAGCTGAAATATTCTTCTAAAAATCTTCATTTGTGTTCTGCAGATGTAAGAAAGTCATACACATCTGGGATGTCATGAGAGTGAGTAAATTATGACAGAACTTTCATTTTTGGGTGAACTATTCCTTTAATGAAACTGGTCTCTGAACAGTTTATAAAGCACCTTTTCATCCTACCTCCTTATTCAGCCTCCAAAGGCAGCATTTTCCAGTTTTCGTATGCAACCTGTGTGACAGTGCTGCGTCTGTGAAGGCGGAGTGAGAGGAGAGATGAGGTGCCTGTTTTAACCATGCAGCACACACTGAACTCGGCGGAAAACACGTTGCAACTGCACCGTTGCAAAAAAACCTATTTGTCAACACAATCTTTTACAATAAGGGCTTTTATGACTCAACGTAAAATACTGGACTGAACTGCTCACCCATTTACTTAAAAAGATGTCTTGATGCAATTTAACCATGCAGTAACAGGCACGCAACACTTTTCTCAAGGTTTAGATTTCAAGATTTTTTTTAGATTTCAAGACTGTTCTCCGCGATCCATGCACAACTTACCACGCGCCCCATTGAGAGCGAGAACCACTAATCACGACCACGAGGAGGTTACCCCATGTGACTGTGCCCTCCCTAGCAACTGGACCAATTTGGTTGCTTAGGAGACCTGGCTGGAGTCACTCAGCACACCCTGGATTGGAACTCGCGACTCCAGGGGTGGTAGTCAGCGTCAGAACTCGCTGAGCTACACAGGCCCCCGATTTCATGACTGTTAAGTTTATAATAGATTTCAGTTACCCACTCTCAATAAACATCTTATGTCTGTTGTCCCAGGAAAAAATGTAATTGAGTAATCCAGAAATCACTATTTTCTGTATTGTCACACAGTACAGCTGCAATGAAAACTAAAAACTGGTCTCCTGTTGAAGTTACGCAGCAGCTCTGCTCACCCCTCACACACATAAAATGGGAAACCGGCGATACTCTTTGAATACTTCACTGGTTTTGTTATTTCTGTTAAGGAAATTGGAAAATTAGCGCAGACTTCTAAATAGCAGGCTAGCGGCTACAAGTTTGTTTACTCATTGTGGCTTCCGACTTCACGTTTCTCATTGCTTTGTGTGTCATACGTGTTTGGCCAATCACAGGTTGCAGCACCTCCCACAGTCCCTCTTCTCCCAAGTACCTACCCCAGAGTAGGAGCTAAAAAGTCTGTCTAAAGTCCCTCATAACGGCTTCCTGTGCAAAAACAAAAAAGTACTATTTCCGGGTAGAAGTACCTAAAACAGGCTTTAAATCCCACAGTGGGAAGGGGCCTAAAGGTACAAGACTGTCTTTCAAGAGGGCACAAACTACAATCCCATGAAGCATTGCGAATGAAATAATACAATGAAAATATATTAAACTATTGATTTTAGGTTGTTGGTTATAAGTATAGAAACAATATATTTTACATTCATTGCAAAATATTCAGATATATACAAATAAATACGTAAAGTAGGCATGTGACCGTATCAAATTTTCAAATCACTATAATTGCTGAAGCTTTTATCACAGTATTATCACATTGAATTACATTACAAAAACAGGTTGAAAGATAAACTTTATTGTTGTTCTCTTAAAACAAGTTTAATTACTTTAAGTACCAAACTGGACTTTAAATGAACAGATAACAAAGAACTTTGAAAAGAATCCTGAACATTTAAAAAAAGGAATTGAACAACTAATTAGCTACAACAATAGTATGCACTTTTTTTTATTTTTATAGCAAGCCAGTTGCTCATTTATATTTAGGCACTAGCTACAAATTTCATAACCGCAAATTAATTTACACTGTATGGTAACAAGGGGCAGATTAAGGCTGACACAGGCCCCAGGCTTGGAGGTTTCCAGAGGTTCCCCTACACCTACTACTGGTAATATTATGCACACTTTAGACCACTTATATGAAATATCACAAGAAAGCAGTGCAGCAGAGACCACCAAACAACGCGTTATGTCAACAAAAATACATTTATATTCGACCTGTCAACTTACTAGGCCTATTGCATGGCTACATAATAAAAACTTGCACAACCAAAAATGCAATCCCGTCCGATTAAACCCATTGCTCCTTCAGTAACACAAGCAAGCTGCCCTAGTTTCAGGAGAGGTGCTTGGAGATGGGAAGGGTGGCGGCCTTTGAATAAGGGTAATTTAGAAGACTGGGGGAGTTTAACTTGTTCGTGGAGAAATGGGGCGGATATCTGTTATTTATGGATGTGTGATTTATTATTTATTTTTCTTTTTTATTTATTTTTATTTTTGTGTTTCTATATCATGTACGACCACTGGGATGTTGTTGGGGGCCAGGGTGGGATTGGAAGGGGTAGGGGTAGTAATGGGGGTTAATGTTGATTCTGTGTATACATGTTTTGTTTTTCTATGTTCAAGTATGTGAATCAATAAAAATGGTTAATCTGGAAAAAAAATAACACAAGCAAGCAACAGCAGCCCCACACAGTAGTATAGTAACTGTAAACAATTGTATCAGTCAAACTATAAAAAGAAGAGCCTCGCGTACATTGTGACATAACCTAATTGTCAGAATCACTGTTCCATGTGGAGATGGATGGGGCACAAAAAAATAAAATAAGTATGCTACCTTTTAGAAGCTTTTCTTTCTTGCTGTCCTAGCGGAGAATTTCTTGATTGTGCTGCTGAAATCTATCTGACGATGAATATCACACTCCGTGGACATTCAGTTGAGGTGATTCAATCTCTGTTGGCCCGTTGTTGATCTTAACCTGTTCATGACTATCGGCAGCTTAGAAAAAGAGCACTCCTTGCTGGCATCGGTGAACGGCAAAGTTAAAAACAGTCTCGGGGCAATATCCACATTGGGGAAAAATTGTATGGAGTGAATCCTTCCTCAGTAGCTCCAGTAGTGCCCTTGGCAATTTGTTCTACTTCCTGTGTATAAAGTGTTTAAACTGGCATACTTTCACAATATTTCACCAGATCACCTGCATTCTTCTCATGCAGATTAGATGCAAATGCACACAGATCGCACTGGGAGATGGACAGGATGTTATTTAAAAACCCAGTAGTCTCTTGAAGAGTCTATTTCCAATCTATTTCAGCAACAAGTCAGTCAATCACGGCGATGAATACAGCTGTTCTAAATTTGTTCTGAGCTGACTGTCCACACTCAGATTTTGTAGATTTATCTGCATGTTTTTTTTTTTTTTCTCTTTGTCTCTGTGTGTCTATCGTGTACTGTTGCGACACTGTTGGAGAAATATTTTTTGCCTTACTCTCAAAGCTGTCAAAAGATTCATGTAGGCTTGCCACATAATCCCTCAAAGAACCAACCAAATCAACAGCTTTACATAAATCCAAATCATCTGCCTGAAGAGTAGTGCTTGTTCCCCGAATTTGGTGGAGTATGTTGTACACGAGCGGTTATTCTTTTTAGCGTCATTGGCTAAAATCTTTAGTGGCTTGTTTGAGCGAGAGCATACCATCTGGTGTCAGACAGACTTTTCAACTCTCTATCCTTCGATTTTTATTTGGTAGGCGATTTTGATGCAAAAATCCATATTTCCATTGTCAGTGCACCCAAAGATTTCAGTCTGTCCCCTTAATGGTAGCCCTCACCCTGCTAGTAATTTAACCACATCTACAGCACTTTTCAAAACATTAGTCCAATATTCAAACTCATTTTGAAATCGATTTGACCCTTTTCAGCATTACTGTAAACATAACCAGTCATTGCCTTCTTGTGGCTTTCCGACCCGTCATGTTCACACAAGCTTACGGTCACATTTTTTCAGTCACTAAAACCTACTGTCAGTGCGGACTGGTTGTCGCTATTCCCAAGTAACTTGAATGCAAAACAATACGTGGTTCCTTTTGAGAGTATAACAGCCATTCCCTTGAGACAAACTCTTATTGGCAGGTTTTCTTTGGAAGAGAGATTTTGAAAAGTACCTTTTTTTGATGTGTGTGTTGTCTTTCTGATGCCATGAAACTTGCATTTTTGTTTTGGCATGATTCCAGGCCCAATTTTACACAATATGTCTGCATTTGTTCATTAACTTTGACCCAGTCTGCTGGGTCCAAACTACATTGAAGTGGATAATGCGGGGACACCGGCTGGCGCCTTACTACTGTCATCTTGTTCCATGCCAAACGAAACGGAGCTGTCGGCATTTCAGACCTGGTGGTGGCTTGTGGAAGAAGCTGTGGAGGTGATGATGGAAGGTGGCATTCTTGATGATACCCCTGGTTCCTCATGATCTGCAGCTTGCTCGGTTTGACTGCTTGAATCAGAATGGACATCAAGCTAAACAGACCAGACTTTATCTGTAGTTGACAGGGAAGATGATGAAAAAGTAGGCGATGACTTAGCATTTTCAGGTGCAGGCTCAGTACTGTTTGGGTGGTCAGTACCTGTGCTCAAACTAGCTGCAGCCGTCGAAACCATCTTCGACCAACAATCCCTCTGCTCCACCACTTCCGACTCAGCCATGCACTTGTAATCTGGGCAGTATGTTGTTGAAGTTGTCCTGCTGGAAAATGCAGGGATGGCCCTGGAAAAGACCGTGCTGGATGGCAGTATATGTTGCTCAAATTTTTACATATCTGTCTTCATTAATGGTGCCCTCACAGATGTGTGTTCCCATGCTATGGGCACTGACACACCCCTGGCCCATACAGACACTGGCTTTTGGACCTGACGCTAATAACAACTTGGATGGCCCTTTTCCTCTTTGGCCCGGATAACTCAATGGCTTTGTTTTTCAAAAGCTTTTTGAAATGTCTCTTCAGACCACAAAACATTTCCACTGTTCTACTTTCCATCTAAGATGAGACCGAGGCCAGAGAGGTCGGCAGGCTTCTGGACAGTGTTGATGTATGGCTTCTGCTTTGCATAGTAAAGTTTTTACTTGCATCTGTGGATGCAGCGGTGAGTGGTGTTGACTAACAAAGGTTTACTAAAAGTTATCCCAAGCCCATGTTCATGATATCCATAACAGATGAATGCTGATTTTTAAGACAGTGACATCTGAGGGATCAGAGATCACGTGCATTCAGAAGTGGTTTTCGTCTTGCCCTTTACGGACTGAGATTGGACCAGATTCCTTGAACCTTTTAACTATATTGTGCACTGTAGAGGGTGAAATGCCCAAAATCCTACCAGTTTGTCTTTGGGAAACATTGTTCTCAAAGTGCTGGATTATTTGGTGAAGCATCTGTTGGCAAATTGACAAGTCTTGAACTATCCTTGCTCTAGAAGGACTAGGCTGTTTTTGGAGGCTCCTTATATACTATGACATGATTGCCTCACCTGTTTAACATCTCCTGTTTCACACTGCCTTATTGCAGCTCGTCAAATTGTTTTTAGTCTTAAATTGCCCATCTCAACATTTTTTGTTGAGTGTGTTGCAATCATCTTGCAGGGTATTGCAATCATCTGATTTGAAATTACTGTACATTTTCAAGAAAAATGAAATTCACAACGAAAAACATCATAATGTGTAGTTGTAGTGCTTTCAATATAGCAAAGGTTGAATATAATTTACAAATCACTCCTTTTTGTTTTTATTAGCATTTTTCATACTGTCCCAACTTTTTCGGAATTGGGGTTGTACTGTGCGATCAGAAAAATCTAAACACTTTGACTAAAAGTTTATCTACGGTATTTTGAAAGTGCCTACAATAACAATATTGTGCATGTTAATTACCGTGATGGACCGTATTACCGAATACCAACACATGCCTAGTTTAAAGAGAGAGTTCACCCAAAAGTGAATATTCTCTCATCTGAACACAAAGATTTTTAGAAGAATATTTCAGCCCTGTAGGTCCACACAATGCAAGTGAATGGTGACCAGAGCTGAGAAGGTCCAAAAAGGACAAAGACAGCATAAAATCAATCCATAAGACTCCAGTGTTTTAATCCATATCTTCAGAACCAATATGATTGGTGTGGGTGAGAAACAGATCAATATTTATGTCCTTTTTTATTATAAATCTCCAACTTGAATGAGAAAGTGTGAATTTCAATAAAAAAATTACTTAAATATTCTGTTACACATTTGTAATGATACTTGTCTGTTATACATAATTAAGATGTGTAAGTACATGCTGTTACATAACAATTACATTTTAAGTACATGTTTCATGATATTAAATTTTGTACTCTTTACTTGGGTAATTACACTGTAACCGACACTGTAAAATAAAGTGTTACTAAATCTTCATTTGTGTTCAAAGAAAAAGTCATACACATCTGGGATGGCATGAGAGTGAGTAAATTTAAGGGTAAAATGAGATCGACTTGGTTGCGTTACTCACAGTGCGTTATTGGAGTGGGTGGTCGATCTTGGGCTCGTTTTGTGGGCTGTGTTGGCTGTGGTTCTCTGATTGGTGAAGCTTTCTCTACTGGACTATGGGTAGTGTAGTTGTTCACCGAAACTCAGCTATTAAACACGTTTTTTAAACAATGAAGTTGAAATAACGTGGACTGATAAAATTAAGACCTCCCATCCAATCACCTGCCCCCCCAATTGAATTTCCTGTTTCATTTAGAAATGTGTCTCAATACATAAGTACAATTAACTGCAAACATTCATTTAAGTAACATTTTCCAATCTGGTTTGTTTTTCAGCTCCTCGCTCTGGTCTTGCTGTGAAGAACTTCATCGATGTGGGTGGTAAGTGACTTGTGAATAACTCTTAACTGAAATGAGAATGAGTTAAAGGTGTTATTCTAATATCAAGTGTCATTTCATGTGTCATAGCTGGTGTGGTTGATGAAGACTACAGGGGGAATCTGGGAGTTGTCCTGTTTAACTTTGGCAAAGAAACATTTGAAGGTGAGAATTCAGAGCCACAGCTTAAAGGAGTGTTCTGGGTTCAAAACAAATGAAGCTCTTTTGACAGCATTTGTGGCATAGTGTCCATTACCACAGGAAATAACTGTTCTCTCATCAAAATTAGATAATATACTCTCAGTGGCACAAACTAAGAACTGCAAAACACAGAACGCATGAGAGGGCAGAGAAAGAGCATAGATGAATCTAGTGACAGTCTCTCTCTTTTCAGTGAAGAAAGGCGACCGCATCGCTCAACTCATCTGTGAGAGAATCTGTTACCCTGATCTGCTGGAGTTGCAGGTAATCTCCCTGATGCATTAAACGTCTGTGCAGTTCATCTGTTTGCTTGTCACTTTAGTTTAGCATCTGCCAGTGACTGTAAGTGTAACAAGTGTTTATTTCAATAGAATTTGTTTCTGTATTCTCATTTCAGACACTGGATGAGACTGAGCGAGGTGCAGGTGGATTTGGCTCTACTGGGACTAATTGACACTGCTGTTACAATTTATAACTGTTGCTTGTGTATTAAAAGTATATAATAAAGGTTTTT
Organism: Myxocyprinus asiaticus; assembly: GCF_019703515.2. Lineage (NCBI taxonomy): Eukaryota > Metazoa > Chordata > Actinopteri > Cypriniformes > Catostomidae > Myxocyprinus > Myxocyprinus asiaticus. The sequence goes on from NC_059369.1 coordinate 15,718,831, forward strand.
CTTTAAATAGTGTTCAGTAGAATGATTTTCACTATTCCATGTTTGTGTTTCCTGTATTGGCCATTTTAACTGTTAATTACTGGGTGATGCCAACAAGACACCTTTCAAAAATATTTGATTCATATGATCGAACTAGTTCTGGGCAAATGTACAAAAAGTCATATAAACCTGAAACTACATGTGCATTATCGTAAAATGTATAAAATGTATCTTATCCAAACAGTTTAAGTATAATGAGATAATGTTTGTTGGCCACAAAATAAAAGACCACAGGGTGATCAGGACCCCAAAACAAAGTGGAATAACTTTTTTTTTTTTTTCCTTCAAAAAGTAAATGGACATGAGGTCAAATTATTTTAATATGTGGAAAATAAGAGTGTGGAGTAGTACGACAGACCTGAAACCAGCACAGCTATATAGGAAATCACTGTGCCTTGCCCACAATAACAGTTTAGTGCCATTATACACAAATGTTTGACCACACAATGCAGCCATGGACCAATCACAATTAAGTATTCTACGGAGACGTGTAATAATCCACAATAAAGCCCAAATGTACTTTGATTTGAACATCAGAAATGCATGTTTAATTACACTAATAAGGATTTTCCAGGGGTACAATGGGAAGTTCGGGATCCACTGCTTCAACTGATTTGCTTCTTTTTTTGCTTTCCTCCAAATGAAAGTCTTCCAAGGCATTAAAGTTCAGTTCTCTCACCAGTTCACAATTTATAGCCATTGAGGGAGGTGGTGAGAGCAGTAACATCAGCAAAATTATATCACGTGATGTCCAGAGAAACCGCATCATGCTTGTCAAATGATGTTACTCCTACAATAGGACAAGTTTTTTAGTCTACTGCATGCCAATGCATAGTTCAATGATTTTTTGACTGATGACCAAGAATCCTACTTCACAGCAACAGCCCATAAAAGTTTTACCTCACATTTAATATATAGTATTGTGCTGCGCTCAAGGACGACAGTCGATGAATATGAAAAAGTATTCACAAATGCAAAAGGTGTATATATGTATATTTGTTGTGTCAGAGTACAAGTGCACTAAATTACAGATATAATATGATGTGTGTATTTTTGGACTGAGTGCCACTTGCACTCAGTGTGTGTGAGCATGTTTGTATATACAATGTTGTTTAAATGTGTAATTAAAGGTCTAAAGGTTTATGCTTAAATGCTTGAAATTGGTTTGTAGACAAATATACAGTTGTGCTCAAAAGTTTGCATACCCTAGCAGAAATTGTGGCATTGATTTTGAAAATATGACTGATCATGCAAAAGTTTTATTTAAGGATAGTGATTATATGAAGCCATTTATTATCACATAGTTGTTTGGCTCCTTTTTAAATCAAAATAATAACAGAAATCACCCAAATAGCCCTGATCAAAAGTTTACATACCCTTGAATGTTTGGCCTTGTTACAGACACACAAGGTGACACACACAGGTTTAAATGGCAATTAAAGGTTAATTTCCCACACCTGTGGCTTTTTAAATTGCAATTAGTGTCTGTGTATAAATAGTCAATGAGTTTGTTAGCTCTCATGTGGATGCACTGAGCAGGCTAGATACTGAGCCATGGGGAGCAGAAAAGAACTGTCAGAAGACCTGCGTAACAAGGTAATGGAAAAAAGATGGTGTGGTTGTTTCAAGGAGCACAATACTTGTTGACCCCTCTCCAAACATAGCGCTTATAGTTGTGACCATAAAGCTCTATTTTGGTTTCGTCACTCCAAATTACAGTGTGCCAGAAGCTGTGAGGCGTATTGTAACCAGGCTTTTTTGTGGCATTGGTGCAGTAAAGGCTTCTTTCTCGCAACTCGACCACGCAGCTCATTTTTGTTCAGGTATCATCGTATTGTGCTCCTTGAAACAACCACACCGTCTTTTTCCAGAGCAGCCTGTATTTATCCTGAGGTTACCTGTGGGTTTTTCTTTGTAACCTGAACAATTCTTCTGGCAGTTGTGGCTGAAATCTTTCTTGGTCTACCTGACCTTGGCTTGGTATCAAGAGATCCCCGAATTTTCCACTTCTTAATAAGTGATTGAACAGTACTGACTGGCATTTCCAAGGCTTTGGATATCTTTTTATTTCCTTTTCCATCTTTATAAAGTTCCATTACCTTGTTACGCAGGTCTTTTGACAGTTCTTTTCTGCTCCCCATGGCTCAGTATCTAGCCTGCTCATTGAATCCACGTGAGAGCTAACAAACTCATTGACTATTTATACACAGACACTAATTGCAATTTAAAAATGTAACCTTTAATTGCCATTTAAACCTATGTGTGTCACCTTGTGTGTCTGTATCAAGGCCAAACATTCAAGGGTATGTAAACTTTTGATCAGGGCTATTTGGGTGATTTCTGTTATCATTATGATTTAAAAAGGAGCCAAACAACTATGTGATAATAAATGGCTTCATATGATCACTATCCTTCAATAAAAGACAGTTTTTTTGCATGATCAGTCATATTTTCAAAATCAATGCCAAAATTTCACAATTTCTGCCAGGGTATGCAAACTTTTGAGCACAACTGTACATTGTGCCTACATATGAATGTCTTTACAAATATAATGTATATTTGACATTAACGAGTTGGAACTTGGAACAGTGAAGGAAAAGCAGTCAACAAAGTGTCCAGCATACTGTATATGGGAACTCTTTCAATATTGTATAAAGTGCATCCCAGGATGGTTTAATGTTTAACAATGCTTGGTAACTACATCATTTCCATACTTCCACTTATGTTATTTCATAATTTTGATGACTTAACTACTAGTCTAAAATGTGGAAAGTAGTAATAAAGAATGAGTATGTGTGTCCAAACCTATGGCTTTAAGTGTATTAGTAACTTTATAGACTAGAAACAATGAAAGCAGTAATATTTAAGTAAACAGCAGATTCTTTGTCATTTTTGTCATCATTATGAAGTTGTACTGCAGGATTTGAGTTATGCTACAAATGCATGTCAGTAAGACAGTCATAAATGTGACACCACTGGTTTAGTGAATTTAAAGACCAAAGGGCAAAAAAGTTACATCAAATTAAGATATTTTGCTCATTGTACAGTGGCGGTACAATGGTATCAGATGGTAATACTTTGATATACACCATAGCACTGAATAATTACTACATAAATATTATAATTTTAATCATGTACCATGGTATTGCCAATACATGTCCAAAAAACATGGGAACCATGCCCAATACAAACAACTTGCAAAAGAGTGATCTGGATCATTATAAACTCTCCTCTAAATACAGCTGCTCAGTTTTAAACTCTTGGATTAAGAGTTCATTTAATGGATAGAGTCACACCTAAAGACCACTGGCTGTCTCTCACTGTCTACAGTAAATCTGATCCAGGAAGAAATTGATCAATCAACATTCTGGAACAACTGTGAGAAACCAGAGTAAATGTCATTCCTGATCTCGTTTTGAAAAGATTGGAAACGTCCGAGTCCCTGTAAAACCCCCAAAAAATGTTTTTATTGTGAATTTACATCTAAACCCCTCACAGGTGTGAGCAAAGAACGTTGTACTGAAAGATGGTAAAGGTGTTTTCAAAGGCCACACGACTGATGACGCAGGTAAGTGTGTGTGTATGTGTGTGTGTGGCCGTAAGACCTCAGTGCATAGATTTCAAATCACAGAACGATGTACAAACACAGTTTAAAGTAGTTGGTCATTATAATGAGCACCATTACAAACCCATCCGTTCCAGGGTTCCTTTAGTTTAAAAATGCTTTTGGAGAGTAAAAAAGTGACACGGTTACAGTATAGACACTTAAATTACATGTAGTATAGCTGCAGGAGAGAACAGAAAGTATTGCGTGCTAACGTCAGTCAGCTGGGAGGCGGTACAAGAGCAGTATTGCAGCTCCTGCGTATGATTATTATTACAGTGCATTACTCTACGCTGTCATATAACTTGCACCAGTAAAATATGGCAAACTGAGCTGGAGAGAGCTGACCATCCATCCAAACTGACACTAAAACAGGATTCCCACAGGTACAGAAAACCTGGAAATATCAGGGAAATTTATAAAATCTTTAAAGTCAAGGACATTTCTATAGTGAATCTAAATTGTTCTAGATATGCTCCGCACTAAATTATTTAATCAGCTAGAAATAGCTGTTTGTAAGTGCAATCAGTATGAAACGGTTTTCAAAAATTCTTTGGTCAAAGGTGTGTGAGGGAATCCTGCTAAAAGCTCATCCTTCGCTAAAGCGATTGCGAGTCCTTGCTTTTGTGTTGTCTTGTTCTAGAGAGTGCAACAACCCTAACCGTATCACAGACAAGAACCCTCTTCAAAACACAAGCTGTTTTCCGTCCGTTCTTACACAGAGGTTGCTTTCAGTGGGAATTTTCTGTTATATTTTCGGAGCTTGAAAGCATTGAGTGTACGTTGGACTCTAAGCGTGTAAGTGTGATATGTGCTTGTCTTTGGGCTTAGCTGTTGCTGTCTTTGTGTGTGCTGTCAGCGAGTGCAGTCAGTGTAGGAGAATCTGTACGTTCATGTGTAGAGCGTCTCCTCGCTGCTCGCTGAGGTAGTCTCTATCCTGCTGCTCGTCCAGCGCCGTCACTTCTTTCCGACCGTATACGGGCACACTGCGGATTTTTAAATAATATGCTCCGGGCTGCAGAGCTTTCTTCCTGGATATGTGCAAGTAGCTGATGCCATCTCTCTGGTTGATTTTAAACAGGCCGTCATCGTTGCCATATTCGATGGTGTAGCAGACATGGTTAGTGAGTGTGGACAGTGCCGGGATGAAGTCGATGATGTGATCTTTACTCTTTAGTGTGCTGATGTTCAGGCTGAACTGAAGAGTGTTGTCAATATCGACACTGTCCAGGCTGATCGAGTTCAGATCATTCTGTCAAAACACATAGCAAAATATATGGTTAAACCACAAGTACAGTTGGTGTCTTTAGGAAACACTGAACATCTTAGCACTTTGAGTGGAATAATGTGGTGATTAATTCTTTATTCTAAAATGGACAGTACTGACTGGTGTAAAATAGTTGCTATACACACATCTGGGACTACATGTCAGTTGAATTCTATTAAATCTGCGCTCAGTAAATTTGTGTTTATGTTGCACTGACACTGACAGAAGTACTCAGTTACCAATGCCATTGTAAAAATGCGCTATTCGCAGTCAGCCACGATTAATTTATTAGGCAAGTGAAAGTGTCCAATTACAGGTAGGGCGGGCGAGATATTGAATATTCACAATATAATCCTCATGATTTGGCTGGCAATATAAAATTAAGCAATATTCTAAATAACATGCTTAATGCACTTTTTATTTGGCTACTTTGTTTCCTACAGAGCACATCATTAGACTAATTTCACTGTCCTTCAAGGTTGCACACTTAATCAAGATAACATCAGAGTTGCGATATGGTCATATGTGATTATTAAACCACAAAATGTGCGCTGCGCTCTCAGAGTGGTTCAAGTGCACTGTGAAAATAAGTGCTGCATGTTCACATATTTGCACAATTCCAAACATTTGTATCAGCTGTACGTTTTTATACAAATCTGAAAATGATACACAGGATCACAGAAATGGAGGAAACAACAGCGTTTGTAGATGAGGAACTGTAGTAATGAGGATCTGTAATGAGGAACTGTAAACGGTCAAACACATGCTGGCACTGCAGTGCACTTTCAGTGTTCTGCCATAATAAAAGCTCCAGGTGAAATAAATATGAAAGAAATATAATTCTATTGTATAAAACAAATGTAATCCTATTTATATCAATTATATTAGAACTATCAGCTTGTATGGGTCCCACAAATATAATTCAGCATTATATAATATTCTACTGGGATCCAAAAAACATAAGTAAGTGAAGTTGTAGTTTTTGCACACCCTATTTATTCTTCAAAATGTTGTAGTAGAAATATATGTAGGTCAGTGCTTTTGATTAGACTACTATGTATCATTGTATATGGGCACATACAAATGAAAACGATTAAATATAATGTTTACTTGTTTTTATTTACAGTGAAAAACTGTGGAAAACATGACTTCATTATTTGTAACAGTATTTTACTTGATGCATTTAACATTTTGAATAAACTTGGCTTTAAAGGAATAGTTCACCCCAAAATTAAAATTCTCTCATCATTACCTCACGTAAATACTGTACATAATTATTGAGATATACAGTATATTGAATATTGTCAATAGCTTTAAAATTATTGAAATATAATTTTTGTAGTCATATCACCCATACCTAATTACAGGGAATTATTGAGATAAAGTGAGTTATATTCAGCTGGTCATATGATCTTTACTCATGAATGTGTGCCCAGCACTTATGTATAATAAAGTAGCTGTTTCTCTAAGGCTGATATAACTGTATTTTTCAGTATTAAGTTAGACATATTTTTCCAAATATTATTCTACTATTACTATTTCTTTAAAAGTTTACACAGTGTATATATATATATATATATATATGTGACATATATAAAATTAGTTAAACTAGTATTTATTGTGTGTGTGTGTGTGTGTGTGTATATATATATATATATATATATATATATATATATATATATATATATATATATATATATATATATTATATACACAACCAGTCAAAAGTTTTGAAACACTTACTCATTCTTTATTATAATTTTTGGCTGCTTTTCTTTATTATTTGGTCCAAGTCATCAATTTCAAAAACTTTTTTTATTTTTATTAAATTTAAATTTTATAATGAAATAAATTAATATGGTGGCACAATTATATTTTTGTCTACAAAACTAATTTCAAACATTTAAGCATACGCCTTCAGATCAAAAGATTTTTAAGATCATGAGAAACATTTCAGTCAAGTGTTTCTAAACTCTTATGGAAAGTAACTGGCACTTTTATTCACCAAAGTAGCATTCATCTGATCACAATGTATAGTCAGGACATTAATAACGTGAAAAATGACTATTACAATTTACAAAAAAATGTCAGAACTTCTTAAACTATTTCAAAGTGTTCTCATCAAAAAATCCTCCATGTGCAGCAATGACAGCTTTGCAAATCCTTGGCATTCTAGCTGTCAGTTTGTCCAGATACTCAGGTGACATTTCACCCCACACTTCCTGTAGCACTTGCCATAGATGTGGCTGTCTTGTCAAGCACTTCTCACACACCTTACAGTCTAACTGATCCCACAAAAGATCAATGGGTTTAAGATCCAAAACACTCTTTTCCAATTATCTGTTGTCCATTGTCTGTGTTTCTTTGCCCCCTCTAACCTTTTCTTTTTGTTTTTCTGTTTCAAAAGTGGCTTTTTCTTTGCAATTCTTCCCATAAGGCCTGCACCCCTGAGTCTTCTCTTTACTGTTGTACATGAAACTGGTGTTGAGCGGGTAGAATTCAATGAAGCTGTCAGCTGAGGACATGTGAGGTGTCTATTTCTCAAACTAGAGACTCTGATGTACTTATCCTCTTTTAGAGTTGTACATCTGGCCTTCCACATCTCTTTCTGTCCTTGTTAGAGCCAGTTGTCCTTTGTCTTTGAAGACTGTAGTGTACACTTTTGTATGAAATCTTCAGTTTTTTGGCAATTTCACAAATTCATTCCTCAAAACAATGATTGACTGACGAGTTTCTAGAGAAAGCTGTTTCTTTTTTGCCATTTTTGACCTAATATTGACCTTAAGACATGCCAGTCTATGGCATACTTTGGCAACTCAAAAACAAACACAAAGACAATGTTAAGCTTCATTTAATGAACCAAATAGCTTTCAGCTATGTTTGATATAATGGCAAGTGATTTTTCTAGTACCAAATTAGCATTTAGCATGATTACTCAAGGATAAGTTGTTGGAGTGATGGCTGCTGGAAATGGGACCTGTCTAGATTTCATCAAAAATGACTTTTTTCAAATAGTGATGATGCTGTTTTTTACATCAGTAATGTCCTGACTATACTTTGTGAACAGTCGATTGCCACTTTGGTGAATTAAAGTACCAATTTCCTTCCGAAACAGCAAAATTTGTACATTATTCCAAACTTTTGGCCACAAGTGTGTATATATATATATAATATATATACAGTTGTGCTCAAAAGTTTGCATACCCTGGCAGAAATTGTGAAATTTTGGCATTGATTTTGAAAATATGACTGATCATGCAAAAAAAACAAACTGTATTTTATTGAAGGATAGTGATCATATGAAGCCATTTATTATCACATAGTTGTTTGGCTCCTTTTTAAATCATAATGATAACAGAAATCACCCAAATGGCCCTGATCAAAAGTTTACATACCCTTGAATGTTTGGTCTTGTTACAGACACACAAGGTGACACACACAGGTTTAAATGGCAATTAAAGGTTAATTTCCCACACCTGTGGCTTTTTAAATTGCAATTAGTGTCTGTATAAATAGTCAATGAGTTTGTTTGCTCTCACGTGGATGCACTGAGCAGGCTAGATACTGAGCCATGGGGAGCAGAAAAGAACTGTCAAAAGACCTGCGTAACAAGGTAATGGAACTTTATAAAGATGGAAAAGGATATAAAAATATATCCAAAGCCTTGAATATGCCAGTCAGTACTGTTCAATCACTTATTAAGAAGTGGAAAATTCAGGGATCTCTTGATATCAAGCCAAGGTCAGGTAGACCAAGAAAGATTTCAGCCACAACTGCCAGAAGAATTGTTCAGGATACAAAGAAAAACCCACAGGTAACCTCAGGATAAATACAGGCTGCTCTGGAAAAAGACGGTGTGGTTGTTTCAAGGAGCACAATACGACGATACCTGAACAAAAATGAGCTGCATGGTCGAGTTGCCAGAAAGAAGCCTTTACTGCGCCAATGCCACAAAAAAGCCGGTTACAATACGCCTCACAGCTTCTGGCACAATGTAATTTGGAGTGACGAGACCAAATAGAGCTTTATGGTCACAATCACAAGCGCTATGTTTGGAGAGGGGTCAACAAGGCCTATAGTGAAAAGAATACCATCCCCACTGTGAAGCATGGTGGTGGCTCACTGATGTTTTGGGGGTGTGTGAGCTCTAAAGGCATGGGGAATCTTGTGAAAATTGATGGCAAGCTGAATGCAGCATGTTATCAGAAAATACTGGCAGACAATTTGCATTCTTCTGCATGAAAGCTGCGCATGTGACCCTCTTGGACATTCCAGCACGACAATGACCCTAAACACAAGGCCAAGTTGACCCTCCAGTGGTTACAGCAGAAAAAGGTGAAGGTTCTGGAGTGGCCATCACAGTCTCCTGACCTTAATATCATCGAGCCACTCTGGGGAGATCTCAAATGTGCGGTTCATGCAAGACGACCAAAGACTTTGCATGACCTGGAGGCATTTTGCCAAGACGAATGGGCAGCTATACCACCTGCAAGAATTTGGGGCCTCATAGATAACTATTACAAAAGACTGCACGCTGTCATTGATGCTAAAGGGGGATATACAATATTAAGAACTAAGGGTATGCAGACTTTTGAACAGAGGTGATTTAATTTATTTCCTTGTTGCCATGTTTTGTATTATGATTGTGCCATTCTGTAATAACCTACAGTTGAATATGAATCCCATAAGAAATAAAAGAAATGTGTTTTGCCTGCTCACTCATGTTTTCTTTAATAATGGTACATTATTACCAATTCTCCGAGTGTATGCAAACTTTTGAGCACAACTGTATATATATATATATATATACACACACACACACATACACTCACACATATACAGTATATAGTATATTGCTAAATACAAAATTATACATACAGTATACGCTTCTCTAACGTGAAAACTGGCCTGCAGCTGGAATATTGAATTATTTTACTTGATGGAGGAATTGTCTACTCTGATTATTAAGCCTAATATTAGCCTAATATATATAACTGCAGAATGTTTCTAACTACTGGTAAAAAATCCACTCCACATTATGCCTGTTATCACAGTAAGACCATCATTCACACAACAATACAACCCATTAAAAAAAAGACTGTACATTCTATTCACGTCATATTAAATATTGTGTCTACCTTACCTAAGGTCTGTGAATACAGATGGATTTACCTGAATATGCTGCAGGTGTTCATCTGTTCCGTTAACACTCCTTTGTTTTCTGCCCTTCTTTGGGTATCCGTTTATCTTGCACTCATAACACGCTTCAGGAGAGAGCGCATTCTCATCTTGTTTCAGAGGAGAACTACCACTGCCCAAACCAACACCAGATACACAGTGCCTTCAAAACACACAATAAATACTAGTTTAACTAATTTTAACAAACTTGCTCAGATGATTCTCTTCAGACTGCTGCTCTGCCATGACAGTAGTTGGTCTGAATGAGAAAGCTGATTGTAGTTTACACCAATGCCAGCTATAGTGGCTCTTGTGCCAACAGTAATAATGCAATCTGTACTTGCATTGCATTATGAGTTGTGGAACACTTTTTTGGAATCCAGCAAGATGTGAAATTGAGCTTCACATACTTGTGTAGAGTATGCTTTGGGCCTTTGAGCTACTTTCTGTGTGTAAGTGTCTCACCCCTGTCCTGCTCTGAGGTATCCCGATGGGCAGCCACACAGGTAACCTCCGTCAGTGTTGGAGCAGCCGTATGAGCAGGGGTTCTGCGATGAGCTGCACTCATTCACGTCCTGACAGCCACCTGTATGCTGCTCGTAGCTGAAGCCCGTCGGACACAGACAGTGGAAACTGCCCAGAGTGTTGTGACATGACGCCCCGCCGCAGATCTGGCTGTTCTGACACTCATTCTCATCTGGACACACACACACACACACACACACACACACACACACACACACACACACACACACACACACACACACAGAGTCAAAGGTCAGGCAGGTTCCCACAGCGCTGGGTCATTGACCCACGCTAGAGGCCAGAACTGCTGCCAAGGTTTCACAATCTCTCCGTAGGCAGACTGTGCGACTGACCACATAAGGATAAGCGGGAATTCATTTTGAAGGTCACAATATTTTTATCAGCACAGGAAGGGCCGTGCTTCCACAAACAGGAAGTTGAGACTGTTAAGACTGCAAGACTGTCTTCTGTGGAACAAAAAAGGAAATGTTAGGCAGTTTGTTAGTCTCAGTCACCATTCACATTCATTGCATCCTTTTTCCATACAATGAAAGTGAATGGTGACCTGACTAGTATTCAGCCTAAAGGGGCGATCACACAAGGCTTTGAGCATGCACATTTTTTTCGGACACTGCAACGGACCAGGATATGTCACGTGGGTGGACTTCTGGATCAAGTAAATAAAACATTACAAATAACATATATACATTTTAAATATAAATTTACTCACTTTCCTGCAACAATAAAACATTGCAGCTTTAACATATGTATTCTTTGAATTGAAAAAAGAGGTCAGAGTGTGATGTTTCGCTCTTTTATTGGTCATGCGTTCTCTCGTCCAACGGATTCGCGGTTCAGAGTTCACCAAACTTGAACTTTGGTATGCAACGTAGAACGAAATTTCTTTGCATGAGCTTGTGTTTCTGGTCTCTTCTGGTGAATGGAGCACGAAGTGTAATGTAACCACCCTGTAACATCTCCTTTTGTGTTCCACAGTCTTGTGTGGGTTTGGAAAAACATGAAGGTGAGTAAATGATGACAGAATTTTCATTTTTGGGTGAACTATCCCTTTAAATGTGTCTTACCAATGCACTGGTTCCACTGGTAGTGCTGCAGGTATCCTTGTGGGCAGCTACATCTGTACCCGCCCACTAGATTCTGACAGCCATGCTGACAGCGATGGTTCCCCACACACTCGTCCATATCTGACACACACACACAGACATATCAGACTTTTCACCACAAGCCAATTATGTTTTATGTAGTCTCAATAAGCCAGATGTTTAACTAAAGGTATAAAGTCTGATCCACTTTGCAGATTATTTCAGCGAGGACCATCTGAAAACTGTCAAATCCAGTGAATGGTTCCTCCTCAAAAGGGGCTAATTGCATCATTCTGAAGTACCTTGTAAACACAACTTTATTTCTCTCAGAGAGAGTATAAGATAACATGAGTTTAGAGAAAGAAGAGTTCTCTTTGGCGCAAGCCCTTACTTACAGTTCAGCGATAGGATTCTCGCTCGAACTGTCAGATCCTGCCGGAAGGAAATGATGACAGGGGAAAGAAGCTTACCCGTTATGGCAGAATGGGACCTAAACTGGTGGTGATGGGGAGGCGGTGGGTAAAGCATTGCGGCATAATGAGAGATGAGGGACAGCTGTGCTGATCTTATAAGGCAAAGGGCTTGATCATGATTGGATGAGATGCCTGAATTGAATGAGTGAATGATGTAAAGTTTACAACAAGTCATCTGGCAGAACTATTGCATAGGCTTCCATTTTCAAGTGGACTAATATAAACCTGAGCACCCAGACTCCTGGAAGTTGTGTCGACAGCCAATGATATTGGAACTGGTGATTTTAAGCCAGCTCTTGCCTTGTGTGTAATAGGCATCAGACAGTCAGTGAACAGACTGTGGGCGGTCTCAGAGTTTATCTTTTGTGTGTGTGTGAGCTGACCTTCACATTGTTGTCCGTTGGGGTCAAGGGTGAAGCCCCGCTGACATTCACAGTTGAAGCTTCCAGGACTGTTCTGACACACTCCGTTTGGTCCGCACAGACCTGGTTCAGTGGCGCACTCATTGTTATCTGTCATAGAGAGAGTGAATCACCATGGTTTGATTATTTCTTGCCAGTGACAGGAAATACAGTTGAGGAAAGAACAGTTTTCTTTTTATATTTTTCATGGGTTTGTGTTTTACTAGTTTACTTGAGTTGATGGTGAAACACCCACCAAATCTAAACACTGACTGCTGTATCCATGGCTACAGAACTGTGCTACAAACCGCTACAGCACACACATAGCAGGGTCACCATGACAAAACATAAGTCAGAGACTTTGTTCTGCATGGACTACTAGTGTACGGCTTACTGCATACTGCACAGTATACTAGGGTTTTTCCTGCATTGAAAATTTTTCAGTGGCCGCCTGATTCAATGCTATTCATCTTGCGTTCAGCACTTCATATGCGCGAAATGTGCTTCTCGTGTGCAGTTCAGCAGGTTTCCCGATATTTGTGCTTCAGAGACAGGACAGCACAGTGCGGGATCATTCACTCATGCTACTCAATCCGGCTTCTCTCGATATTGCGGCACAAACCACAAAATTTACGTGATCCATTTGAATTCTACTGAGATGTTTTTTACTTTAAAGCACAATGAAGAAGTCAAACATCTTCAACGACTAGACAGCCCGACGTGATAACCACCACTGATAAGGTGGCACAACACTGTGTCATGCACCAAAATAAAGGGTTTTTAAACTACACATCAGGCCTGTCGTGATTATTAAATAATCGTCTGATTGCAGTTAGTTGATCTAACCGCGATTATTGTGGACTTCAAATTCTAATCACATTTTAATGTCCAAATACAGGGATTTTAAGTGAATTTATAAATGCCATGAACGAAGCGTTTGTGTGTCATTCAGTTGAACATCACTGAGCCGCACCGTGGATCTCAACCAGAGCAGCTCCTGCACAGAAGAGCACGTGAAGCGCTTCTCAAGCGAAATATTTTACTATTGCATAATTAAAATAACACAACACAATACAATATAATTGCTTTGCAAGTTGGCTGGGTTCCAAAAACACAGTGTAAATGTAAAGTTTACCATAACATATTTTATGTATTTTGAAATATTTTGATATTTAAAACATTATTTTTCATGTCATTCATACGTTTTTAAAGCCTTCAAAGGAAATCTTATATTCCCATTTTATTATTTGATTTACATATTTGTCAAATATGTACAAATGATCACTAAAGGTGTATGAAGCACACATACGCCTTTAGAAATATGACAATTTGTTTGACAATTAATCGCGAAAGCCCTAAAACAGAAAATTAATTATCATAATCGCAATTATTTGTTTCACAATTAATCAACAGCTAAATTTTATAATCCTAACAGCCTTACTACACATCATCACCCTTTCATAAATTTGTCATAGTAAACTGTAATAGTATTTTCTAATATAATATATATAATATATCCTCTGTTCTGTTCGAATGATGTTGGATATTAGGATACAAACCTGCCATGTTTGCCTTTAGATATTCATATATTCCCTATAGAGATTACTTAAATAATTAAGAGCCTCATGGAAAGGATAAATATTTGTTAAGTAGTAGAAACAACATTTTCACTAAAGCACAATCCCACCTTAGTATGGTGCTGTGTTCATGAACAGTCAGAAGATAAGCAGCCTTATAGAAATAAGGTGATAATACAATTATTTTCGTTTAGTTAGATTGTCCATAGCATCTTAAGTAAAACAAAAACTGTTGAATTAAAAATGTTCCAGATGCTTAGATGATCAAAAATAACTTGTACTGTATATCCAATCTACTGTATATATAATAAGCAACTACATAATTATGTCAAATATTTATTATTGCAAGTATGTAATAAACCAACTTTACATCGGCGTGTATGTCAGCCACCACAAATACCAGGAAAAACCATGTATACACTGCCGAATTTATAAGGATGTATTCATTAACATTAGTTGATACATTAGTTAACATGAACTAACAATGAACAATACTTTTAGAGCATTTATTAATCTTGGTTAATGTTAATTTCTACATATACATATTTACATTAAAAGCTGATTATTTTAACATTAGTATATTCAATATTAAAGGGATGTTCTGAGTTCAATACAACGTCGACAGCGTTTGTGGTATAATATTGATCACCACAAAAATGGAAAATTCCTTTTCTTTAAAAAAAGCAAAAATCTGGGTTACAGTGAGACACTTACAATGGAAGTGAATGGGGCCAATTTTTTAATGTTAAAATACTGTTTCAAAAGTTTAGCCACAAGACATAAACAATATGTGTGTTCACATGATTTTAGTGTGATAAAATCACTTACTAACCTTTTCTGTGTAAAGCTATAGCCAATTTCACAACTTCGTTACCATGATGATGTAATGTCAACAAACCCTAAAAGGACTGTTAAAATGGTTTAATCAACTTTACTGCTCAGATAATACACAAGTTTTTACAGAAGAATTAATGCAAGTGCTTTAAAAAATTATAAGCTTAAAGATGTGTATGTAAGATTCAGAAATCCTTGTTATTAATGACACCTGTGGCCGTTAAGTGAACTGTAGCCAGCTGCCGGTTGACCATGCTCGTGCACACACTCCATAGGGACGCGAATGAACATCCAAAACAATAACGTAACGTACAAAGAGACTGAATGTGATTCACCGGCATCATGCTGACAGATGAGGTAGCGTAATTAAAATTACAGTTATGATTGTTTTACCTACAAACTTTGAGACTAAACTAAAACTACTTATCAGCTAACATAACATACTGATACACACATAGAGCTATATACTACCGAAATTTACCAGACAGTTTACTGTTGCACTGCACTGTTATGTTGCACTATTGTATGTTTTGTATGTCGTATGTTGTACTACGATCAAGAAACCAGCGTATTTGCTTAAATTCATCCTGTATACCTGGCTTTTAGTATAAAGAGAAGATCGTTGAAATTATTTGAAAGTTACAAAGCAAGGTAGCTTGCAATTCATCAGCGTTAGCATGCAAGATCAAGTTAGCTAAAATTACACATATCAATCCTTATGGCACTATATTTCACATGCTTTGCAGTTATGTAAACTTACCTGTCCAATAAGAAGAATGCCAATTCAGGGTCGGTTTTGATCCCCAAAACTGAACAAAGTTCCCTCCAGGAATCAAATGCCCTACCGATGTTCACTCTAGATTTTGCTCGACCACGGTCACGTTCACACTTCAGTAAATATTTTTTATTTTTTATTTATTTTTTGGCTTACTCTGAGTTTGTGTAGGAGTCGGTGTTGTGCTGGGAGCCGGGTGTTTGCTGGATTCCGTCTCTAAGATAATGTTACCTAGTGTTGCAGTTTGTTGACGCTGTTGAATAGCGGAAGAGAAGCTACTGTCTGAGGCAAGGCTCTCGGGAGCGCGCATAAACGTCACATCCTTTGGATTTTCCCGGCAAAAGCGACTCGCTCCCTTTGCATGAAAATCAGTCTACAGGCTTTAATAGGCAACCTAGGAAGTCCGGGAAGGGCTCATTTTTTAAGTTGCATTACAAGCTGTTCATACATTGGCAAAAAAAAAGGTGAATATTTCATGAAAATTGTCACATACTGCACCTTTAAAATTTCTGTGTTTAAACCCTACAAAAATTGGCCCCATTCACTTCCATTGTAAATGCCTCAATGTAACCTTGATTTTTTCTCCCAATTTGGAATGCCCAATGCCCAATTCCTCGTGGTGGTGTAGTGATTCGCCTCAGTCCGGGTGGCAGAGGACGAATCCCAGTTGCCTCCGCATCTGAGACAGTCAACCCATGCATCTTATCACGTGGCTTGTTGAGCGCGTTGCCACAGAGACATAGCGCATGTGGAGGCTTCACGCCACCCACCGCGGCAACCACGCTCAACTCACCACGCGCCCCATCGAGAACGAACCACATTACAGCGACCATGAGGAGGTTACCCCATGTGACTCTACCCTCCCTTGCAACCGGGCCAATTTGGTTGCTTAGGAGACCTGGCTGGAGTCACTCAGCACGCCCTGGGATTTGAACTAGCGAACTCCAGGGGTGGTAGCTAGCGTATTTTACCACTGAGCTACCCAGGCCATAACCTTGATTTTTTTAAGAAAAGGAGGAATAAGTCAAAATCATTATTTGTGGTAATCAACATTATGCCACAAATGCTGTCGATTGAACTGAACTTGTATTGAACCCGGAACATTATTTGTTTAATTAACATTAACCAAGCTTAATACATTTTGTAAAAATCATTGTTCATGTTTAGTTGATGATACCTAATGGATTAAGTGTCAAAAACAAGATGCAGTAAACAATGATAACCAATATAATGCCTCTTTGTGGTCACATCATCTCATTACATATAATTTAGTGAGTAGCGTCCAGTTATCATCTCAGAAATTTTTTTATTTTGCATTTTGCATCCAGTTTTGTGTAAAATTGTCTTAGATTTGTCAGTCTAATCAAATAACAAGTCACCAGACTAGAAACGAAAGGTCAAATTACATGCGTACAGTGCACTGTACATGTACAGTGCACACACTGCAGAAATAGTATGAGTAGTCTAGTAGTACCGGTAGGCTATTTTAAACACAACCAGAGTCCAGGGACTGAAAGGAAGGTGAGTGTGCGAGTGTGTGTGTACTTACCGATACAGGCAGTGTGGTGTTGTGTAAATCCAGGAGGGCATTTGCAGGTGAATCCACCGATTGTGTTCACACACAGGAACTGACAGTTGTGCTGTTTAGTGGAGCATTCATCCAGATCTGAGACAGAGACACAGTGTTAGACTGAACAACAGGGCACATACACACTCTGCCCTTCCCTGCCAGTGAACCTGACCTGTGAAACTCGAGCGTAGCATTAAACTGGTGTAAATAATGAGCCGTGTGTTTAGAGTTTAATGTCATTAATATAATGTGTGTATTTAATCAGGCTAGCGTTTGTGTGTGTTAAACTCTTATCTGGGGCTAAAGGAAGTTTAGACTAGACTCACTAACCGCTGTGTGTGTATTTGTGATTGTTTTACCCCTGCAGCTCTTGGCATCGTCCTGCAGCACGTATCCTCGCGGGCATGAGCACAGATACCCCCCTTCTGTATTCTTACAGATGAAGTTACAGGGTTTGGGAGCCTGAACACACTCGTCCACATCTACAGACCACACAAGGGTTCAGTTCACATTGATGTTAAAGGAACAGTCTGGATACTTAAGCACTTTGTATAGCATGTGTGACATGCCGTCGAATACCACGGAAAAAAATGTAGGCTTTGGGGGGTGGGCTGTCTAATGCAGTTCCTTAGTATGTATAAACAAGGAAAACTAAAAAAATATTTTACAGTAATGCACTTATAATAGAAGTCTATGGTGCAAGAGTACCATGGGGTTTCAAAGCAGAAATGTGAATTGTAATTTTGTTAAAGCACTTATATTTTTTCTCATGTACAAATATGTTTTTTATTTGAGCTCTAAAGTTGTCTTGATTGTTTTTTGTTTGTTTGTTTTTTAGGTGGTACTACTTTTCCAGGTGGATGAACTTGTTGATGTATTACTGACGTAGTTTGCTCCATGTAAAAAGTGCTTTACCGATATTTACCTGATGTCACATCCTTTTCTGGTGTGCTTGCGCAGATATTAAGTGAAAATAAGCATATTTTCAAATGGCTATTTGCTGTTCTGTGCACATGCCCTATAGACTTCCATTGTAAGTGCATTACTGTAAACACAATTTGTATTTATTTTGATAAAAAGTTTCAATTATTGTGTGTGATAATCGAAAACATGTCACCAATCTGATAGCTTACCTATACTGAACCCAGAATATTTCTTTAAACTATCATTATATGTGAGACTCACCAACGCATACGGTCACAGAGATGTCAGTCGTGTATCCTGGTTTGCAGATGCAGCTGAACGAGCCCAACGAGTTCAAACACTGACCGTTCTTGCACAGATTCCCCATCACCTTACACTCATCAATATCTACACATATAAACAAACATATATATTAACAAAGATTCCCTAATTGAGATACTCATCTGCAACGTACACAACACACAATCATTAAAATGTACACAAACACACACTCATACATATATTGGTGTGGTGTGTGTACCCTGGCCGTCAGTGGTGT
This sequence comes from Myxocyprinus asiaticus, assembly GCF_019703515.2. Lineage (NCBI taxonomy): Eukaryota > Metazoa > Chordata > Actinopteri > Cypriniformes > Catostomidae > Myxocyprinus > Myxocyprinus asiaticus. Next base: position 15,737,639 of record NC_059369.1, read on the forward strand.
ATCCCGGTCCGAGCGGGCACATTTTCTTGTATTGGGTGGTCCCGGGCAGCGGGCACAGCTCACAGTTCGACCCCCAGCCGCGGCCTCTGTCGCAACAGCATTCTGACTTCCTGACGCTCACACGACTGCTAGAACTCATCTGACACATCGTCTGAAGAACCTCCAGGAAACAGAAGCCCTGACGATTATCTGGGAAACACACACACACAGGTTATCCGCTTGTGAGCATGCTCTGGCAGCTTATGGTGTGTTTTGGATGTTGGTGTTAAGATTTTGTTAGTCAAACAACATTGACATACTTGTAGGTTTGTTCAGTGGAGATACCAAATATATATATATATATAAAAACAAATGCATACACTCCCATATGAAAATAAAACAAAAGAGATGTCTTTAAAGGAATATATCACTCAAAAAGGAAAATTAATTTACTCACCCTCATGTCATCCCAGATTTTCTTTCATCTGCTAAACTCAAATGAAGATTTTTAGAAGAATATTTCATATCTGTTGGTCCATAAAATACAAGTGAATGTTGACCAGAAATTTGAAGGTCGAAATATCACATCAAGTCAGCATACTGTATAAGTAATTTGTAAGATTCCAGTGGTTTAATCAATTCTGAACTGACTTCTGAAGTAATCCAATCAGTTTTGGGTGAGAAAAAAACAAAATGTAACCCTTTTTTCACTGTATAACTCGCCATTGCAGTCTCTAGGCACGATCATGATTTCAAGCTCGATGCTTGACGCATGCGCAGAGTGCTAGACAGTGCTATAGGAAGTGTTATCGGTCTTAAAATCACAATTGCCAAGGAGACTGCTATCAAGATGTACACTGAAAAAAAGGAGTTACATTTTGGTTTGGTCTCACCCAAAACCGACTGAATCACTTCAGAAGTCATTAAACCACTGGAGTCTTATGGATTATTTTTATACCGACTTGATGTGATATTTGGTCATCATTCACTTGCATTGTATGAACTTACAGAGCTGAGATACTCTTCTAAAAATCTTCATTTGTGTTCTGCAGAAGTAAGAAAGTCATATACATCTAGGATGGTATGAGGGTGAGTAAATGATGAGAGAATTTTCATTTTCCCATTAATATCTCAATTATTTCTCCAAGAAAGCAATGAGACTAAATGGAGGGCAAATGTAGACTTCTGTTTCTCAAATGTTTCACTTGAGGAGAACTGATATCTCTATTAAGTATCCCGAGCTACGAAAGAGCATCCTTTGTCCCCATAAGTTTGCTTTGAGTTCATTGGTATGAATGTGTCTCTGTGTTGTTTGTATGTGAGGTGAGATAATACAGCAAATCTGACAAGACGCTGTGAGTCCGTCTCTGTTTGAAAAGAACACATCCATTTGTGATAACACACCAACACTCTTACCAATACACTCTGTTCTGCTGGGGCTGGAGCTGAACCCTTGATCACAGATACAGCGGTAGCTGCCAACAGTGTTCTCACAGCGGCCGTTCTCACAGATGCCCGGTTTCGCCGTGCATTCATTCAGATCTGTGCGCAAATACACACGCACACGTGTTATGACTCAGTTTCTGGCTCTGGATCTGAAGTATTTTTGATAAACATCAGGACGCTTCTGACCCATGCAGCTTTCTCCGTTGGGCTGCCTCATGTATCCCGGTGAGCAGATGCACATGTAAGTGCCAATCAGATTCTTACAGGTCATTCCTCTGGACGCACAGTCATCCAAACCTTCCTCACATTCATTCTGATCTGAGAAACACAAACATCACATGCGTGTGCAGTCACTCAAACTTGATGGTGTGTTTATGGCTGTGATGTAAACAGTTACAGATGTCTCTCTCTCTCTATCTCTCTCTCGTGTGTGTTTATACCTTTGCACATTCTGTGGTCTTCTCTCAGCACATATCCTGCTGGACATTTGCATTCATACGATCCCACCGTGTTGACACAACGGAACGCACAAAGCAGAGGATTCTGGGAGCACTCATTCACGTCTGCAGACACATCGTCATGTGTTTCATTAAACTCAAATGCACTCAAACCAATAAATGCAATTTACACTACAGCTTTTGATGTCAGAGTTCTGAGTTTGTTTGATTGATCTGAAAGCTGTTTTCAAACTAAAGTGTGCAAGAGCAAAATGCACTCGCGTCTGCTTGACAACTGTGATGTAAGGTATGGTTCATGTGGATGATTAGCAATAGGTGTGTAATTTATCTGTTCTGAGCACGTAAAGTTTTGGTAGTAAAATGTAAATGTAAAGCAGAACATTATTGACTCGAACAATAACTTCTGCACCTTCACAGGTCATCATGGGTCCGGGCTCAAATCCATCATCACAGCTGCATTCAAATGCTCCCTCCACGTTTGTGCAGGTGCCGTTACCACACGGGTTACCCAGCTCACACTCGTTTGTGTCTGAAGAGAGAGTCCAGTAACCACAGCTTCATTACACACAAACACTGTTGACAATGTGCAGTGTCTTCAAAACTTCCAGTCAGCATTAACACTCCTTCTGCCGATTCAAAATAATCCCAGTGACATCACCGCTGATCATTTTATAAACTAATAGGATTGGATGTCCCAATAAATATTTTTTGAGAATGAGTACGATACTTTTTGTTACTCGCCGCTACCGATACCTGTTTTTTTTCCAACAGTTTATTTCAATTTTATCATCTAAATGGTGTTTAAATAAATAAATTCATAAAAACTTTAATCAAATGAAAATATAAAAATTAATTTTCAACATAATATTGGTTTATCAAATGAAGTGCTTATATACAGAACCTCACAGCACAATCCAAAATACAACATTGGAGTTACTTTATATTTTGTCAGATAAAGTGCTGCATAACAGAGCATCACAGATGTTAGATATCACACAATTACTACTGATTTATTATTATTATTTGAAGTAGTATTACAGTGAATATTACATAACTTTAAAGTAGTGATTATATTTCTGTTGTACTTTTTTCCTATAAATTTAGCTTTTATTTTGACTGAGCTTTTATTTTGAAGTGTTTCTTTGTTGTTTTGACCACGGAGCTCTGACGTTATGACGGCAGCTTCCCACTCTGGAAAAGCCGGTCGCTATGTGACTCAAAGTGATTATTAAACCACAAAAGGCTGCTGTTTATTTAAATACATACTCTTTATGTGCCTCACAATACAATGTGAATTTGCACTCTGTTAACTGTCATCTGCTACAAAGAGTGTGCGTGATGCTCATGACGGTGTTTTCCCTGTATGAGCCTTGGAGGAGCTTTAAAAGGTATGAGCAGCCGGTGTCAGCACAACACTGTCTCCACACATTCACAAGCTCTCACATTTAAATTACATGCAAACTATATATTTATCTCAGTAAATCACAACTTTTGCGGTTAAATAATCTCACTAGGACATAACGTGATTTTAATTTGTTAGCTGAATGTTCACGTAATGACATTCATACGTCAGATGGTATCGGTTTTTGGTGTCAGAGCATTTTTACGAGTAAGAGTACCAGTACATGAGCGCAGTATCTGATCCGATACCAGTATTGCTATAGGGACATCCCTAGTAAAAATTATTTCATAGACACGGGGACCCGGGTAGCTCAGCGAGTACTGACGCTTACTACCACCCCTGGTGTCGCGAGTTCGAATCCAGGGTATGCTGAGTGACTCAAGCCAGGTCTCCTAAGCAACCAAATTGGCCCGGTTGCTAGGGAGGGTAGAGTCACATGGGGTAACCTCCTCGTGGTCGCGATTAGTGGTTCTCGCTCTCAGTGGGGCACGTGGTAAGTTGTGCATGGATCGCGGAGAGTAGCATGAGTCTCCACATGCGGAGTCTCCGTGGTGTCATGCACAGCGAGCCACGTGATAAGATGCACGGATTGACTGTCTCAGAAGTGGAGGCAACTGAGACTTGTCCTCCGCCACCCGGATTGAGATGGGTAACCACGCCACCACGAGGACCTACTAAGCAGTGGGAATTGGGCATTCCAAATTGGGAGAATAAAAATGATTTCATAGACACTTCACATTGGAGTAGTTTGACAAAATACACTCACATTTGATGGATCAGCCTAAATGTTAAAAATGCACCCTGACCTTCACAGTTTATTCCAGTAAAATCGAGTCTGTAGCCAAATGGACACTCGCAGCGGAATGTTCCGTCTGTGTTGATGCATTGTCCATTTTTACAGATACCAGGATTCTCCGCACATTCGTCGATATCTGAAACGCACAATTCATCAATTTGTATGAATGAATACACAAACACACACACAGACTCTTTGATTTCAGCACTGTACAGCATCACTCACCCACTGCAGTGTCGTCTATAGTGATACCATTACCAGGAGCAAAACATAACGCTGTGTATGCCTCTGAAACACACAAAAACACACTCATGGAAAACACTGGCATGTCAAAATAACCCCACTGTGTGTGTGTTTTTGTGTCAAACATTCACCTTCATCTTTGCTGGGGCAGATTTCGCAGGGGTCACCCCAGCCCTGACCTGGCATGGCACTGCAGCAACAAATTCCTTTAGTCGTGTTCAGAGGCTTCGGCACCAGACAGCGTCCGTTCTCAAACTTAGTGTAGCAATAATTTACACGAATATCTGAGGGAAAGAGAGAATCATACATAATTAATTGCGTTTCTATTAGGGGTGGGTGAAATATCGGTTAAAATAAGAAATTGTTTTTATTGTGCAAAACACCCCAGCATGGTAAGGAATGTGTGTTCTTTACATTCAGAGAAAAAAATAAGGAATATGCATATTTTATGGTGTGAAAGTGACATATGCTAGGCCCCGCCCTCCCTTAGTTATTGTTGGTGATGCTAACATACTTTCCTACTAGTGTTTTTTTGAATAATTTCACTATAAAAACGTATTGCAATTTTCATGGTGCTTACAGTCAATACAATGGCAAAAATACACAAAAGTTCCACTCACTGTCATATAGCTTACAAATATATTTCAAAAAACATAATGTTTGAAGCTAAGAGAATTTATTATGTTGATCTCTCACATGAAATAATGATGATTTTTGCTTATATCACCCACCCTTAGTTTCAATGATGTGTGTTTCTATGATGTTAAAACGTGTGTGTGTGTGTGTACAGGTTTAACCTCCGTTGTGGGGACCAAATGTCCCCACAAGGATAGTAAAACCTGAGATCACCTACACTGTGGGGACCAGCCAGCGGTCCCCACAAGGGAAATGGCATATTAAATGATGTTTTTTTGAAAATGTAAAAATGCAAAAAGGTTTCAGTGAGGGTTAGGTTCAGGGGTAGGGTTAGGGGATATAATCTATAGTTCGTACAGTATAAAAATCATTATGTCTATGGAGAGTCCTCATAAGGATAGCGAAACCAACATGTGTATGTGCGTGTGTGAGCTATTGAGAAACAATTGGGTGGCTCTGTTGCTCTTATTTCCAAAAGCCTGTTTTTCATTCGCAGAAGCCTTTCCACCCTTTTGCACATGCACAAACTGCAGAGAAACACTCTGTTCTGTCCTTCAGGCCAGAGAGACAGAGTGACTAATGGAAAGTGTGAGACAGTAAAAGAATAAACGAAACGAGCAGCTCTTTGTTCTCACTTTCTGGGGCTGCAAACAAATTTGAGCTGCAATTATTATTTTGCTCATTTATGTAAGGAGGGACACATTATTCACTTATACCACAGGTCTGTTGAATGCTTGATTCTGATATGTTGACGGTCATTCTAAGGTGTACAGTTACTTTCCAGCAAACGCACAGCTATGAAGTAGTTCCAGGTCTTGACCGCATAACAGTTCCATATCACTTCGCCAAATTATTTCAGTTATTTAAAAGAGCCGTACAGGCTACCACAGTAAAATAACCAATTAATACAAAGATATTGGTAAAAAACATTGGATAAGAACGACAAACAATATATATAATATCCAAAATGTATTTCAATTTCAGTTCAAATGCGACCTTGTGCTACGTCTCTCTCTCTCTTTTTAGCAATTGTCTCACCCACACTCACACACGCTGACACACATAAACTCACACACATAGAAACTCGAGTCATGACTTGATCAACACAACAGTTTCTATATAATCCTAAATAACTTTAAATATCTGTGGAAAGCACCCTCACCCTCACGTCCCACCTCCCTCTCTCTCTCTCAATTAAATTAAATTCAAAGTGATTTATCGGCATGACAAACATTTTGTATTGCCAAAGCAATTACACAGAAAAACCGAACAAGAATTGAACAAGGACTAGAAAATGAAATCAGAAATAAGTATAAAGAAATAAATAGAGTAATAAACATTCAGCATTAATGCAACACTTTATAGGGTCTTTCTATCTTTCTTTCTGTCTGCTTTTCCTTCTTTCTCTTGCTATCGCTCATGCACACACACACGCACAAACACACTGCCTCGTTATTCCAGTAAGTGCTGCAATAAAGCAGCACAAGCCTCGCAAGCCTCCGTTGATAGTTTTCGAAGCCTTGGGCAATATATAAAAAAAAAAAACAGGCTGATTCCATGGCAGAAGAAAGTAGTTCCACTCACAAGAGTGTTTTAGGGACGAAAACCAGAAACTGTCTTGATATAAAACCTTGAACGACATCTTAAGGTGTGGTTACTGTAATATAAGCAGAATAATTGACTCCAGTCTGTTGAATTATTGAAAAATAATGCACACCCGAGGTGTAACATGTATTACCACCTTGGTGTTTGCATTATTTTTCAATAATTCAATGGTCCGTCATCAGTTATTTCTTAAAGGAGTTTACAAACAAAGTTTGGGAGGAGCATGTTCATTTAATCCGACCAATTACAACACCAGAGTAAGCATATATAAACGGCTGCTTACCTCACTGCTGTGACAATTTTTCCGGCATCCCTCCTCCACCCCAACTCAACCTTCTGTCTATTCATAACTAAACTTAAGTGAAGTCCATGGGGGTGTTCAGAACTCAGATCAAGTCTTGAGATCGAGCCCTCCACTATGGACAGTGAGCCGGACAAAATCTGTTTACCTTTACCTCTATTCAAGGATTACATTAACATGTGAACTACTGAACTTAAATATGACGAGCTTCATGACTGATGCTCTTCACAATGCTTTTAATATTTCAAGCCACGTAAAATGCTATTTTACTGGTGTGTACGGGCCTCTGTAATGAAGACTCTATTGTACGCAAACAGTGACAGAAAGCTGTCTGGGAAAACTCACCCACACATCTCTTTCCCGATGAAGAGAGCTGGAATCCCTCTGGACAATCGCACCTGAAGCTGCCCAGCGTGTTCACACATTTCCCAAAGATACAGATCTCTGGAGTCTGACTGCATTCATCAATATCTGAGCACAAACAGAGAGAGATTGCAGTGTTTTTTTTGGCCTGGTCAGGTTTGCTCATGTTTCATGTAGTCAGACTTTTAACTAGCATTAACTCTGGTCTGCTTTGCAGCTTATTCTGGCCAATAATCGCCCACTTAGACAGGAAGAGATGTCTGACTGGTATTTAGAATGATCAACCACAGTTTGCTTTTCTGCATGTGCCATTTAGGGGCAAATTTCTCTCAAACAGATAATACTACAAAAAATAGGCCACCAGGGAAAAAAACTAATTCAAATAATGGTGCAGCAGTCTCCACAAACAGTTTCAGAAGTGCTTTCCAGTGTTGTGCGTAATATCAGACAGTGAACTGATTGTCAGTGTGGCTTTCTGACGCTGAGACTCATCTCTGACTCTATATCCTGTTCAAGCTTTATACAATTACTGTAATGTATATGATTATTTAATACATTAGACACCAATAAAACCTACCGATAATCATTTCAAAGCATCACTGACCTTCACACCTCTCGTTTTGGAGATAATATCCAGGAGGACAGATGCAACTGTAAGAACCGTCTAGATTCTTACATGTTCCAGGGTCACATGTGCCAGGATTGACCAAACACTCGTTGATGTCTGTACGGAAGGAGGAAACGAGAGTTTTCTTCAAAGCAATTCAAGTCAAGTTGGTTTATCTGTCATTTGCACACCTTACACAGAGTTTTTCGAGCACTTAAATGCTTAGAAAGAACAAACAATTGCGCAAACACAGTATGTAAACATGAAAGTAATGATATACATTTATGAGTAATAAAATTCTTCAGTAAGTATGTAAGTAAATCGAAACACAGATAATAGAGTGAGATGATGTAAATAAGGTCTGTGTCTCACCTACACATGTCCTGCCTTCAGGAGAGAGATTATAACCATCCAGACACACACACACAAATGAACCCACAGTGTTGAAGCAGTTGCCGTTTCTACACAAGCCCCCAAGAGACAAACACTCGTCTGTGTCTGAACAACACACACAAAACAAAGTATTTAAAATGCACACAAACACTGAAAGGAAACCACATTACCATACACAACTGTCTACAGTAGAAACCACACCTGAGAACTGTATCAATCATAAAACAACAATATGTGTAGACATTAGAAGTGTGTGCGTGTGTGGCTTGTACCGATGCAGTCATTGTTGTGTGACAGCTGGAATCCTGGGTAACATAGGCAGTTGTAGGAGCCAACAGTGTTCTTACAAGTTCCATTACCACACGGCTGCCGTTCACACTCATCCACATCTGAACACAAGAGAGAATATACTGTACAGTCAACATCATGTCTGACAGAACTAATATAACAAAGAGAGACAGTTGTGTGTGTGTTGATCTATCACCGATGCACAGGTCTGGAGTGGATTTGAAACCATTGGGGCAGTAACAACGATAACTGCCAACCATGTCAATACACTGACCCGGACTGCAGATGTTTGGATTCTCAGCACACTCATTACGATCTGAGAGTGGAACAGTACAAGAAACATCATCATTAGCATCATCATCATCATCATCCACACACTGATGTTATGTGACACACACACTCACCTACACACTGTTGTGTGGGTGTCTGCCGGTACCCAGGTTTACACTCACAGCGGTAACTTCCAGGAACATTCAAACAGACAGCGTTCTGCTGACACACCGGTCCGTTCTGACACTCATCAATATCTACACACACAAACATTACATGGTAAACAGAGGGCGTGTACACACTGGAAGACAACTGAATGTATTTGCAGGAGTGAAGCAACCTAAATTATCATTTAATGTGTGTACAAAATAAACTCCTGAAACCGCAATGGTATAAGAGTGATAAAAACCATAGCATCGGTTTAGCGTCTATTAACTAGAAACATGAATGCCAACAGTTTAACCCACTCTTTTTGACCAAAAATAATACTGTATTTTACTTATTAGAAATAAAAAATCTTTTTTACTTTTAGAGCTATTTTTTTGTACGCTGCCATCGACAAATGCACTGTTTTGTTTGTTCTTTAAACTGTTGTTTTTAGCATGCTCTCTCTGGTATGTGTTACCCCGAAACCACATGGCTGATGGAGAGAAACCATCTTAAGTGTGACGCTTTCAATTACGCCAGTTCATTAATGACTAATTGTTCAGTACGGTTCTACACACACTTCACAGGTTTAAAGGAATCTTCCAGGTTCAACACAAGTTCAGCTCAGTCGACAGCATTTGTGGCATAATGTTGATTACCACAACAAAAAAAAATTCGACTCGTGGAGGGATGAGTCGAAATAAATTTTTGTGGTAATCAATATTATGCTACAAATGCTGTCGATTGAGCTGAACTTGTATTGAACCCGTAAATACGGTTATAACTACCTGATTTTTCTAAGACTGAATTGTGTAGTATAATGCAGAGTCACTCCTGTAGATAAATGAATTCTGTGTGAAGAGTATGAGATTAAACACTGGGTAGAGGAGTGGCAAATGGAACGAGCTTCAGTGTGAACCTTTTTACACTTTAACACACACACACACACACACACACACACAAGCTCTTACCCTCGCAGATGAGCAGCTTGTCATTATAGACGAAACCCATGGGACATTCACACCGGAAACTGCCAATCATGTTGATACACACACCGTTTTCACACATACCTGGAATCTCCCGGCACTCGTCGATGTCTGTGGATCACACACACACACGGAACTGAAGTCAGAGAGAAATCTACAGATAGAATTTTGTGTGTGTGTGTTTGTTTATTCTTGTTTATCTTTGTGTGTGTTACCAACAACTTGTCCGGTGTAGATGTCAATGAAATATCCAGGTCTCTCACTTCCACACAGCACAGCAAACTCATCTACAACAGAGAACAACTGTTACTCACATGACTGAATGTGAGTAGGTTTTTGTGTGTGTGAATGGGTTTGCATAGCCATACTACAGGGACAAAAAAATCCAGAACTGAGCAAAATCCGACAAAACCTCCTTTGACATTTGGGGATGTCCCGAAAAATGCAGTAAGTTTTATTTTAGGGTTAGCGTTAGTCTGCAGTGCGTATTATTAGGTTGATAGAAAATAGAATATATCCATGATATATGTTACATAGATGTTTGTCTTCATTTAGATGTTTGTGTGTCTCTCACTGGTGCTGGGTACGGGACACTGTTCACAGGGTTTGTTCCAGGCGCGACCGATGTTGTAGGAGCAGCAGCAGAATTTCTTGGTCACGTTGAAGTTGAGTTCTCCGTCACATGTGGCGTTATCTGAGTTATAATTCCGGTAACACAAACTCTTCCGCATGTCTGAACACACACAAAACACACAACACACGTTACAATCTGAATTAATCAACATTACGAAAAGCGTTGTGTGCTCTGTATATACGTAGTGTGTGTATGCATGAGTGTGTGTGTACTCACCCATGCAGTTGTTTCCTCCATTAATCTGCATGTACTCAGGTGGGCAGATGCAAGTGTAGTTTCCAATGGTGTTATAACACTGACCTGGACCGCAGATACCTGGCCTCTCACACTCGTTTACATCTGAAAACACACACACAAAATGAGTCATATTCTGATTAAAAGGCATTTATGTTTTAGTTACATGTCATCTTTCGACTATTGTTATCTGGTCTATGGATATGACTTTGGATAAAAGCGTCACCAAATGAATAAATGCAAATGTAAATGGTCTAGTTTTAGTGACTTGACTTAATTTGTTAATAATAGGGAACAATACATCTTAGCAACATTGTGTTGCCAGACCAGACATGACATTTTGTCAGTCACTTGTCCTCTATTTCTGTGGTGCTGTGCTGGGTAGTTCCAAAAATTCTGCTCCACATAGCTAAATATTAAGCAACAAATATGTTCTGATTGGCTGTCATTTTTGTCTCTTCATGCTAAATTCCCACGGTGTAATACAGTGTGTGTGTCTGTGTGTGTGTGTGAGAAGGATGTTTGACTGACCTTCACAGATTCTGGTACCTTCATTGAGAGCAAAACCTTTTGGACATTCACAATGAAAACTGCCAAATGTGTTGATGCAGTCTCCACCCTGACACAAACCCGGCAGCTCCTGACACTCATTGATATCTGTGTCACAGCGAAAAGATGACATTTTACAAAATGTTCCTCAGCATGTGGAGGCTGGATATGTAACATAAGGAGTATATTTTAATGTGTGAGTGTGTGTTCATCTACCCTCCAGTATCACTGTGATTGGATTAGGTCGGAATCCTTCTCCACCAGGACACAGAATCCGGTATTCCGCTGCAGTAAAAACAATCAACAAACCAGTTAATGAAACAAAAGATATGTGAGCTCAGTGTTCTGTTTACTTGTCTGTGTGGTCAGTGTACTAAGTTTATTATCACTTATAAAAATGATTGCAAAGAGGAAAACTAGCAGTGAAAAAATATTTTTGCTAACTAAAATAAAAATACAAAATGTAGTTAACTAAAACTATAAATGTGCAATAAAATACAAACAAAAACTAAATAGAATCATATAGGAAATTACTTTAGTTTTATTTGTATTTTCAACCAGTGTTGGATGATATGATTTAATGAATCTCCCAAGCCTTATTTCTGACTATTGGTGTATGCCTTTGCTGCCGTCTGATTGACGAGAAACAATTAACCACAGTTTGTGGGCACGTTAATCTAAGGGAGAGGCTCTGTACGACAACAAAATAATAATCCAGCATGCAGTAATGGCACTGCCATCTCCGTGAAACATCAAGAAGACAACACAAAAGCAATTAGGGTCTTGCTTAGTTGACCTAAATAACCTGAAAGGAATAGTTCACCCAAAAATGCAAATTCTCTCATCATTTACTCATCCTCATGCCATCCCAGATGTGTGTGACTTTCTTTCTTCTGTAGAACATAAACGAAGGTTTTTAGAAGAATATTTCAGCTCTGTAGGTCCATACAATGCAAATTAATGGTGACCAAAAATTTGAAGCTCCAAAAAGCACATAAAGGTATCATAAATGTAATCCATACGACTCCAGTGGTTTAATCCATGTCTTCTGATGTTTTTGGGTGAGAACTGACCAAAATATAATTCCTGTTTCACTGTACATCTTGCCATTGCAGTCTCTAGGCACAATCATGATTTCTAGCTCGATTACACTTCCTAGCACTTGACGCATGCGCAGAGCTCTAGCTGGCGCTATAGGAAGTGTAATCGAGTTTGAAATAATGATCGCCAAGGAGACTGTCAAGATTATAGTGAAAAAGGAATTACATTTTGTTATTCTCACTGTTCTCACCCAAAAACGATTGGATCAATTCAGAAGACATCAATTTAACCATTGGAGTGTTATGGATTACTTTTATGCTGCATTTAAGTGCTTTTTTCTGAGCTTCAAAGATCTGGCCACCATTCATTTGCATTGTACGGACCTACAGAGCTGAAATATTTCTAAAAAAAATTATTTAGAAGAACTTAAAAAAATCTAAACTAAAAATCTTTGTTTCTGTTCTGCAGAAGAAAGTCAAACACAACTGGGATGGCATGAGAGTGAGTAAATGATGAGAGAACTCTCATTTTTGGATGAACTATCCCTTTAAATAAAACTCCTGAATATACTTTGTGCCATGAACTTCGCAAACGCCCCGGAGATGTCAGAGTGAGTAGTGCAAGTATCGGTAATGGCACATTTATAGTGCATTTCTTTGTCAGCAAGTGCTGCAGTATGCTGTGGTGTTGTGAATTTGACAAATCTATTTTTTAACATAATCTTGGTATTATTTTCAGCACGAGTATAGCTTCTGATAAAGTGTCATCAGAGGCAGATAATATTTTGTGGTGTTATGTTACAATGGTTGAATACTAAAACATTGCTGAAACAATTAAAACTAACTAAAACTAGAGTGAAACTGAAAACCAAGAAAAAACTACAAAAAATAGTTTTGAAATTTTCAAAACTATAATAACCCTTCACTCCACAACTGGTCAGTTGTGCATGAATGACTCACTGGAGTTGCGGGATGGGCAGGCCTCACAGGGTGACCCCCACGCAAGACCCTCAGAACAACAGCAGGACGCTTTGGAGACCCCTACACCAATCTCATTAGAGCAGTCCAGACTATCAGAAAAGTCACCACGGTAACGAACATCCCGGTAGCAGTTTCCAGAGCGAGTATCTGAAAGATAACCAGGATGCACACAGAGCAATGGCATTTGGCTGCAAAAAATCATATTCATTCATCTTGTTTTCCATTAGAAATATCTAAACATCGTTAAAAAAAAAACTTGTGTGTTTTCACTTGTGTGTTTACAATCATTGTCTGAAAAAGTGTGATTACGATTGTTGGGTAAAGGTGTTCATGGTTGCATGGCTAAAGGCTGTTTACAGTTGTTGGCTAAAGGTGTATATGTGTCATTGACAAATAAGTTTGCCCAAGGTGATAAAAATAACAAATCTTTAAAAAATGTTTGTTTAAAATATGTTTCAAGTCTGCAGATATGTAAACTTTGTGTCCATGTTGGTTTCATTTACTTTTAAAAAACATTCAAAGCATTTTATAAAAATAAAAAAATAATTTGATGACTTTATAAAGGTCAAGTGGTATAATCATCAAGTAAAAGATATTAAAATACTTTTCTTGAACCTTGAACAGAGTGCACTTAACTTAATTGTTAATTTAAAAAAAAGTTTTAGAACCTAGGTAAAAAAAGGTAATATATATATATATATATATACACACACACACACACACACACACACACACACACAGTTGAAGTCAGAAGTTTACATACACTTAGGTTGAAGTCATTAAAATGTATTTTTTTTAACCACTCCACAGATTTCATCTTAGCAAACTATAGTTTTGGCAAGTCCAGAAAATTATGTCAAGACAATTAGCTTCTGATAGGAGGTGTACTGAATTAGAGGTGTACCTGTGGATGTATTTTAAAGCCTACCTTCAAACTCAGTGCCTCTTTGCTTGACATCATGGGAAAATCAAAAGAAATCAGCCAAGACCTCAGAAAAAAAATTGTGGACATCCACAAGATTAGTTCATCCTTGGGAGCAATTTCCAAATGCCTGAAGGTACCACGTTCATCTGTACAAAAAATAGTACGCAAGTATAAACACCATGGGACCACAAAGCCATCATACCACTCAGGAAGGAGACGCATTCTGTCTCCTAGAGATGAACTTTGGTGCGAAAAGTGCAAATCAATCCCAGAACAACAGCAAAGGACCTTGTGAAGATGCTGGAGGAAACAGGTAGACAAGTATCTATATCCACAGTAAAATGAGTCCTATATCGACATAACCTGAAAGGCTGCTCAGCAAGGAAGAAGCCACTGCTCCAAAACTGCCATAAAAAAGCCAGACTACAGTTTGCAAGTGCACATGGGGACAAAGATCTTACTTTTTGGAGAACTGTCCTCTGGTCTAATGAAACAAAAATTGTACTGTTTGGCCATAATGACCATTGTTATGTTTGGAGGAAAAAGGGTGAGGCTTGCAAGCCGAAGAACACCATCCCAACCGTGAAGCATGGGGGCGGCAGCATCATGTTGTGGGGGTGTTTTGCTGCAGGAGGGACTGGTGCACTTCACAAAATAAATGGCATCATAAGAAAGGAAATTTATGTGGATATATTGAAGCAACATCTCAAGACATCAGCCAGGAAGTTAAAGCTCGGTCGCAAATGGGTCTTCCAAATGGACAATGACCCCAAGCATACCTCCAAAGTTGTGGCAAAATGGCTTAAGGACAACAAAGTCAAGGTATTGGAGTGGCCATCACAAAGCCCTGACCTCAATCCGATAGAACATTTGTGGGCAGAACTGAAAAAGCGTGTGCGAGCAAGGAGGCTACAAACCTGACTCAGTTACACCAGTTCTGTCTGGAGGAATGGGTCAAAATTCCAGCAACTTTTTGTGAGAAGCTTGTGGAAGGCTACCCAAAATGTTTGACCCAAGTTAAACAATTTAAATGCAATGCTACCAAATACTAACAAAGTGTGAACTTCTGACCCACTGGGAATGTGATGAAAGAAATAAAAGCTGAAATAAATCATTCTCTCTTCTATTATTCTGACATTTCACATTCTTAAAATAAAGTAGACAGGGAATGTTTTCTGATTAAATGTCAGGAATTGTGAAAAACTGAGTTTAAATGTTTTTGGCTAAGGTGTATGTAAACTTCTGACTTCAACTGTATATATATATATATATATATATATATATATATAAATACACATACACACACTACCGGTCAAAAGTTTTGAAACTCATTCTTTATTATAATCTTTTCATATTTAAAATAATAGTAAAGTCATCAAAACTATGGAATAACATAAATGGAACTATGGGAATTATGTTGTGACTAAACAAAATCCAAAATAAATCAAAACTGTGTTATATTTTAGCATCTTCAAAGTAGTCACCCTTTGCCTAGAATTTGCAGACATGTACTCTTGACATTTTCTCAACCAACTTCTTGAGGTATCACCCTGGGATGCTTTTTAAACAGTATAGAAGGAGTTCACATCCATGCTGGGCACTTACTGGCTGCTTTTCTTTATTATTTGGTGCAAGTCATCAATTTCAAAAACTTTTTTATTTTTTATAAAATGTTAGTTTTATAATGAAATAAATTAATATGGTGGCACAATTATATTTTTGTCTACAAAACTAATTTCAAACATTTAAGCATACGCCTTCAGATCAAAAGATTTTTAAGATCATGTGAAACATTTCAGTCAAGTGTTTCAAAACTTTTGACCGGTAGTGTGTATATATATATATATATATATATATATATATATATATATATATATATATATATATATATATATACATATATATTAGTGCCGATATTAGCCTTTCACAGATATATCGGTATCGCCGTATATGTTTTCCGATATGCGCAGATATGAAAACTTTTTTTTCAGAACATATAATGCAAAAAACAATGCTTGGGATGATTTAGAATTGGTGTCATAATGTAGTTTGTCCAGCAGAGTACGCTCCGACTCCACTATTTACAGAACTGAGCTGACAGTGGTTCAGCAGACAGTGCGGAGTTAAGCGGTGTCTACACGGTAAGTTGCTAACTAGTTTGTGAAATACATACTGGAAAGTTAATAAACAATGACCCCATCATTTTCCTTTTTCAGTATAACTAATATAACATTAACCATGTCACTCATGTTTATCTTTGCTATTGTTTGCAGTGTTAGCCAGCTATAGTTTGTCAGCGCAGTCAGTAATGTAGCAGATTGAAAGGTAAACATCAGAGCATCTTTTTGCAGCTCAGCAGACAATGGTACGGTGATGGATTGTGTCTGTTGAGTGTTGATTGCATGCTATGTTGTTACCTAGTTGGTGAGACACAATGCTGGAAAGAAAATAAACAATGTCCATCTTTTACTCTCCGTGACAACGAGCTTATGACTAACTAGCTAACAATGTAGCTACTTTCATACTTTGTCAGCTGAGTGGAAGCTAATGTGTAAACATTTATTCACCAAACTGTTTTGTTCAGGATTCGCAGTTTGGTACCTCCTTCAACCGAACATTTCCAGCCGTTGCACTTACAGAATGTAATATTTAAAAGTCTGGTTTTCCACCGTTGAAAGTTTCCCCTGAACTTGTATAGCAGAATACGGTGGAACACCGCTGCTGCTGTTTATCTCTTGACTTGGCAGGTGTAAATGCTTGTATTACAACCTGCCCCTAATTGACTGGCAGTATTAAAATAGTCAGCATTTGACTGATACTAAACATACAGTACTGATTTTTATTTAGCTATTTATTTTATTTGAATTTATTCTTTATTTAAATGTTCAGCAACTGACTGATACTAAACATACAGTACTGATGTTTATTTAGGTATTTATTTTATTTGAATTTATTCTTTACTTAAATGATCAGCCATTGACTGATACTAAACATACAGTACTGATTTTTATTTAGCTATATTTTTAATTTATTCTTTATATAAATGGTCAGCAACTGACTGATACTGAACATACAGTACTGATGTTTTAGCTATTTATTGTATTTTTATTTATTCTTTACTTAAATGATCAGCCATTGACTGATTCTGAACATACAGTACTGATGTTTATTTAGCTATTTATTGTATTTTTATTTATTCTTTAATTTCTCAGGGTTAATTTCTAGAATTTGTTGACAATGTATGATAATAATGTCAAATATTCTTTGATAAAAATATCTGTTTAAGAAAGCAGCCTTCCAAGTACCTTTGCATAGTCATATCGGTGCAAAATTAGTGCACAATCCACATAGAAAAGGTCTGTTTTCATTCCAGCTCAAAAATTAACTATATCAGCCACCATCTCGGTAAATAGTGATTTTCCCCACTTTTTTTTTTTTTTTTTTGTCACATGACAACAGAATGGCTACCTGCATGTTGGTTAAACCACCTGATGTTGATTTGGTTGACAAATGTTTTTCAAAAATGAATAATATTTGAAAATAAAATTGTTTCACTTGTTATTTTCTTAAGGTATTAGTAAAAGATTTTCCCAAACTACACATGCCAGCATTTCCTTTTACGAAGAAGAATTTACGAATTTTCACTTTTTTTTCCTGTCTCAGTTAACGGTTACACCGCTTAGCCATTTTTGACTTGAAGCACCAGAAAAAATTATCAAAATGGCTTTGACCTCACAAAAAAATGAAAACTTGTTCATCATAGTAGAGGTGTATTCAAGTAATTGTTTTGTGTGAAATGCATTTTGAATGTATTTTTAAATAACTTAAAAACATAGGTCTTGACAAAAACTGAGCATCACATAATTTACCCATTTACAAGTTGTGTTACAAGGGGTGTTGATGGTTTTGTTTTTTAGATTGTCTCACCCACACAGCCGACTCCAGTGGGGTTGAGCTCAAAGTCTGGTGGACAGCTGCAGATGTAGCTGCCGGGTGTGTTGACACACAATCCACTAATGCAGGTGGTGGGGTCGGCACACTCGTTCACGTCTGACTCAGAATGGAGAGAGAGAAGAGAGGGATGAGAAGAGAGAAGGGCTCAGCAGGTACACATGTCACTGAGATGGTCAGAGGTTCTGATACCTGTGCAGTTTCCTCCACTTTGGTCCAGCTCATAACCAGGGTTACAGACGCACCTGAAGAGCCCTGGAATATTCCGACACCGACCGTTCACACAGATATCAGCAAACGTGCACTCATCTATGTCTGTGAGGAGAGAGGCAGACAGTGAGAGACAGAGAGAAACAGACAGAGAGAGAAAGCATCAAGGGACATACATGTGGACAAATTTAAACACATCATAAACAACCATGACAGAACGTGAAAAAATGAAAATGACCCTTGGAGAGGGACATAGAGCAGCAATGACTGCTAGATACTGTATGTTCTAACAAAGGATAAACAACGTGCATTTTCTGTATTATCCCAGTGTGTTTTCTATACCACAGTGACCCTCAGTAGGTGTGTGTGTGTGTGTGTGTGTGTGTATGCAGGCAGATAGTTAATTTAATGTTAATGGTCTTCAGTGTGGTATTCAGCCAGATTTGTGTTTAAATGACCAAAGTTCAGCCATAAAACTCTATGTGACACAAGCTGATAGGTACTTTGAACTTGTTATCTGTTAGCCAATTGGCTCGCTCACATGTAACACGTCACATGGTGTAAGCTGATCGGTCCTTTGTCATGTAAATGGTTAGCCAATCAACTTGCATACTCTCTCTTTGTTAAAAATTTTAATTGTTCATTTTTGCAGTATAAGCTGGTATATGTCTAGATCTGCTACATGGGGATTGTTTACATTTGTATTTGTGCAGCAAATGTGTTTGGCCTAATTGTTCAGCAGCAGCAACAAGTTCACATTCTTAACTCAGTGTATCTGTGTTTGTTTTAGCAGTAGCAAGTCTCTGTATTTGCTCTGCAGCAACATAGCAGAACTAGTCCGCAAAGACCAATATCCTATCAATATGTCATACTCACATTAACATGATAAATCTTTCTGAGAGTTGTCATGGCAGAACTTAAGTGTCATTATCTATTAATATGATGTTCTATTTTTACATACATTCTCAGCTTTGACAATATTGTATAGCCATTTCTTTAAAAAGCCATTTTGAATTGAACTGAATAGAGAGCAGCTATAACAGATTATGTCTCTAGATGGAGGAGGAACTGGACTCACAGGAAGTGTCAAGACAACAGCGACCTCACAGCACTGAGGCACAAACACACACAAATCTAACTCTCACACACACACACACACACACACACACACACACACACACACACACACGGCATATACAGACACACTCACACAGCATGCAAATGTGCGGAGGAAAACAGCTCAACTGGATCATAAAGGCATTACAACAGTTTACTGTCCACATACCATTAGCAGAAAATTACTTAAAGACAACATGAAATTGCATTTGCAATGTATTTAACTTTCAGAATGTGGCATATTTCCAAGTGAAACAGAATGATGAATGTAGCCAATGGATGGATCCACTGATGTAAGATGAAGTAGGCTAAAATGTAACGTTTCACAGAGATTTTAAGTTTTTCTTGTTAGCCTACAATAGAAAAACGTAATGAAAGTTCTGTTGAAATGACTGGACCTTCCAAACCCCCCCCCCCCCATGTCTTGACATGTACACGTCAGTGAACAGAGATAGCATGTATACAATAACAAAGTAGGCTTACCTTAAAGCAAGTTGCTAAGAAATGTATACATACAAAAATACCGTAGGCTCACTCTAGCTCGCCTTGAAAACAAAGCAGAGTGACCTGACCCTGGCAGCAAAAAGTTTGGGGACCCCTGGAATAAGGGGAAGTGTGATTTTTGATGACATTACTGGTCACCATTTCTTTGAAATTCTTCACAATTTTTAAAAATGCAAATATAAATATTGTCTCAAATAGTTTTAAGTGAAGTATAGTATGTCATGTCAAATATCTAGTGGAACTATAATGGGATCATCGAACGGGATTTGATTGGACCATAAAAATTAGAAACTGGTTAATGTTAAGTTTTCCACCCACACGACTTTTATGTCAGAATGTCAGAAGAAAAGTTCTGAGGTTGAGAAAATTATTACATTTCATTATGAAAACAGACAGAGAGAGAGAGAAGGGTGGTCTCACCTTCACAAGCTTTGCCGTCTGCAGTGGGAATGAAGCCCATGTCACATTCACAGCGATATCCACCAGCACTATTCAGACAGTGTCCACTCTCACACAGATTCACATTATCAGCACACTCATCAGTGTCTGCAGAACACACACACATATACAGTGGCATCATGTTGTGTGTGTGAACAAGTCAGTATGAAGTGTGTCACTGTTTGTAAGTGATAGACCAGTTTATTACTTTTGATTAACATAAGTCGTCAACGCTGTCTTTTGCATTTTTTTAACCAAAATTTTATTCAGTACAACAGCAATCTTGTTATTATTATTACTACAGTAAATAATACATTTTACTATAGAGTTGTAATATACAGTATGTGTCTCATTTCTTCAATTTCAGCCATCAAGCTTTCTTTTTATTTTGACGTGAGTTTTTATTTTGACGTGTGTTTTTGATGGAAGCTTCACTTCTCCAGATAAACAGTTTGCTACATGGCCCAGTGTGATCATTAAAGCATAAATGCTGTGATTAAATTATATTAAATATATAGTCTGCATATGCTGTGTGCTTAACAGTGGATGACTGCTCTGCTCTGTCATCTCATATAACATAGCGCATGAGATTTTGTGGAGTTTGGAATTATGAGCAGTCTTCTTTACACATTGGGCCTCATTCATGAAACACGAGCAGTTATAACGATTTGTGTAAATCGTTCGTAAAGCTGGTCTGACATAAATTTTCGGATTCATTAAAGTTTTCGTATTTTCAAAACGTTAGAAGGTACTAACAAAATTTACACCTGCTCCCGATCATGTGTAAATCGTGTGTAAGACATCCAAACGTGTTGTGTTTTGCTTTCAGACAAACTGCCAACTAAATTTTGATAATTAAATAGGTAATAAAAAAGTTAACTAATAATTAAATGAGTGATTTAACCTTAAAAAAAGAAAGAAAAAAGCTTATTTAGAAAAGTTTCTTTGCTGCTTGCTTTTATTTTTTTAAAGTACAGTTTGTTTTCCAACTCTACTTATTGTTTTTTTTTCAACTCTACTTATCGTTTTTTTCCAACTCTACTTATTTTTTCCTGCAGAAAATCTTGACATGTTGTGAAAGGTTCATGGAAAGGCACAGGTTGCGTTTGATTTTCTCGCAAAAAACTTTCCTGTTTCAAATTAAGTATATCAATCACTGTCCATTCTTGGATTTACCCAAGATGTTTCACCAATGACGCTGGCGATGCGCTCAACTGAACCAGAGAAGGTTAATGGTAGTGGACATCCAAACTGAAAATGTTTTACACTAAAGCTTAATGTCAAACCATTTGTATTGACCTCTTGGACTTTTTAATTCACAAAAGAACCTCTGATGACAGTAAAAACATGCGATGACTGTAAGTTCCTCTCTTACCTTTTAGAACGAACATGTGAGTGCTTACTAAATCAATATTTTACGATGTGAATGCACTCCATAAAAAAAAAAAAAAAAAAAAAAAATATATATATATATATATATATATATATATATATATATATATATATTTATATATACACAGTAATGTGCAAACATTTTAGGCACTTGTGAAAAATGTTGCATAGTGAGGCTGTATTCAAAAATAATGACATAAATAGTTTTCATTTATCACTTAATGTCATATAAAGTCCAGTAAACATAAAAAAGCTAAATCAATATTCGGTGTGACCACCTTTGCATTTAATACAGCACCAATTCTCCTAGGTACACCTGGACACAGTTTTTCTTGGTTGTTGGCAGATAGGATGTTCCAAGCTTCTTGGAGAATTCGCCACAGTTCTTCTATATATTTAGTCTTAGTCTCAATTGCTTCTGTCTCTATATGTAATCTCAGACTGACACAATGTTCAGTGGGGGGCTTTGTGGGGACCATGCCATCTGTTGCAGGGCTCCCTGTTCTTCTATTCTAATCTTTTCTATTTGCAAAAGTAATGTTTGGGAGTCTAACATTTATATTTCTTATTTACACACTAAAGCTGAAGATATAAATAACCATCTTAAGACAAATGTTTTTGTGAAACATCTTATGTGTCTAAGACTTTTGCATAGTACTGTATATATATATATATATATATATATATAAACTGTTCTCATAGATGTTAAAAATAACCCATATACTAGCGAGTCTGAAGCCTTCCTTATATGATCATGGGCGTGGTTTATGATAATTGTGAATGAACGTGCTCTATTTACCAGCGATTGGAATTCACTAACATACACATGCTTTACCAACAAATCTGGGGAACACGAAGCATTCGTGGATCTGGCGTAAAGTTTTCAGGAAGCTCCATTTTATGTGCAAATTACTCCCAATATTTTCATATTTTTATGAAATTTTCATGAATGAAGCCCAGTCACTTTAAAGCATGAAGCTCATGCAGACTAAGATTGCAGTCTTTCGCGGTTTAATAATCACATTAGGACATGTCACGATTTTTATTTGATTAATTGTATGCTTATTTTCCCCCTAAATATGTCGAATTTGTGTGTGAGCATTTGGAAGCATCTGTGTGTCAGTCAGACTATATGCAAGTATGGAATTAAGTTGGTGCTCAGTAATACCGGTAATGCAGATACACTGATATCATGACATCTTTATTTCAGTACCGATGTGGTACCAAAGTACCGGTACTTTTGACATAACTAGTATCATCAACCATTAAAAAAACTGGTCGACCACTATTGTGTGTGTGTGTACCTGTGCAGTAGAAGCCGTCTCCAGTAAAACCCTCTTTGCAGAGGCAGCGGTAGGAGCCCATGGTGTTCATACAGTCTGCACTGGGACTGCACATGTGTGTTCCGTTAGAACATTCATCAAGATCTGAAACAGGATACACACCATCAAACACTCACTAACTTTATCAGCTATTCAGCATATTACATAAAAAACCATAAACCAGCACATTTAAAATCAGATAAACATGAACAGCTCAAGGCAGTGTTGTTTCTGTGTTTGTATGTACCTGTGCATTTGATTCCATTCCCGATCCAGCCTGGAGCGCAGCTGCATTTGAAGCTGCCGGGCGTGTTCGTACAGGCCGCGTGACGGTCACAGTTATGAGCACCAATCTCACACTCGTTAATGTCTAAAATACACATACACACGTGATGAAAAGGTCAGAATTTCAGAGCTTTTAGAACTGTGTAGGAGGGATTTTTCAATGAATAATGACATATGTTTTGGTCTGTTCCTCACACAAAGCTATCATATGAATTCAGAAGACTTGGAATATAGTGCATGAGTCAAATGGACTACTTTAATGGTACTTTTATGGTGCTTTCTATTGTCATTTTTGAAGCTGAACAGTATCTGTACCGGTTCACATACATTGTATTTTCATTTTGTGTCATTTTCATTTGTGGGTGAACTATGCCTTTAAAAACAATATGCTATGAAGGGGGCCTGGGTAGCTCAGTGGTAAAAGACGATGGCTACCACCCCTGGAGTTCGCTAGTTCGAATCCCAGGGCGTGCTGAGTGACTCCAGCCAGGTCTCCTAAGCAACCAAATTGGCCCGGTTGCTAGGGAGGGTAGAGTCACATGGGGTAACCTCCTTGTGGTTGCTATAATGTGGTTCGTTCTCGGTGGGCGCGTGGTGAGTTGAGCGCGGATGCCGCGGTGGATGGCGTAAAGCCTCCACACATGCTATGTCTCCATGGCAACGCGCTCAACAAGCCACGTGATAAGATGCGTGGGTTGATGGTCTTAGACGCGGAGGCAACTGGGATTCATCCTCCGCCACCTGGATTGAGACGAATCACTACGTGACCATGAGGACTTAAAAGCGCACTGGGAATTGGGCATTCCAAATTGGGTGAAAAAGGGGAAAAATCCCCCCAAAAAACAAAAAAAAAAACAAGATGCTATGAACTGGTCAGTGTTACTCTCTGTCTATCCATCTAATGAGTGTGAGTTTACTGACTGTGTTTAATGACTGTGCCATTGGTCTGTGTTGATAAAGTGCAGTTCAGCTGTGAGATCTTCACATTCTGTTCCTGTCATCAGTGAGTCTCATTAGAAAAGACAGACAGACTGTCTGTCCTCAAATTACCCACAGCAGAGCGACCTCTCGTTCTCTGTTTCACTCTCTCTTTCACTATTTAGTGTACTGCATGTTTATTAGAACAAATCTAATCCACAAAAAATGCACAAACACATGTCGAACTGACAATAAATCAATGTGATAAAAAGAGTGGAAATAACTGTTTCAGATTTAATTGGCCTGATAGGAATTTATCTACAATAAACAAACTCATCGATTACATCATTTGCGTGATCACACACAAATAACACAAAATAACACTATTTTAAAAGAAAGACAGTTCAGGATATAAACTGAAGGATGTGCTATAGAAGACAATGTCCAAATGAAAGAAAAGGTTGTATGTTCACTGAGTGAGTGTATGTTGGTGTTTGTGCTTACACGACGCCTGACCTCAGCTGCTAAAACTATAAGAGAGCATAGATGTGATGTCACTCTTATTTACAAGTGCTATCATGGGCCTATTAAAACACAACTGATACTGAACATGGACGACCTTTACAAACACACACTCGGGTGAGTTTTTGTTACAAACAGTCGTTAATCACTGACTGTACTTCTGCCAGATTAATCATCCCAGAATCCAACACTAAAACGAACAGAACTTAAAATAAACAATCTTCAGTTCATTAGGATGAAACTTTAATCACTCTAAGAAAACTACACCATCTACATATTACTAAACTCTTAAAATTAATGTCTAAATCACAGCAGGATATATATATATATATATATATATATATATATATATATATATATATATATATATATATATACACACACACACACTGGTGGCCAAAAGTTTGGAATAATGTACAGATTTTGCTCTTATGGGAAGAAATTGGTACTTTTATTCACCAAAGTGGCATTCAACTGATCGCAATGTATAGTCAGGACACTAATAACGTGAAAAATGACTATTACAGTTTGAAAAAAAAACTTAAACTACTTCAGAGAGTTCTCATCAAAAAATCCTCCATGTGCAGCAATGACAGCTTTGCAGATCCTTGACATTCTAGCTGTCAGTTTGTCCAGATACTCAGGTGACATTTCACCCAACGCTTCCTGTAGCACTTGCCATAGATGTGGCTGTCTTGTCGGGCACTTCTCACGCACCTTATAGTCTAGCTGATCCCACAAAAGATCAATGGGGTTAAGATCCATAACACTCTTTTCCAATTATCTGTTGTCCAATGTCTGTGTTTCTTTGC
The DNA here is from genome assembly GCF_019703515.2 of Myxocyprinus asiaticus. Taxonomy (NCBI): domain Eukaryota; kingdom Metazoa; phylum Chordata; class Actinopteri; order Cypriniformes; family Catostomidae; genus Myxocyprinus; species Myxocyprinus asiaticus. The sequence goes on from NC_059369.1 coordinate 15,763,392, forward strand.
CCCCTCTAACCTTTTCTTTTTGTTTTTCTGTTTCAAAAGTGGCTTTTTCTTTGCAATTCTTCCCAGAAGGCCTGTACCCCTGAGTCTTCTCTTTACTGTTGTACATGAAACTGGTGTTGAGCGGGTAGAATTCAATGAAGCTGTCTGCTGAGGACATGTGAGGTGTCTATTTCTCAAACTAGAGACACTGATGTACTTATCCTCTTGTTTAGTTGTACATCTGGCCTTCCACATCTCTTTCTGTCCTTGTTAGAACCAGTTGTCCTTTGTCTTTAAAGACTGTAGTGTACACCTTTGTATGAAATCTTCAGTTTTTTGGCAATTTCAAGCATTGTATAGCCTTAATTCCTCAAAATGATGATTGACTGATGAGTTTCTAGAGAAAGCTGTTTCTTTTTTGCCATTTTTGACCTAATATTGACCTTAAGACATGCCAGTCTATTGCATACTGTGGCAACTCAAAAACAAACACAAAGACAATGTTAAGCTTCATTTAACGAACCAAATAGCTTTCAACTGTGTTTGATATAATGGCAAGTGATTTTCTAGTACCAAATTAGCAATTTAGCATGATTACTCAAGGATAAGGTGTTGGAGTGATGGCTGCTGGAAATGGGGCCTGTCTAGATTCGATCAAAAATGACTTTTTTCAAATAGTGATGGTGCTGTTTTTTACATCAGTAATGTCCTGACTATACTTTGTGATCAGCTGAATGCCACTTTGGTGAATTAAAGTACCAATTTCCTTCCGAAACAGCAAAATCTGTACATTAGTGCAAACTTTTGGCCGCCAGTGTATATATGTATACACAAAAGTCACTAATAAAACAACCAAGAAATAAATGCTGAGAACATAATTCAGATGTACAGTACATAACTCACCGCCACAATGTTAGGGTGTTGCCAGGGCATTGCTATAGATATGGCTCAGGACCCTCCTTCAGTGTAAGTCTATGGCATTATTTCGCCCAATTTATCATCTGACAAGTGAAAATTGTAAGTCTGATCACTTTGAAAAGCACACCTCTCCTCAACAAGCCACATGATTTAAGGTATGATTCATGTCCATAGCATAAACGCTGCGGGATGAGTTAAAAGCTAAAGTTTAATAATTAAGTTTAAAATGTATTTTTTTAGTGGCGCTTAAAAATACATTTAAATGTTTGTGATGGAATTGTGAATAAAATGGAAACCAAGAAGAAAGGAAAAAAGGAGAATTGTAATATCTGTGAATTCATATGGAATCCATGTCAAGGGAACATGCACACGTCATGTGCGAGACACGCAAAGATGAGTGATGCAGACGTGATGCACCGCTCCTCCAGACTGCAGCTCTCTGCAGAATACTGCATAATGGATTGAGCCGGAAACAAGCCAAAGCATTTGGTCTTGATATCATGAGGCAAAAATGAATAATAATAAAAAATAAAAAAACTTAAGCTTAAGAAACAGATTCAGAGAAACTGCTGCTGCCTGTGTGATTTCACTGGGGGGCTGAGATTCATTAGCGATTGATCAGCATTCAGGAATCTGGAGAGGAAATCTTCCAGCGTTAAACTGAGCTGGGAAAGCTCTCTCTCACGTGCATATATCCTGAGCTGGAAGCGTCCAGAGAACATGTGGCGTCTTTCTCTCAGCAGCAGAATTCCAGAGCTGTGACTCACTTCAGACACTGTTCTATCCTTCAGGAAAACACACCTCCTGTGAATGAAAACTGCGAGGGGTCGGTCCGTCCGTCAGCACGAGCACGAGTCAGATGGGTTTTATTGTGTGTGGACACGAGTGTCACCTGCCTCACTGCAGTCAGGTGTGTCCAGTCAAAATCATCTCTCCTCTTTTCTCAATCTCTCGCTCTGTCTCTGTGTTGCAGCTAGTTTTTGCTAAGCCAAGCATCCCATTATTACTATTGCTCATAGTGATTTTTTTATCCCCTTTTCTCCCAATTCGAAATGCCCAATTCCCACTACTTAGTAAGTCCTCGTGGTGGCGTGGTTACTCACCTCAGTCCGGGTGGCGGAGGACAAGCCTCCGCTTCTGAGACAGTCAATCCGTGCATCTTATCACATGGCTCGCTGTGCATGACACCGCAGAGACTCACAGCACGGGAGGCTCATGCTATTCTCCATGATCCACACACAACTTACCACGTGCCCCATTGAGAGCGAGAACCCCTAATCGTGACCACAAGGAGGTTACCACATGTGACTCTACCCTCCCTAGCAACCAGGCCAATATGGTTGCTTACTAGACCTGGCTGGAGTCACTCAGCACGCCCTGAATTCGAACTCGCGACTCCAGGGGTGGTAGTCAGCGTCAATACTCGCTGAGCTACCCAGGTCCCACTGCTCACAGTGATTTGAACAAACCCCTAATACCAGATTTTAAACTTCAGCATGTAACTCGTCCTGCACGGTTTGTAATACGGACATTAATGATACATTAAATCATGCAGTGCTTTTGAGGAGAGGTCTGCTGTTTCATGAAAAAAATCCCAGGTTAAAAAACCCCATAGACTTAAGCAGGGACCCAAGCCATATCTGGAGACCAGAATATTATAAGCCCCGTTTCCACATACAATCCTGGTACTTTCCCCTTAGTAACTTTCTACATGAGAACTCTTAAGAGGGATGGCACACATGAGGAGACTTTTCCCTCTTGCATTTGCATGCACAGAAAGAACCCCCGTAGTGACATCATGTAGTGTCAACCATTTATCTTCTGACGTTGTTTGCATGTGCCATTCAACAGCAACAACACCGATGGAGGATGCCAGGATCTGAGCTATTTTTGTTAAGGCTGTTTTACACAAACTGTCGACAAAGTCGTTAGGTTGCAGTCTTTACACTGGGCGTGTGAACTGTGTGTGCGGTTCTGTGTCCCTGAAGCCACAGTGAGAGGAAAGATGAGGCGCTCAGCGTATTTTAACCACGCAGCACACCTATTGTGTCTAAAAACCTATTTATCAACACAATCTATTACAATAAAGTCTTTTATGACTCAACATAAAATACTGTACTGAAGTGCTCAACAACTGACTTAAAATAAGACGTCTTGATGCAGTTTAACCATGCAGAAACAGGCACGCAACACTTTCCTCATAAGGTTTAGATTTCATGACAGATAAGTTTATAATAGATTTCAATTACCATCCACTTAAATTACCGTTTGACTGATCAGGTTGCAGCACCTCCCACAGTCCCCGAAGTACAGGTCTCTGCAGAAGAATAATGGGCATTTCCCAATCTGTGGGCATTTTCAAACCGGGATGTGCGTTTCTGAACTATCTAGTGATAGTATGAAATCTCAATGTAGTAGGCAAATCATGTAAAGCGGTTGAAATACGCCCATCCCGATTTGAAAACGCCCACTGATTGGAAAACGCCCATTTTTGTTCTGAAGAAACACAAGTCTTCAGTCCCTCTTCTCCCAAAGTACCCACACCAAAAATAGGAGCTAAAAAGTCTCTCTAAAGTCCCTCTAGACGGCTAAGAGGAAATATAGTTCCTCATGTGCGAAGGCGACAAAAAGTAGTATTTCTGAGGAAAAGTACCTAAAAACAGGCATCAGTTACTGCAGTGGGAAAGGCCTATAGAGACTAGGGGATGGACTCTTTTGACTTGGACTGGTAAGCAACCACCCAGCAATGCACAAAAACACACCTCAAACACCACAGCATTGTGGGGTGAGTTTATGCAAGGGCAAACACAACTATTCACAATCTTCAGGAAAATTCTAGTCTAACACTAACAATTTCAGAATAAACTGACGATGGACATGTACACCTACACACTTCCATACAGTACCATCTGGTAAAGGGTGTGTATTGACTCTCTTCAGTGATTATAATGTTATAATGTGATCCACTAGCAGCTGCGTCTGACAGCGCTCTGTAAACTCTCATCAGTGTTGGAGTCGGTTAGTGTGAGTCATTCACGGCTCTGATGTTCAGTGTGCTTGAGTGTGTTTAGGCGTCACCCTGTGCTTATTTGTATCAATTAGTATCTCAAAAGCACACTTGTACACTGGGGCCCTTCCTCCAACAATTTAATTATCTTTTCTCCCTAATTGGTTCTTATTACTATTCTGTGTTTTATGCATTTTATTTTCTATTTCTTTTCATTCTATATTATTCTCCTATTTAATTTTTACTGTTTATTATGTATGTGAAATTTACAGTATATGCTTTTATATGTTTTCTGTAAAGCACTCTGTAAACTGTTTTAAAAGGTGCTATAAATAAAGGTTTACTTACTTTTAACTTGCTTTTTACAAGTTTTAGTCAGTCACAGCTCTGAAGTTCAGTATCTGAGCTGAGCTCAGGTATCACAAATACCTTACAACAAATTGCCTGACGACATACAGATATGAGACATACATAAGTGTGTGTGTGTGTGTGTGTGTGTGTGCGCGTGCATGTATCTCACCTGAACAGCCGGTGGTCCCTTTCTTAACAGAGAATCCCAGGTCACAGTGACAGATGAACGAACCCTTTGTGTTCTCACATTTCCCACTGCGACAGATGTTTGGATTCAACTCGCACTCATTCACATCTGACACAGAGAGAGAGACAGAGAGATTAAAGACTTCATCAGCATTTTCAAGACAGAATTCTTTCCTGCTTGATGTTTACTTATTTAAAAGTACTGCGGTGGTACAATGGCACACTGAAGCTATCAGACGCTACTTTGATATACTGTATACCATGGCACTGAATGATTACTATATTCATGTACCATGATTCTTACATGGCACTACTACAAAGGTAATCTGGGTCCCCAAATAATGGTTTTGTTACACATAACATGATTAGAGTTTCTCATCTGCTGTGTCTACGTCTCATTAACAGCTTAACTAAGCGAGCGTGTAAACAAATAAATGTGTTCATATTTACCCAGACAAGATTTCATATCCTCAGAAGACATAAAGCCATCAAAACATAGACACTGAAATTCTCCCGGGATGTTTGTGCACTGGCCACCTTCACAAATATCAGAACTGTCTTCACACTCATCGATATCTGCACACAAATACACACAGCATTCGTGAGTTTAGTTGTGTGTTTGTGTAGTAGCTGGTGTTGGGCAGTAGTGTCACTACAAATCACATATCTATTATTTTAATTCAGTAGGGAGATGGCAGGATCACTGTTTTCTACTGTAGGTTAGGTAGTGGAGGTGTGTTGTCAAATGCCACAATGTTTAATTTTCTCAACAATACTTTAAAAATCAAGTCATTCTGTCCATAATTTGAACTAGCGTTGTCTGATTCGCAAACAAAACGCTCTTTTGAGACATTGCTTATCAATGAATTGGGTGAAACGGATTTAAGCGTGAGTAATGAAGGTTCTCTGATTTCAAATTAACATGTATTACTGTTTTTAATAAAAAAGCTTCAATATCACACACCACTTTTGCAATATGGCATGCTACGTTTCACTAAATCAGTGGTTCCTAATTTTTTGTAGCAGAATGCTCTACCTATAAATTGAATATGCAGCCTCTTTGCATTTAAAATATGTAAATTGTAGGCTTCAACGTACATAAAGGCGACCTGTATGCAAAAGTGTAACACACTATGCAGAAGTGTCACTGGGTGTCCTGAAACTGCTGCCACCGTCTGCATGCACTTACAGTATTTGTGTGAAGCAGGATTTACAGATTCAAGATTTTGGAACATAAAAAATGGGTTGCGAACCTTAATACAGAGAACTCCTGCTCTAAATGATAATAGTAGCTTTCATGTAGATTAGCTCATTTTGCTAGTGTTTTTTTTTTTTTTTTGAGTATTTTGTAGATTTCCTGACACTGGTAGTGTCTGTGTCAGTGTTGTGTGTAGTTGCATATAGTAGTACATCTGTGTGTATGTTTCTCACCTGTGCAGCTCCTAAGGTCAGGCATGAGGGCGTAACCGCGGCGACAGCTGCACTCGTAACTGCCCTCTGAGTTTGTGCAGAAAGTCTCACAGCCGCCGTTCTCAATAGTGCACTCATCAATATCTGAAACACACACACACTGACGTCACTATGTTCAGTCAAATCAGTTATGGGAATACTATATAACACATCATCAAAGATTGCTCTTTCATAGCTCAGAAGAATAAATAGATTAATAGAGTTATGTTTCTCCAAAAATTCCTAAGCAGTAATGAAAATAGACATAAATCGATAGTTGAGTTTAGAGCAATAAAACTGATGTGGACAGTATAGCTCAGATCATTTTGTCTTTTGTCTTACCCACACAAGAGAGTCTGTCTTCAGTTGATTTGTAACCGGTATTACAGGAGCACTGATAGCGTCCGATCATGTTTACACACTGACCGTTCTTACATAGTCTGTCACTCAGTTCACACTCATTAATATCTGCAAAAGAAACATATAAACAACATTAACGTTTACTAGCACCATTAACACAATGCAAGAGGGATGTTTCTGACTTAGTGACATGTCTTGCGGCTTTTGCTGTGTCTCAGGCCATTAGAGAATTTAAAAACACATCTAATTTTTAAAATGTGACTTGAGACACCTGCATTCAGTTTCATTCTGTTGCGCTGTGTCTAGCTTTTTTTTAATGCAAGAATGTGTTCTGAGTGAACTGCTCCCTAGAAGGTAACTGTCTATAAAGACAGCAGACAGCTAGGGTCTAGAAAAGAGCTAGAATCTAAGACATCGTTCCAGACACCTTTAACACACTGACCTAAACACGCGGATCCGTCCGGAGCGATCTCATGGCCATTTGGACACATACACTGAAAGCTGCCCTCTGTGTTGATGCATTCACCACCTCTACACAACAGAGGGTTGCGTTCACATTCGTCAATGTCTGAAACACAAACACACCAACACTAAACTCATTTCTTTACAATACAGGTTGTACTGTAGATGTTTGTGTAGAGTGTGTGAGTCTCACCCATGCAGTTCTTCATCATCATGAAGCCGCTTTCGTATCCAGTGAAACACTCACACTGAAAATCACCTGCCGTATTTACACACGTGCCGTGACCACACAGGTCAGGAGAGATACGACACTCATCGATATCTGCACACACATGTAAAAAACTAAACGCACACTTCGCTGTGACTGAATACTGCTGTGGGACAAGTTCTTAGAATAAGTGAACATAGAATCGCCTGTAAAATCTGTGCTGATTTAATCACTGTAAAGAGATCTAGACTGAGTGTAAACTCACCTGTGCAGTTTCTCTCATCAAAATCCAGAGCGAAGCCACTGTCACACCTGCAGCGAAAGCTTCCAATGGTGTTCCTGCACCGACCATTGGTGCACAAACTGTGAATCATTTTACACTCGTTTATATCTGCAGAGAAACATAGATTATTGATGAGTCAACATGAATGAATGAGTGAGTGAGTGAGTGAGTGAGTGAGTGCATGAGCAGTGTATACTGTTATCACTCCTCTTCTGAGTGTTAAATCATTCTGTTTACAGAGCTCAGTTCATTTTAGGTGTGACAACAACATACTACAACCCAATTCGCTATTAAAAATGTCAGGTAATGGCAACTGAATTTACATAAAATCTGTCTAGTGTGTATAGAACCAAATAAGTAAGTGTTAATACATTTGACTAATTTACAGATTTGGAAATTTTGTCAGCCTCTAATAGATTTATAGTTGTGAGGCATTAAAATACTGCTATGGTTATTATCACTATGTTAACCATTGCGAGTATAGGGTAGTAGGAGTAATTCCTGGGGTCGGATTCACAAAACATTCTTAAGAATAAAATTCTTATTAACTACTATTTTGCTACTATTTTTGTTTTTATATCTTAAAGGGGTTATGACATGAGATATAAAATTTACCTTGATCTTTTCACATGTAAGAGTTCACTGTACTATAAAAACATACTGTAAGTTTCAAAACTCAAAACTTCCTCCTCGCTGTAAAAAGAGCATTTGTTGAAACTAAGCTGCCAAAACGACTCGTTCTCTACTTCCTTCCTTGTGATGTCACACTGTGGTAGACATTTGCATCTGATCGCCTCCACAAAAACACATCAATGCCTAGTTTACTTCATCACCTCGGCCAGTAGTGGTGAGCAGTGAGATGGCAAATAGAGAGCAGAGCTGCTTTCCAATTCGCCTACTTATACTATGCCCTTAAAGTGTGCACACTTTTTGTGATGGAAAGTGTCTACTCTTTAGTGTATAGCAAAAAAGAGTGAAAGTTTTGGGACATACTATCACAGCATAAAATCGAGTCTTAAAATCAAAGACCTCTTAGTCGCATTGTTACGTGCATCCTGTTACCGTACACAACCTGTCAATCATCCTGTTACAGTTATCATGCATGTTCCTCATTTAATTTTTACTATTATTCATTCATTATTCTTCACTGCATTTCATTTACGATACCCTATAATGCCTCCTACCATATTGGAGAAGAAACAGTGCATTGTTGAAGATCTGTCGCGGGGTGTTTTGTGTAGAGAGCCGCCGATGTTTTCATATAAAGATGCATGTAGTGATGTGTAGTTAATGCAAACCAAACTTATCTCTTTCCTATCGTTATCTGTTTTCAATGTGTGATGTTTACAATGTGTTGCAGATTAAATATAACAAGGATAACAGTTATATTTAAAGTAAAAAATGTGATCTTAAGATTCATCATCAACTAAAGAATTAATCTACTTATATTTAATGTTATACCAAGTTGGAAAGACAAAACACTTGAATGACAATGTGCTGGATCACTTTATTTATTTATTTTTTCCTTTGGCAGCATCACATACTGTTTACATCATTACAACAGTCCCTTGAAAGCGAATCTGACCTCTGCTATATTTCAATGATACAATAAATGACAAAAAATGAGGACAATTGTGTTAATTTGGTTCATTTTCTGTTTGTGATATTCCCATTTTTAATTGACATGGTGCTGACAATTTTCCTTAAAGATTACTTCTGAATGGGGGCCTGGGTAGCTCAGCGAGTATTGACACTGACTACCACCCCTGGAGTCGCGAGTTGAATCCAGGGTGACTCCAGCCAGGTCTCCTAAGCAACGATGGTAGAGTCACATGGGGTAACCTCCTCGTGGTCTCGATTAGGGGTTCTCGCTCTCAATGGGTCGCGTGGTAAGTTGCGCGTGGATCGCGGAGAGTAGCATGAGCCTCCACATGCTGTGAGTCTCCGCGGTATCATGCACAACGAGCCACGTGATAAGATGCGCGGATTGACTGTCTCAGAAGCAGAGGCAACTGAGACTTGTCCTCCACCATCTGGATTGAGGTGAGTAACCGCGCCACCATGAGGACCTACTAAGTAGTGGGAATTGGGCATTCCAAATTGGGAGAAAAGGGGATAAAAAAAAAAAAAAAGAAATAATAATAAAAAAAAATTATTCTTTCTAAGAAGCCCTAAAGATCACACAGCATCCAAAATAAGCAGCAGTACAAATACAGTAGATGGACATAAAAGAATCCATGATGGTAAGATGGGGATTATTAATCACACATACCCATTTCTGATCACTGTAAATGGAAACGCTTGATCGTTCGCAATTTAATGAGCCGATCAGCATCTTCGATTGACAGCAAGAACAAAGTGGTTTCTCTTCACAGCGTTCAACCAAACTCAAGTTACGTTTAATGTTGTTTTATGTTGTAAAAACATGATGAAGTGAAGATGTGCCATCAGTCTCATCACCATGTTTGTAGTTTTTCATGTATGACAATTGTAGTTCTGAAGATAACGGTCAACAGCTAACAGATCCACACTTCGAAAATCTACTGGAAATAGTACACCATCGGGGATACTTTGAGACATTAATTTCCACATACTATGATTTAGGACACCCTAATTCTAATTTTGGATACTGTTTAGGGCGGATAGGATCTGGATTGGGATGCAGGGCAGGTCAGTCAAGAGCACAGAGCCAATCATAACAGTGGCTGTTTACTGTCAAGTCTTAAAGGATAAGCAGCAGCAAAACCAAGCATTTCTGACAGCGGGTCAGAATGGGGGTGGAAAATTATCATGTTTTACAAATATATGACTGTTATTTTGTGCAAAAACTTAATTAAACTGATATTATAAGTGAACCTCAAGGAATAGATTTAAATAATTAAAAAATGCATGCCATGACCCCTTTGAGAAAAAGTAATGAATATGTTGGTATTCCTGAAAAGACTTCTTCAGAACATTCTTATGAATGTTCTTAGTTAATTTCACTTCATATAATTTATCCTATGAATTTTCAAAAAAAAAATATTAAGATTTTCTTGAGTATGGCCCTTGGATTCCATACACGCACAGAACAATAATTTAAGCAACTAACTCTGCCTCTTGTACCTTTGAGGAAGGGTTTTCCATTGATCAAGTCTCCACGGTGGGAGAATCCAGGACCCCGTGGGCAGAGCTGAGCGTATTCTGGCGTTCCTTTGTCCGGACACTCGTCACATTCCGGGCCCCAAGCCACGCCCACCGAACAGCAACACGCATCCACGCGGTGCCTTCCGGGAATCGGAGCAGCACAGCGCTCGTCAATGTGTGTAAGGTAACACAGCTCAGTGCGCAGATCTGCAACATGAACACACACATCAATTACAGTACACACACACACCCTACAATTCACTAATACTTCCTTAGAAATTAAGACAATCAAACAGAAGCAGCTGGTATGATATTCTCTCTGGTCTACGTACCGACACAGGTTCTTCCAGACGCGTCAACAGTCATGCCGCTGGGACACTGACACACAAACGAGCCATCCGTGTTCACACACTTTCCATTAATACACACACCAGGGAACACTTCACACTCATTCACATCTGCACACAAACACACACACATAAAAAATAAAAATATTCTGTGTTTTACTGAGAGCTCAAACTGATTCATAAAAGTAAGTGAAGACAGAATATAGTTTTGCATGAGCTCTTACCCTCACAGATTGTTCCTTTGGTCCTTGCATATCCTTTAGAGCAGAACGCATCTGAAATCACATATTTACACTTCAGATCATCAAAAACGCTGAGTGCAGTTTTATTTCCAGATCACAAACACTGTCTCAGCATCATAGCAACACAATCCAAATCACTGGTTAGGGGTTAAGGGTGTTTACGCGGTCTGCGGTAACTGCAGTAACATTTTGATACTTTGTGAAATCTGCCAGTCACACAGAGCAGATGCTCCAGATTAAAAAGAGACCAAATATAATGTGACACAATGTGTAGATCTTGATAAACATTCTATTCTATCGACTAAATTATTAATAGCAAGCAATCAACAATTATTAATCATTAACAACCCTAATGTGCAGAGAGTTCCTTTTGTTCATCTCACCTGGTTCACACTTGGCACATGGAGATCCCCACGCTGCCCCCATTGATGCACAACAGTGAGACTTCAGCGTCGCTCCATTAATATTGATTTCACACTGTCCATTTACCACCTTCAACCAACACATGCCCTTAGTGGTCTCTGAAATCACACATACAACACATATAAAGTACATCCAATCACAAACACCTGTATGATCTGTATAACACGCAGATTTTCATGTGCTAAGAATCAAAACTAAACTTTATTATTATGACATATTATCATATAGAAAGATGAATATGCTGTGTGACAGAAAGAAAGAGAGAACGGTTGAGCATTACTCACCTACACACAAAGTTCCTGAGCTGTCCAATGAGCTTCCAGTAGAACACAAACATACAAACGACCCTGGACTGTTCTTGCACTCGGCGTTAACACATGGATTGGTCAAACACTCATCAATGTCTAAACACAAACACACACAAACAGAACAGCAGGAGTGACAGAAAGATTCTCTCTGATTGTGATCAGTCAAATATTTGTATAATGATGCTAAACTGTATAATCGACTGTTGTGCCAGGCAAGTGATTTCCTGCATAGCTGTACTGGCTTCATGTCGTATCACTCCACACACTCTTTCTTCTCACATAATAAAATAATTTACACTCAAATCAATATTACATGTCTATTAATTTATTTGGTAAGTAGCTGGGTCATATTCACCATGTCAGGGTTTATTGCCTTATTCACCCTGTCAGGGTTTATTGCTGGCTGACTGTAATGTATATCATTAATTTCTTACAGTAGACCATATAAACTTTACTGTTGTGTGTTTGTAACGTGACCCACCTTCACACACCTCTGTTTCAGGCTGAAAGGCGTAGCCCATGGGACAGTGACATGTGAAACTGCCTGGTGTGTTCCTACACAAACCATTTTCACACAGATGTCTGTTCATCATACACTCGTCCACATCTGAAACACACACATACAGTACACTGTCATCAGGGAAAAAACGTCTTGGTTATTGATGTAACCTCCGTTCCCTGATGGAGGGAACGAAATGTTGTGTCGATGTTGTGACACTAGGGGTTCGCTCTTGAGAGCCCCAGTCACCTCTGATTTATTCAGAAAAGGCCAATGAGAATTGGCGAGTGGAATTTGCATGCTGTTTGTACGGGTATAAAAGGAGATAGCGTGCACCACTCATTCAGATTTGTGCTGAGGAGCAGAGAGAGTCCTGGCCATATCAGCAGTCGGTTCAGCATCAGTAACCAAGACGTTCCCTATCTGTCACTCACTCGACGTTGTGTCGATGTAGTGACACTAGGGGTCCCTATACTAAACGCCACAGGCGCTGAACTGTGTCACGAGGTACGGCGGAGTGGACACGGGCAAGCTGCTGCGTGCCTCGTAGCGAGCACTCGACCACGTTGTGACCTTCCAGCGTGTCAGGTAAGGCACTTCCCTGGTCCTGTTAAGGGTGGGAGGAGAGCACTTACCAGAGGAGGCTACAGGCGTTGGCCTTTCCTGATTTCTGTATTAAGCAATTTCCCACCGAGCACCTGATAGAATAGCGCTGGGAAAGTGCTCTTCCCTCTCCTGGAGGGAGGTTTACATGTGGAGAATACCTCATATGGACTTACTGACCGGGAAGTTCGCATAGGGAACGAAACCCCTGGGGAGGACCCTATCTAAGGAGAGGGTACACAGCCACAGTGGCTGAAGCAGAGTCCCTTAGCGGGCCAGGGCTGCCGCTGCAACTTTGGTAAAGACGCGAGGGGACAGGGACAGACCGAAGGGGAGGATCTTGTACTCTCGCCCCTTGAAGGCAAACCGAAGAAACAGTCGAGGAAGGATCGTCACATGGAAGTACGCGTCCTTCAGGTCGATGGCCATGAAACAATCCTGATATCGCACTAACGCCAGGATGCGCTTCTGCGTTAGCATCTTGAACGGACCGAGGTGAAGAGGATGCCACTAAACCTGGGCGGGCGTCTGGCGAACTGGATCACGTAGCCAAGACGGATCATCCTGATAAGCCATCACGATGGGCCGGAGAGCACTAACCAGGCTCCCAGCCTCTGCGCTAATGGCACCAGAGGAACGATCGGTTTTATCATGCCCGGGGTGGGTGGTTCGTGGCGAGGCAGAGCCGACGCCCCACCGGGAAGACCGTCCGGGGGTGGAATGCTGCTCTGCCGGCCTGCAATGGTGGGCGGCGGTTGGGGCGGGCGAGCTGCCCCGAGAACTGCCGAACTTACCTGTTTGCTGGCTTCCCTCTGACGGAAAACAAGGGGACACGAGGTGCTTGCGTCCCACTCGCTAACCGAGAATATTTTCAGCGCCTGGCTGTCGCGAAAGCAAGGGCCGAGAGGGCTGAGCACAAGAGAATGACCCAGGGAGTGAGGAAACTGCTCTTTTACCAACGAATTGGGTGCCGGGGCCCAGTGGGCACCCACCGATGTTACAGGTGGAGGCGTGCTCGCCATGTGCTGGCCCAGGGGCAGGAGTGGAGCTTGTGCACTCACTTGGGTCAGGCTGGTCGGTGTCAGCAACCTCATCCCTGTGTCGCCTGTCTCAGGGCCGCTTCAAAGCCAGTCCGGGGTTCTTAGCGGCCGGCTGACGGGCAGGCGGTGGCGTCCTCCTGCGGGAGGATCTTCTTTTCTGAGGCAGGCGTGCAGGCTCCGATGGTGGGGGACTCCGGAGGCCTGTAGGTGGCCGAGCCATGCCATGACAGGATATTTTTGATGACCTCTGTCTGCTTTTTCACCGTCGAGAACTGATGGGAAAAGTCCTCGACAGTGTCACCGAAAAAGCCCCCCTTGGGAGACGGGCACATCAAGAAAGTGAGCCTTCTCGGCGTCATGCATCTCCGCAAGGTTGAGCCACAGGTGTCGCTCTTGGACCACCAAGGTGGACTTCGTTCGACCCAGGGCGCACGCCGTGACTTTCATCACACGTAGAGCGAGGTCGGTCACGGTGCGCAGTTCCTGCATCAGCCCCGGGTCGGTCCTACCCTCGTGCAGATTTTTAAGCGCCCGGTGGACCTGCAGGATGGCCATGGCGTGCAGGGTGGAGGCAGCCTGGCCCGCAACATTGTAAGCCTTCGCCATTAATAACGAAGTAAACTTACAAGCCTTGGAAGGGGAGCCTTGGTCAGTTCCTCCAGGTGGCTGTGCTTTGCGGGCATAGGTGCACCGCCACAGCGCGCTCTACATGGTTAAGCTAGACATATCCCTTGGCCACCCCGCCGTCGAGGGTAGTCAGGATGGACAAGCACACAAAACATGTACGGGCGGAGAAAGGCGCCTTCCACGACTTCGTGAGCTCCTCGTGCAATTCCAGGAAGAAAGGCACCGGGGCAGGGTGTGGCCGTGAGTCGCGCTCCAAGCCCAGAAACCAATCGTCCAGCCGTGAACGCCCAGGGCAGGGCGGAGGGTTCCGCTCAAGCCAGATGTTCGCAGCTGCCTGGGCAAGCACGGCTGCTAACTCAGCGTCCGCTTCGTTCTGAGCTCTACCGCCCGAGAGCGGGAGCTCAGTAGACTTGTCCGCTTCTGAAAGCAGCAGCCCACCCTCCGATGCTGTGATCGATAACTCATCGTCATCGCAAGCCCCGAACAAGACATTAAATCCGCCCTGAGGCAGACCGCCTGGCTCGCTTGTGAACTCAGAATGAGCGTGCTGGGGGATGGGGGGTCCACGGGGACTGAGCCGGCGGATAGACTCCCATAGCCGCCCCCAAATCGCCCACGGTGCTCGCCGCCCCTGCCGCCTGTGCTTCAACACAGGACGGACCAGGTTGGAGAGCAGCCAGGGTGGCTCTCTGCTTCACAAAGAAAGAAGAGAGCCGTGACCGCAACGTTCTCATGGGCATATTCTCGCAGTGAGAACATGTCCCATCCACAAATGCTGTCTCGGCGTGCTGGCGACCCAAGCACTCGAGACAGATTTCGTGGCCGTCCAACGGAGAGAGATAACAGCTCCACCCAGTAGCACAAAGGCGAAAGGACATCTTTAAAAAGATTGTTTATGCGAGCTCTTTAAGAGGAAATTACTCTTTTAAGAAATTAATCTTTTACACCTGTGAACTACACTCGACCGTGCGAGAGTGAGACCGCTGATGTGCGCCTTAAATCCAGCAGCACGTGAAGTGAGGTGAAGGGACGAACACAATGCGTGCATTCGGCTCTGAAGAACAAGTATGAATGAGTGGTGCACGCTATCTCCTTTTATACCCGTATGTCCAGGGCAGAGAGTGGCAACAAATTCCACTCGCCAATTCTCATTGGCCTTTTCTGAATAAATCAGAGGTGATTGGGGCTCTCAAGAGCGAACCCCTAGTGTCACTCAACTGACACAACGTCGAGTGAGTGACAGATAGGGAACTCATCATCTCCTGTCTTAAATAATAATATCTACAGATTCAAGATACAAATTCACTGACCAATGCAGGTTTTGCCGGTGATGTCCACTTCAAAGCCAAGATTACAGTTACATTTGTATGTTCTCAACATGTTCTCACAAACACCGTTCTGACAGATTTCGGGATCCAGTGCACACTCGTTTATATCTGACAGAGAGAGAGAGAGTGAGAGACATTTCAGCACTGAGCCAGATGGATATTATACAAATATATAAACAATACCTGTGTGAATGTGCATTTCACATTTAACTCATAAGAAATGTAAAATGCAAATTGTGATAATGCAAAAAATTCTTTATGGTACAAAAACAAACTTTAGACAAAAACATTTTCTTTAGGCAAATTATAATAGATATAAATTTATATATTTTATTATAAATGCTTATATTTATATATTTGTATTAATTACATACCTTTTATTATAACATTTTAATAATGTATATTATATGAACATTTTATAATTTTATACGTTTAAATGTGAAAAAAGGTTTTATTAATTTTTCAGATATTTGTTTAATGCTTTGATATGTAATTTTGCACATTGTCAACAAAAAAATTTGTTCATTAAAATTATATACCATTTCAAAATTCACTAAAATGAATGAATAACACATGACAAAATACTGACTAAATTAAAAGGACATTTTCGTCAAAAGAGTAAAACTATGACTGACACTGAGTTGCTGTCACAAGATAGCGATAGGGTTTGAGTTTAACTCTAATTATTTTCTAAGCATTATCATACATTTTGCCTGAACAACATTTCATAATATCATCTTTTCCCAACATATTGTATTTCTTTGTTTTTTTTTTTATCTAGTAGCTAAGCCACAGTGTATTTGTTGCAATTCATGTCTAAAGTATAGGATATAAATGCTATGGGAAGTGTTTCATGTTATTCAGAAAACATGTCCAAAGTGAAAATAGACACAACTGGCCTCTTAACTCTGTAATGCAATCATCTTTTTAATAATTGGATTAGTATGTAAAACGCTGCAAAAAAATAAAATAAATGTAAATGCTTATAATATTGGGCTGCTATTATATTTGGTAACTTCCCAGCTCCATGGTTTGTCATTTCCCGACACTGTCGATTATGATCAGTCAATAATGGTCACAATCGGCATCGGAGTACTTGTCAGACATCTTCGATATATGATTACATCTTCTTATTGCTTAGCCCTAGTGAATGTATGACTGTAGACACGATGTGCCTGTGCCTGTACCTCTGCCACCGGTTGTAGTTCCAAGGCCGTGGCTGCACAGAGCTGAGAATTCAGCTGGAAAACATGGACACACATACATATACACAGTTTTCTCAAATGTTTTGCTTGAAAAGTGTGCATGCTAACTTTCTTTTAAATAAATCACACTTATGCCTCATTCACACCTGCAGTGGCATGCAGTGACAAAGAGACACATAGTTCACCCACAAATTAAAATTCTCTCATCATTTACTCACCCTCATGCCATCCCAGATGTGTAGGACTTTCTTTCATTTTTAGAAGAATATTTCAGCTCAGTTGCTCCGTACAATGCAAGTGAATGGTGATCAGACATTTAAAGCTCCAAAAATCACATAAAGGCAGCTTAAAAGTAATCCATACTACTCCAGTGGTTAAATCCATGTCTTCAGAAGTAATATAATAGGTGTGGCTGAGAAACAGTTCAATATTTAAGCCCTTTTTTACTCTAAATCTCCACTTTAACTTTCACTTTCAGATGTGAAAGTGAAACTAAACTGGCAACACATGTGACGTTCAGATGTAAAAGTGAAAGTGGAGATTTAGAGTAAAACAAATTTGATTTAACCACAGGAGTCGTATGGATTACTTCTATGTTTCCTTATGTGATTTTTGGAGCTACAAAGGTCTGATCACCATTCACTTGCATTGTATGGACCTATAGAGCTGAGATATTCTTCTAAAAATCTTTATTTGTGTTCAGCAGCAGAAAGAAAGTCGTACACATCTAGGATGGCATGAGGGTGAGTAAATGATGAAAGAATTTTAATTTTGGGTGAATTATCCCTTTAATCTTGTTCATGACATGATGCATCAAGCACTGCTGCAGGTTATATAAAAGCACTCTCCCCTGCAAATTTTTCATTTTTAGAGGCAAGAGAACTGATTCCTTATCAAATTAGAACATCTTAGTTTTAACAGCAGTACATGTCATCTTTAATCAGAATTTCAAAAGGTATGGCTAGTTGTGCAGTCCACCAATAATGTTAGAGCAACATCAGAAGGAACACCCACAAGCGACATACTGTACAGTGCAAGGACTAGCGACATCAAGCGACAATGACAGTGTGAACGGAGCATTAATCTGAAATTGTATTATCTAATATAAAGACATTTTTAGGTGTGGGGTGTGTGTACCTGAGTTCAGGGGAGGGCACGGTTGGCATGGTTCTCCAAATGCGTACTCCACGTTGGCACAGCAGCATTCTGATTTGGTGACAGCCCCGAAGAATGGTCGCACACACTGACCCCGTTTATAACCTCCGTAACATGTGCTGCGCATGTGTGTGTCTGCCAGAGACAAAAACCCACAAAACACAGAAAAACTTCCTCGCCATCACAGTCAACAACAACAACAGTCGAGCTAAATTAAATGAATTTGTTGTAATAAACAGCAATTGAACGAGTGCAGAGCAACATTTCAACACTCAAAACAATAAACAAAAGTAAGATCGTAAAGAATCTGAATGAAGAGAATGTGCAGAGGAACTTAATACAGAGACTATAACCAATAAAGTACATGTATTTAAGCATAGTTTGAGGACTAATTTGTCCCCATAGGTGAGCTAAATCTGACAGAATTTCACTTTAGAGACATTTGGGAGGTCCTCATTTATAAAAATGTAAATTATGCTTTTTTAAATTCTAAAAATGCAACAGCAGAAAGTTTTTTAAAGTTATGGTTTGTGTTAGTCTAAAGTCATTCTAATCAGCTGTGTATAAAAACAGTCAAAGTCTGTTGTATGTACTGAAACATGTGTGCGTCACACTCACCTACACAGACGCGTCCGTCCAGCCCAACAGCCAGTCCCGGCATACACTCACACCTGAACGAGCCCTCCGTGTTCACACAGTGACCATTCATACACATACCAGGAACCTCACACTCATCCACATCTGATGCACACACATACACACACAAAAACATTTGTCACTTGAAATGGAAAACCTTAAAAAAATCACTAACAAACAACTTAAAGAAATAGTTCACCCAAAATGACAATTCTGTCACCATTTACTTACCTTCGTTTCAAACTTATACTTAGACTTTCTTTCCTCTGTGGAACACAAAAGCCCCTGGTCACTGTATGCTCATTGTATTGAAAAGAGCAGCGTGAACACTCTACTAAATATCTCCTTTTGTGTTCCACAGAAGAAAGAAAGTCTAAGTATAAGTTTGAAATGAAGGTAAGTAAATGGTGACAGAATTTTCATTTTTGGGTGAACCATTCCTTTACCATAAGATCCAAAATATTATCCATAATCCATCTGGTCTCAGACAAAAATGTTCTCTTTCCTTCCCAGAGCTCAAGTGTTATCAGTGTGATCAACTCCTAACAGAGTGTGTGAATGGTTTCCTGTGTTCTAGACTAATTTCTCTTGAGACTATACAAATCACTAATGAGCAAATACATCATACGCATGATTTCAGTGAATCAAGAAGAGTTAGTGTGTGTGTGTGTGTGTGTGTAGTGTGTAGGGTGTGTGTGTGTAACCTCACTCACCCACACAGAATCGTTCAGTACCGTCCAGTAAGTATCCTGGTTTACAGATGCATTTGAAGCTGCCGTCTTCATTAATACACATCCCATTCAAACATATGTTCCTAATCAAACACTCATCAGTGTCTGAAACACACACATACAACAAACCAACACATTTAAAACATTTCCTCTCTTTCCACTAAGACTCTGCCCTTGCAATCAACCCAGTTTCAACTTTTTAAGGGGGTAACATTTGTCCCCGGAATCCACTTTTTAGGGTATTTCTAACATTATGAGGGTATATTTATAGTCGAACAGACCTAGAACAGAATATAATGATCATTTCTGATTCTTGTTCCAACCAATCTTTCATGTCTGTTCATCTATTGGTGGAAATGTTTCTCATATTTGAATCAATTTAACTGAAGTGCGTTGTGTGCTGCATGTCTCACCTTTGCAGTTTCTGCCATCAGGAGAGATCTCAAAGCCAGCGTTACATACACAGTGGAAACTGCCTTCTGTATTCACACACCTGCCATTGTTACAGATGCGACCGTTGGCCACACATTCATCCAGATCTAAAGACAATGCACAGAAGACCTGAGGATTCTTCAAACATTCTTGTTTAGGTTTGTTCTAAAATTGAGACTCCATTTAAACGAAATCTATCTAAATCCAAATCTATCTCTATTTGATTTACTGTATAAACTTTACATTAAAAAAAATGTAAGATTGAAGTTTTGACAATCTTCCATTGACTTACAGTACACAGATAGAACGTGCATTTAAAATGTATCCGACAGTGAAAATGTCATTGCAACATTAGCGCTGGTCTACTTTCATACAGAACACCTATTTGCATATTGAGTTGTGATTAGTCTCGTCTTCCTTGCATATATTTAACCATTTATATCTGTCTTTAAACTACACAGTGATTATGTGTTGATTCTTCCATGCAGCTGACAGAAAACAAGACCTAAACTTATCTAAAACACTTACACTACTGCTGCCTAACAAGCACTGCAATTACCTTCAGGAAATGTAAATGTAGTTAAGTTTTGTTACCTCTACACTCGGTTCTGGTTGCAGTGCTCTGGAATCCAGCGGGACACTGGCAGTAATAGGAGCCGTGTGTGTTCACACACTCTCCGTTCACACACGGGCTGCGTTCACACTCGTTATCATCTGAATACACATAGAACACATATTAACGTCTTATGCCGAAACACACACATCAGTTTGACATGACTGTGATATAATGACACACTGACCGATGCACTCCCTGCGGCTATCCAGTTTGAAGCCCATGTTACACTCGCAGCGGTAACTTCCCGGTGTAGGCACACAGCGGCCATTAATACACAGATTATGAAATGCCTCGCACATATTTATGACAGACACGTTCT
The DNA here is from genome assembly GCF_019703515.2 of Myxocyprinus asiaticus. Lineage (NCBI taxonomy): Eukaryota > Metazoa > Chordata > Actinopteri > Cypriniformes > Catostomidae > Myxocyprinus > Myxocyprinus asiaticus. Next base: position 15,784,232 of record NC_059369.1, read on the forward strand.
GAGGCAAGATGACTGACAGAGAGCGAGAGAGAGAGAGAGAGAGAGAGAGAGAGAAAGTGAAAGAGTGTATTAAAATGAGTAAAAGAACCTATGGCAGCCTCTAAGTAACTAACTAGAAGTAGTGACACTACTAATTTAACTACATTTTTCAGTAGAGTGACAGTGTATTTGCGTAGGTGTAGGTGTATGTGTATTACTAGGCCTGAAGGTGATTGTTGGCAGGCCCACAGGTGTGGGTGGTCCAGGGTCTCGTGGGTATGGTTCACGTGGATATGGCTCACGAGGGTACGGCTCTCGCGGGTACGGCTCACGTGGGTCTTCTGGAGAACTTGGGCCTGAACCTGGACCTGAACGATCTGGATCAGGCACCGTGTGACCAATCAGACAGAGTCTTTGATACTCCTCTATAAAGAGAAAGAATAGTGCTGACATCACTCAATACTCTTCATTTATGGAAAAAACAACCTTTATCATAAGCAGGACTGATGCTCTTATACTTTAAAGGGTCATGTCACACTTTGAGGTCCACTTATAATGTTAGTAAAGGTTTTTTATAAGAATTGTTCACCCTTGGGGGCCTGGGTAGCTCAGTGGTAAAAGATCCTGGCTACCACCCCTGGAGTTCACTAGTTCGATTCCCAGGGTGTGCTGAGTGACTCCAGCCAGGTCTCCTAAGTAACCAAATTGGCCCGGTTGCTAGTGAGGGTAGAGTCACATGGGGTAAACTCCTCGTGGTCGCTATAATGTGGTTCGCTCTCAGTGGGGCGCGTGGTGAGTTGAGCATGGTTGCCGTGGTGGATGGCGTGAAGCCTCCACACGCGCTATGTCTCCGTGGCAATGTGCTCAACAAGCCACGTGATAAGATGTGCAGGTTGATGGTCTCAGACGCAGAGGCAACTGGGATTTGTCCTCCGCCACCCGGACTGAGGCGAATCACTACGCGACCACGAGGACTTAAAAAGCACATTGGGAATTGGGCATTCCAAATTGGGAGAAAAAAACAAACAAAAAAAAAAGTTTTTCACCCTCTCTCTGACCCTCAGAATTAAACTGGACATTTTTTGTGCTGTACTTTTATGTAAACACTCTCTTCAAATGTGAAATGAGAAACAGCATTTTGCTATGCTCACACACAAACAATCAGTGCTAAAATGTGCTGTTCAAACTATGAAGATCAGACTAGAATGATCAGGGATCTTGTTAAAAATACTTCAGCTGCTTGTTTCTAAGGTTAGAATTCTTCCAAACTTGTCTCATAGAATGAACGTTACTATAACAGAATTTGTTTGCAGACTGCCTCTTACTTGCCGAATTCTGTTTCTTCACAGTTTCCTGGTGTAATTAACACTATAGGCGCTACAACAACTGTGCATTTTATTCACTTTCACACAAATCACTACTACAGTGGCTGATTATGACATCATAAACACTTATTTTTTTTCTCTTTCACTAACACTAACACAGCTATGTTATGATATCGAAATACTTTTACTATAATGGTAAAAACTGTACTTTTTAACGCTTGTATTACACACTCACCTACATTAACCCACTTATTCCAATGTGATTAGATTCCCCAGTAGCTCACCTCATAGAGTGTTGGACTTTGGACTCTGAAGTACAGAGTTCAAGACCAGACAAGTTGACACTTGGGATGAAAGTGTCATAGAAGCACACGAGGAGACATGGTTGCTTCAGAAAATGTGCTTTTCATTTCTCATTTTGTTTTTGGACACTATCGGTAAGGTTTAGGCATTGGTTAAGGGTAAGGATGTCTGTTTTGTGTCTACCTCTTATTTGATTTTAGGACAGTATTGGTTAGGTTTAGGTTAAAGTTTTAGTTTTAAAGTTTCATTAAAACATCCATCTAATATTCACCTTAAAAACCATGTCTGATTATGACACTATTTCACTCGCTTCTGTTGCCCCCCGCTGAATACTTTACTGGGAAACTGCAGGCAAAGGTATATTAATGCATGTAATTTTGTTTTGCATAAATGTTGCCACGTAATGTTCATGAGACCAGTCTGAATTCTTCAAAAGGATACGCATAGCGGCAGGTGCTACACACAACTAGGAACAGCACAAGGTTTGACTTTACCGCATTTTACACATTTTATCATTAGTTCTTTTGGTGTTTAGCAATAATAGTATCCACCTTAATACCTCACTGTGACTTCACAATCCAAGTTTCTGATCAACCACTAGGTGTAACGACGTGTAAATATGAACGGTCATGTCCAAATCTGTCTGACATCAGTAAAGCCAGCGCCAGACTAGCTGAATTTTCTGGCCATTTTCAGGTGTGATCTTCATTGAGAAAAGAAGCGTGCATTAGTGTCTGCCAGCGGGAGGTCGTGAATCCCTTGAACCTTGGAACTCCCTGCTGAGTTAATGGCTTCAAAAACTGAAAAAGCACATCGAGCTTGCTTTATAATATCGTTCTTTCGCCGAGGCGGGGTCTTGTGTTCTCATCAAGTGACCAATAAGATTGTGCTTTACTAAAGAACCGTTAAGACGTCAAGCTGATCTGAAGGTTTTCATCTGCAATCACACTCACAGCCTCTTTTATCACAAACACTGATTGCAATCCATAGTGATTCTGACACCAAGCGTTTTTCCTGCATTTTTGTCCTACACTAAAATGAAATCAGAAAGCAGAGACACAACAGTCTGTTTTAACTGACCCTTCGCTAAGCTCCACCCACCTTGGTTACGGTTGCTCGCTCTGCAGAACTCCCCACTGGAATGAATGGGAGATTGCCGTGAACTACGCTGTTTTCGGCAAAATAAACAGAATGGATAATATTTTTTACGTGGGCTGGTATGAAGATGCATTGTAATGCATATTAATCTGAAGTTTTTTTTAATATTTTTTTAATTTAAATTACACAGTAATTTTATTAAAAACTCTGGAGACTGTGAATCAGAATCAAGGCAAACGATTATTACAGTCACTTGAAAAGAGAAAAACGTCATTTAATAGCAATTACACACCTGATAACATCTGCGCAAGTAAATAACGTCTCATAACACACTCATTTTGATGCTGCGAACTGTTTATTTACTGTCGATTTACTATGATTTGAATCAATGCATAAATTAATTAACGTTCAGTTGTTAGCTTTAATTTACCTTGGAGTAAATGTAGGTGTTGTTGCAGATGTTATATGTTCATTTGGTAATGAGGGCTGACACAGTTTAATTCATAACATGGTCTTCTCCAAATTTATTTAAAAAAAGAAAGAAAAACACTGCGGGTATCCTCTCTGGATAATTTATGTCACTATTACAAATGCATTACAAACTGGCAACAACGTGTTTTACTTTTTTTTTATTTATTTTTTTTATAAAATTCCATTTAAAAGTATTCAAAAACACATTACTTATAGGCTGTGATTGGAAAATAGCAAACGCGTGTCAGAGTAATGGCGGCAGGGCAACAGTTGCTAAGACAGGATTGGTCAGAAGCGCTTTTAAGTTGGGGCTTATCGAAGGGTCAATTGAATGTAATTTCTTTACTCACTGAACGTTGCATATGGACATACACTTCTACAACAAGCCTCGAAGGGATAAATACACGATCACACACTTTCACAAGGTAAAGTTACTTGATGAATCACATCCTAACACCCTCGGCCAAAATCGAGTTGTTTGGAGTCTGCTAGTGTAGCACCGGCTTAACACCTTATCCTGACCAGACGCAATGCAATAAAATTCCAGTGACAAGCAATCTGTCTGTCCACACCAGGCATGATGCCACACCACGATATTCATACAAAGGAACGGTATCATTTCTGAGATTTAGTTTCAATAAATGCTCTTGGTGGACTGCAGAGGAAATTCTGAGTTCTGAAACTTCTAGTAAGTTTTTATATCATAATGAACACTTTCTTAATTTCTCAAAAGATCGAGGAAAACCTTTTAAAGCTTTTTACACCAACAGTGTCTCTACAGGACGGTAAAGTTGGTTGTGTAGTGATACCTGTTCCGCGGATCGGACACATCTCTGGGACTGTATTACTGGACCAACAGCCTCTGTTTTCACAGCAACACTGATTCTTAGACATGCGCTGGGACAGCAGGTTGGCACAGCGTCCATTGACGATGTTGGCATAGCAGAACCCCGTTCGGGCATCTACAGTAGATATGAAACACACACACCCATTGTCTTACAACTCAGTAACTTATGATGATGATGCCTCTACAGTCTCTGGAAACGTGAGAGAGAGAGAGAGGGCTGAGCAATGAGGAGGATGTTTGGCTCAGGAACAGTTTGGAGTGGATAGAGTCATAGCACTCATTCCTTCCATAAAAACACTCTCCTAAAGCACTGACTAAAGCCAAGAGACATCAGCTGAAGACCACTGACCCACTTTTCATAGACAGACTGACAGAGAGAGAGTGCTTCCTTCTCTAAAGGCATGAGAAAGCAGATCTATTCATTTTATTTTCTCAGTTTCATCAGTTTTATTGGTATGGCAAACAACTTTACAAATGTATGGAGTTGCTTAAATTTAACATGAAAAGGCATTCACAACCCATTTCACTTCCATAATGTGAAATATTTCTGAGTGAAACAGGATATTCAATGAAAAAAAAAAATGTAGGACAGGACTTGATTTTATTCATCAGGAATGGACTGAATGGTAAAAAAGTGGGTGTTTCGTACCAGAATGGAGTCAGAGCTGAATGTGAGTCTGCAGTGGATAGTGGAGGACTACTCCCCTCTTGAAACCCCACCAGCAACCACATTTGTGAAGGACTTTTAAAACAGGACGTGGAGGCAGAAGGTCAAGTTCACCCTCCAAATCATCTCCACCATGTAACCCAGTGGTTCCCAAATCTTTTCAGTCAAGCCCCCCTTTACTAATCAAAAAGTTTTCAAATTAAAATAGTACACATGAGTTTGGGGGCACACCTCACACTTTGGGAACCACTGATGTAACCCAACTGTAATGCATTTATTTTGGAAAATAACTTAAATTCTGAATAAAATTCAGAAAGATCACAAAGACAAACATTTTTCTCCTTTGGAATAAAGTGTACAGATTAATCATTCACAATAATCCAGGAACGTGTTTTAAGAGGGTACTTAGGGTCAATTTTTATTTCACGTTGACTTAACTGTGAATGCTAAAAAGTAAAATAAGAGTATTTTTTTTACATAAATCTTTCACTCTGCTCAGAGTAACACGCAGCTGTCTCACACTCATTTCCACACAGAGAGGAAAGTCAAACACACACCAAAGAGGAAACACGTCCTCTACAACAGAAAACATACAGGACGAGAGTTTCTGTGAGACAGGAAACAGTTTGGAAAAGGATGTATTGAGAGGTTACAGCTAGTTAAACTGATATAAGAACTCACGCTTTGGTGATTTGATTATGACAGTCAGACAGTCTGAGTTGTTGAAAATAAAATCCACACTTACCAATGCAGTGCGATCCGTCAGGCGATGTGTCAAACCCAACAGGACACCTGCAATAGTAGCTGCCAATAGTGTTGGAACACTGACCTCCGTTACAGATTCCCCGGATAAGAGAGCACTCATCAATGTCTGAGAGAGAAGAAAACATCAAACAACATCAGCTTAACCACAAGAAACCTTGCATATCTTCAAATGTGTTCTGGTGAAGTGTTTCAATCTCTCCACTTTAGATCGGAAAACTTCACGAGACTCTGACTGCACAGAGAAAAGACAGTTTTGGAGTTTGTAATTAATTACAAGACCTGCTTCCTTATTATTTGGATTTAATAAAGGATGCATTAAAGATATAACGTCTGGGTTTTTCCTTTAATGTTCTGACATGCGAGTTTTGCTTCAGCAGAGCGGCAGCTCCGGCTCTGCTTTATTTCCCAACGAGAGTGCTTCTGTATGCACTTATTTTGTATTTTTGTATAATTCCTCATACTTTGCGATACACATCACCTGAAGCTGTGAAAGTTTAGAGTACATCTGGACTGTGAGCTGTGTTTTCTTCCTCTCCTCAATCAGGCGCTAGCTGCAGTGCTGCTCTCGCGTGCCATCAGAGTTTCATATGATCTCATGTTACGTTAAATGACATCAAACGACTATTCGACAACGAAAATGTTTGTCAACAATTTTTTATTATCGATGTTGTCAATAACGTCGACTAATAGTTTCAGCCCTAATCATGAGAGTGAGTAAATAATGAGAGAATTTTAATTTTTAGGTGAACTATCCTTTTAAAGGGATAGTTCAGCCAATAATGAAAATTCTGTCAACATCTAATCACCTTTAGGTTTTTTGAAACCCATTTGAGTATTTTTCTGAATAACAACTTCGATGTGTTCTGTTCCTCAAGCAGCACTATTGTATGGCCTTAGGATACTTTATTATAGCACACTACACTGAAAAAACGGAACAATGCAGGTTGCCCGATTTACTACATTATATTTGTGATCTACACATAAAAATTGTGTTCCTCTTCTAAACTTGTTTCTTATCTTATATTTTTTTTTTTTTTTGCTTTCAATTAATGTAATTCTCTAAAATGTTCATTCTACTAGATTAAATTATGTAGGGTGAATGTGAACCAATCAAGTATGCTCAACAACAACACAAAAATATTTTTACTTAATTAAAATCTAGTAATGCATCAAAATGCTTGAAAAAAATTTCACAACTTAATTTCATTGCTTTCAATCTACATCATTTTTATTAAATTTAAATTGACTTAATCCATTTGTGTTTGGACTACATGAATACTTTTTGTTAACATAACTTAAACTGGGCAGGGGATTTGTAGCTCCCAGCATGCTTTGCATGGGACTTGATGCGAAGAGTAAAAATGTTGAAATTAAGTGTTAATTTATATATTTTTGAAATTAAGTGTTAATTTATGTATTTTTGAATAAGATGATTAAAGGGGAAGACTTGATATTGTTTAATGTTCAGTTGTTTTGGGATTTAGAACTGATTCTGTTATGCAGGGTTACCATTGTGGTGAAGAATGGAGCTTTTGCTTAGGTTGAGGAAGGGTACACAAAGTTGCTTTGCTCAAGAATTATTATTTAGCATTTAGCATGCTAATGTATGCTATTGCTAGATAAAAGTTAGCTAACAAGCATTACCTTATAACATAAATCAGTAATGTGACAAAAATATTATGTAAAACTGATTAAATGAATCATGTTATGGACACATATAAAATCACTATGTCGCTACTTAATTGAGTAATTTAAAAACAACTTTATTCCTTTAAGTTGAAATTCTGTAAACAAATAATATTTTCTGACAAAGAATTAATTAACTAAATCAAGAGGAAATAATATTTTGATGTAACTTGACTGATTTATGTTGAACTGATGTACATATTTAAATTGTGTAAATTCAAAGCATTTTTTGTGTAGTCGTATTGACTACTTTAATGATACTTTTGTGGTGTATTCTTCACTTTTTAGACCCTGACCATATAAATCACCAGCTACTTTCATTGAATAAAAAAGAGTAGCGTGAACATTCTGCTAAACATCTGCTTTTGTGTACCACAGAAGAAAGTCATGTAGGTTTGGAACAACATATGATGACAAAATTTTCAGTTTGGGATGAATCGTCCCTTTAAGTTAGTTAAGAAACAGCATCCAAACACTTCCAACCAATCATTTTGCACTAAAACTAATAAAAACTACACAAAACTGGTCATAATTTAAACTTAGCCAGTTTTAAAGGCTAAGCTGTGTTTGAAGGATATTTTGTGTGAAATTAATTACCGTGGAATATTAAAGACTCTCAGATGTCCTGAAATTCAAAATTATTGTCGAGTGACCGGAGCATCTCTGCAGCCAAAATATGATTTCACAAATAACTGACAGCAGTCTGCAGTTTGGCTCTCGGTCGGGTGCTTTCCAAATGGCCGTTCCTTCTGAGCCTGGAGCTGATACAGAACCAATCTTCACATACAAAACTGTGGGTCTGATCACACACTTTTGCTTTAACTGTCTCACTCAACCTAGCAACCCATCTAATCGAACACAACTAAAAATAAAACTTAAATTATCTCCCTCTGTCTTTATCCCCTCTGTTCTTTAAACATGTTTGAAATCGCCACATCTCTTTGCCAACTCTGAGCTAATGGCAGCCCTGCAGCTAAACTAAATGAGACTCAGACACACTGTCTAAACAAACTCACACACATGTTACTGTCTAACTGACATCTGGACAGTCTGATGGTTTTTCTCTGCTGAAGACACAGGATCGACGGTAAAATGACAGCACTGGACTGCAGAGAAGCCATGGAGGAACCCAGAGTCTAAACATGTTGGAGTACCTGCAGAGTCTGAGCTGAATCTGAGCTTATCTCGGTTTTAGCTAAGACCAGGGGTCAGGGGTCACTCACAAGAGACCAAACATCAGACCCATATGTTCTAACTAGGCGCTATGTGACAAGTCTCCAGCTTAAAGTAATTTTTTGGTAATCAATGAATGCAAAATGCTGCACAAAGCAACAAAATACAGCCAGTTTAAAGATAATTGATGTTTAATAAAAATATGTGGAGTGGGATTTGAACCAATGAGATTTCACTGTGAGCAGAGCTACCAAGCACAGTGCCACAGATTAGAAACTAGAAATGGGATATATCACTTTGTATACTTTTATCACGTCACGAATATTGGACACTTTATGCATTCAGCGCTCGTGGCTTGCCGTGCGTAACAGAAGGGGCGGAGTTACCTGGCTGTGCTGCTGGTCTGACAAAACAATTGTACATTTACCATCAACTCATGCTGTATGAATACGTACATTGTTTGCGATACAAGTGTTGAACTGAGGTTGGCTAATGTGCTAAAGCTAGCGACAACACATTGCATGTGTTTGAAACATCACTTCTGTCAGCTGTTAAAGGTTGAACGCTTCCGTGTAGCAAAAAAATTTAAGTGTTCCATTGGGACGATATTACACATTGAAAATTCATACACTACACGACTGAGTGCATGGTGTATATTGTAAGTGCATACTAGTGTACAGTATAGTGTGTCATTTGAAGCTTTTGAGGGAAATCTTGTGGAAATAAGATGGAAATATTCATTACTGAGTCATGAAACAACACAACACATTTACCATGAGGCACGAAGTGAATGCGGAAATGCGGCTGCGTGTCCAAACAGTTAAATGTGCTTCATGGTTAATGCCTGTCCCGCTTTTGATTAACATCAAAAGTTGCTTATGTCTTACGTGTATGCAAACAGGTGCAACAAATCAGGTATGTGTCAAAATATCAGATCTGTGCATAAGACTTTAATGAAGCCTAATAGATCTGCCACTGTCTAATAGGTTGCTAATATTAATCAAACATCAATATTGAAAAGAAAGTCACTGACTGCTCTTTATTTATTGTTTATTTGCCTACTTTGTTCTTAATACCTGTATAATATGTGTTCAATAGCATAAAAGCATATTATCCATTTTTAATGTGGTACTGAATTTCAAGTATCAAGAATTGTGAAATTTCACTGTTATTTGTACCAACTAAAATGTGGGTATTTATATACTGTATATATATATATATATATATATATATATATATATATATATATATATATATACACACATATACAGGTGCATCTCAATAAATTAGAATGTCGTGGAAAAGTTCATTTATTTCAGTAATTCAACTCAAATTGTGAAACTCGTGTATTAAATAAATTCAATGCACACAGACTGAAGTAGTTTAAGTCTTTGGTTCTTTTAATTGTGATGATTTTGGCTCACATTTAACAAAAACCCACCAATTCACTATCTCAAAAAATTTGAATGCATCATAAGACCAATAAAAAAAACATTTTTAGTGAATTGTTGGCCTTCTGGAAAGTATGTTCATTTACTGTATATGTACTCAATACTTGGTAGGGGCTCCTTAAACGGATGCAGTGACTTTGGTTTTCAAAAAACACAATGGACCAACACCAGCAGATGACATTGCACCCCAAATCATCACAGACTGTGGAAACTTAACACTGGACTTCAAGCAACTTGGGCTATGAGCTTCTCCACCCTTCCTCCAGACTCTAGGACCTTGGTTTCCAAATGAAATACAAAACTTGCTCTCATCTGAAAAGAGGACTTTGGACCACTGGGCAACAGTCCAGTTCTTCTTCTCCTTAGCCCAGGTAAGACGCCTCTGACGTTGTCTGTGGTTCAGGAGTGGCTTAACAAGAGGAATACGACAACTGTAGCCAAATTCCTTGACACGTCTGTGTGTGGTGGCTCTTGATGCCTTGACCCCAGCCTCAGTCCATTCCTTGTGAAGTTCACCCAAATTCTTGAATCGATTTTGCTTGACAATCCTCATAAGGCTGCGGTTCTCTCGGTTGGTTGTGCATCTTTTTCTTCCACACTTTTTCCTTCCACTCAACTTTCTGTTAACATGCTTGGATACAGCACTCTGTGAACAGCCAGCTTCTTTGGCAATGAATGTTTGTGGCTTACCCTCCTTGTGAAGGGTGTCAATGATTGTCTTCTGGACAACTGTCAGATCAGCAGTCTTCCCCATGATTGTGTAGCCTAGTGAACCAAACTGAGAGACCATTTTGAAGGCTCAGGAAACCTTTGCAGGTGTTTTGAGTTGATTAGCTGATTGGCATGTCACCATATTCTAATTTTATGAGATAGTGAATTGGTGGGTTTTTGTTAAATGTAAGCCAAAATCATCACAATTAAAAGAACCAAAGACTTAAACTACTTCAGTCTGTGTGCATTGAATTTATTTAATACACGAGTTTCACAGTTTGAGTTGAATTACTGAAATAAATGAACTTTTCCACGACATTCTAATTTATTGAGATGCACCTGTATTTATTAGGGATGTGACGCATACCATTACTTCATTTTTGGTACTCACCGATACTAGGGTGACCATACGTCCTCTTTTTCCCGGACATGTCCTCTTTGTCGGACCTTAAAAAAGCGTCCGGCCGGGATTTCTACATTTGCGAAAATGTCCGGGATTCGGCTTTAGTTGCATTATGATGTGCATCTGGTCTAATACTTAATTGTGTGCGCGCGCATATTTGCATTGCTTTAACCCCACTTTGTAAGTGCCGCCTTCTCGCACACCAATTGGTCGATTATAAGAGGCTTGCAGCAACTATTGGCCAAATTCCTGCCTGTCAATCTCTCCATGAACGCGCAAAGCGCTGTTGTGTTCAGCATCAAAGAGTTTCTTGACAGCTGCAGCAAATGACAGCTGAGTGGAAACAGTGTCCAAACAAAAGTGCAAATTTACAGAAGATTTTCAGAAATTCCCATGCTTTCATCCAGGTTGAGATCCGTGGGAAACAGAATGTATGACATGTAAAGCTGGCACTTATGTGTCAGTTGCTAATAAAGGTGTGCAAGTGATTTAGAAGCACACATCAGCTCTGCGAAGCATAAAGGGTCAGCAAAAGGTGAAAGTTCATCAGGTAAATTAACGGACTACTTTTTGCGACCAAGTAAAATTGTTATCACATTCACAAACGTTGTGGTCGCGGCTTGCTTTCGTAAGAAAAGCGGCTTCCCGCCTCGGTCCTTCTACCTACGGGTATGAGGCCAGCGCGGCTAGCACTGGGGGCGATTTGGGGACCCCAATGGGATCGCCTACGCCGGGCATCCCCCCGCGGACCTCCCATTCCCCAGCATGCTCGTCTGCCCCAATCGGTCTTCCGGATGAATTTGCCGGCTCGTCTCACGGCGAGTCTGGTTTCTTGTTCTTCATTTTCCATGGCCATTCAAAATAATAGTAATAGTAAATGAAGTTCCATATCTGTCACTCACTCGACGTTGTGTCGATGTAGTGACACTAGGGGTCACTCTTGGGAGCCCGAGACACCATTGGTCTTTGATAAAAGGCCAATGAAAATTGGTGAATGGTATTTGCATGCCACTCCCCCAGACATACGGGTATAAAAGGAGCTGGTATGCAACCACTCATTCAGATTTTCTCTTCGGAGCCGAACGGTCATGCTCATTGAGCTGAATTCTACTGTTCATTCACCTCTGCTGGATCTGACATCGCATTTCAGCGGCTTCTCCCTCCTCTGCACTGGTGCACTGCAGAGAACGCCCCTGGGCACTTCGGCAGAAAACAAGAGAGTATATTTTCTGAAAGAGCTTTTTTCCTCTAAAAGAGTATATATTTCTCTAAAAGAGTGGCACACATGGAACGTCTTTTTAAAGACGTGTCTTTTTAAAGATGCCTTTCCGACTGTGTGTTATTCCTGGTTGCGGTCGTTATCTTCTGATGGTCATGATTGCTGTCTTTCGTGTCTGGGCGTGACCCACACTGAGGCAGCGTTTGTGGATGGTTCATGTGCTCATTGTGAGATGCGTGACGCATGGCAACGTTGCGGTCGCGGCTTGCTTTCGTAAGAAAGCAAGCCACCCCAGCGGCTCCCCGCCTCGGTCCTTCTACCTACGGGTATGAGGCCAGCGCGGCTAGCACTGGGGGCGATTTGGGGACCCCAATGGGATCGCCTCCGCCGGGCATCCCCCCGCGGACCTCCCATTCCCCAGCACGCTCGTCTGCCCCAATCGGGCTTCCAGATGAATTCGCCGGCTCATCTCACGGCGAGTCTGGCTTCTTGTTCGGAGCCCGCGAAGATGATGAGCTCTCGAGCGCCACATCGGAAAGCGGGCTTGTCCAGTCGGACGTAGAAGCCTCAGCTGGGCTTCCCCCCTCGGGGACGATTGCCCAGTCACAGGCCGATGCCGAAATGACGGACATGCTTTCCCGGGCGGCCGCGAGCGTCGGATTAGAGTGGAACCCTCCGCTCTTCCCTGAACCCTCGCAGCTTGATGTTTGGTTCCTGGGCTCGCGGCGCCACTCAAAGCAGCCACGTCCCGCTCCAGTGCCATTCTTCCCAGAAGTGCACGAGGAGCTGATGAAATCGTGGGAGGCACCTTTTACTGCCCGGCCCCGATTCCACAGTTCCCCCGCTCTCACTACCCTCAATGGCGGGGCGGCCAGGGGCTATACGGCAATTCCCCCGGTGGATAAGGCGCTCAGTGGTATTCACATCACCTTGGTCAAGAACGCAAACGCTGCTACCTTGCGCGCGGAGATTGTTACCCTCCTACGGTAGGGCGCGATAGAACCTGTCCCTCCAGCCGAGATGAAGAAGGGGTTTTACAGCCCCTACTTCATCGTACCGAAAAAAGGCAGTGGGTTGCGGCCAATCTTGGACCTGCGAGTACTGAACCGGGCCTTACACAGACTCCCATTCAAGATGCTGACGCAAAAACACATTCTGGCGAGTGTCCGGCATCAAGATTGGTTCGCGGCGGTAGACCTGAAGGACGCGTGTACTTCCACGTCTCGATCCTTCCTCGACACAGACCCTTCCTGTGGTTTGCATTCGATGGTCAGGCGAATCAGTACAAAGTCCTCCCTTTCGGCCTGTCCCTGTCTCCTCGCGTCTTCACGAAGGTCGCAGAGGCTGCCCTTGCCCCATTAAGGGAGGTGGGCATTCGCATTCTCAACTATCTCGATGACTGGCTAATCCTAGCTCACTCTCGAGACATGTTGTGCGCACACAGGGACCTGGTGCTCTCACACCTCAGCCGACTAGGGCTTCAGGTCGACTGGGAAAAGAGCAAGCTCCTCCCGGTTCAGAGCATCTCTTTTCTCAGTTTGGAGTTGGACTCAGTCTCTTTGATGGCGCACCTTACGAACGAGCGCGCCCAGTTGGTGCGGGCCTGTTTGAAGGCATTCAAACAGAAAACAGTGGTTCCACTGAAATTTTTCAGAGGCTCCTGGGGCATATGGCATATGCGGTGGCCACCCCGCTCGGGTTGATGCATATGAGGCCGCTTCAGCACTGGCTCCAGACTCGAGTCCCGAGATGGGCATGGCACTACGGGACACATCGCATGGTCATCACGCCGGTCTGTCACCGTCTTTTCAGCCCTTGGACCGACCTCTCGTTTCTACGGGCAGGTGTTCCTCTAGAACTGGTCTCCAGGTGCATCATGGTCACGACAGACGCCTCCAAAATGGACTGGGGTGCTGTTTGCAACGGGCACGCAGCCGCCAGCCTGTGAAAGGGCCCGCGACTGCATTGGCACATCAACTGCCTCAAGTTGTTGGCAATTCTGCTCGCCCTGTGGAGGTTTCGGCCGTTGATCCAGGGCAAGCACATGTTAGTTCAGACAGACAACACGGCAATGGTAGCATATGTCAACCGCCAAAGCGATCTGTGCTCTCGTTGTATGTCACAACTTGCCCGCCGTCTCCTCCTCTGGAGTCAGCAGCATTTCAAGTCGCTGCGAGCCTCTCACATCCCGGGCAACCTCAACACTACAGCGGACGCGCTGTCACGGCAGGTTACCCTCAGGGGAGAGTGGAGACTCCACCCTCAGGTGGTCCAGCTGATTTGGAGTCGATTCGGACAGGTACAGGTGGACCTGTTCGCCTCCCAAGAATCCTCCCACTGCCTTTCCCCCAGTGAGCCTACTTGCACAGACCCTGTGCAAGGTCAGGGAGGACGAGGAGCAGGTCATCCTGGTAGCACCCTACTGGCCCACTCAGATGTGGTTCTCGGACCTCACGCTCCTCGCAACAGCCCCCCCCCCCCAGCGAATTCCCCTGAGGAAGGACCTTCTTTCTCAGGGACGGGGTACCCTCTGGCACCCGCGACCAGACCTCTGGAATCTCCATGTCTGGCCCCTGGACGGGACGCAGAAGACCTAAGCGGTCTACCACCGCAGGTCATTCAGGCTAGGGATCCCTCTACGAGGCGCCTGTATGCCTTTAAGTGGCGTCTGTTCGCTAAGTGGTGTTCTTCCCGACGGAAAGACCCCCAGAGATGTGCAGTCGGATCAGTGCTTTCCTTCCTGCAGGAGAGGTTGGAAGGGAGGCTGTCCCCTTCCATCTTGAAGGTGTACATTGCTGCCATAGCAGCACACCACGATGCAGTCGACAGTAAGTCCTAAGTAGGTAAGTAGGGAAGCACGACCTGATCATCAGGTTCCTAAGAGGCGCCAGGAGGCTGAATCCCTCCAGACCACACCTCATTCCCTCATGGGACCTCTCTGTAGTTCTTCAGGGTCTACAGAGAGCCCCCTTTGCAGTCAGCCGAACTTAAGGCACTCTCCTTGAAGACTGCCCTCCTGACTGCGCTCACTTCCATCAAGAGGGTAGGAGACCTGCAAGCATTCTCTGTCAGCAAAACGTGCCTGGAGTTCGGTCCAGGTTACTCTCACGTGATCCTGAGACCCTGACCGGGCTATGTGTCCAAGGTTCCCACCATCCCTTTTAGGGACCAGGTGGTGAACCTGCAAGCGCTGCCCCAGGAGGAGGCAGACCCAGCCCTGTCGCTGCTGTGTCCGGTGCACGCTTTACGCATCTATTTGGATCGCACGTAGAGCTTTAGAATCTCTGAGCAGTTCTTTGTCTGCTTTGGTGCACAGCAGAAAGGAAGCGCTGTCTCCAAGCAGAGGATCGCCCACTGGCTCATTGACGCAATAACTATGGCATATCACGCCCAGGACATGCCGCCCCGGTAAGGCTACGAGCCCATTCTACCAGGGGAGTAGCGGCTTCCTGGGCCCTGGCCAGGGGTGCCTCTCTAAAAGACATTTGTAGAGCAGCAGGCTAGGCAACACTCAACACCTTTGCAAGGTTCTACAACCTCCGGGTGTAACCAGTTTCGTCCCAGGTAGTGGCACGCAATACAAGCGGATAAGCCCTGGATAGCTGGCCGGGTGTATCGCTTGCACATAGCGCCTTCCACCTCCTTTTGAGCTGAAGACGTGCGCCATTAATTCCCAGTAGTGTTCACAAGTTTTGTTCCCTGGTTGACTTCCTCCGAGCCCTGTGGCAGTCGAGATTTCGGAGAGACTCGCTGCTGGCCCAGTACACGTGCTAACTAAGAGTCCTGTTCTGGAGTAGGTGCTCCGCATGTGGCGGTTCCCTGTAAGGCTAACCCCATGCGATATATATCTTCCGCTAATTCATTTCCCTGATGGCAAACTGCGTCTTCCTTGGGCAGAGCCCCTCTGCCCCAGTCTCCATGTTTGTAGTAACTCCTCCCCCATTGGGTAGGATCTACCTTGAAGACTCTCCACATGGTTGGAAAGATCATGTGACGTATTCTTCCACTTAAATATCCCCCCCTCTCTTTGGGCGAGGTGTGGTCTCCGCGGTGTCTTCCCCTTGGGAGGGACAACCCTCGACTAGACCTGGCAGCCCAGTCGGATAATCCCCCTTCTTTTTTAGGGAGTGGAAAAAAGAGAAGGGGAAAAGAGGCCACGACTGGGTTAAGCCTCTCTTGGGTAGTCGACTTGTCCCCAAAGGGCCGTTCGACAATCATAACTATGTTGGGGGAGGTTACGTGTTGATCTGGTGTGCTGGCTATGAGGCACACAGTAGTCTGCCCACCGCACACCGCCAGTTCACGTAACACAGTTCAGCCAATTGTGGCGTTTCATATAGGGACCCCTAGTGTCACTACATCGACACAACATCGAGTGAGTGACAGATAGGGAACGTCATGGTTACTTGTGTAACCTCCGTTCCCTGATGGAAGGAACGAGACGTTGTGTCCCTCCTGCCACAACGCTGAACTACCCGCTGAAATGGCCGGACCTTATATCGGCTCCTCAGCATAAAACCTGAATGCGTGGTTGCATACCAGCTCCTTTTATACCCGTATGTCCGGGGGAGTGGCATGCAAATACCACTCGCCAATTTTCATTGGCCTTTTATCAAAGACCAGAGGTGTCTCGGGCTCCCAAGTGTCCCCTAGTGTCACTACATTGACACAATGTTTCATTCCCTCCATCAGGGAATGGAGGTTACACAAGTAACCATGACGGTACACTCCTGGCATCAAATATTTTATTTTAGTACATGGACATTCAAAAGAATGTTGGAAAAACAAATTTATTTATATATATTTATGTTATGCTAATAGAGTGTCTTTTTCACTGTATTAAAGTTAGCATTCATAATAACACTGTTTTGAACCCCATTACCCCCCCCCCCCACGAAAAAAAAAAAGGTGTCCTCTTTTTGGAAAACCAGAATATGGTCACCCTAGCTGATACCAAATCAGTTTATTTCAGTTTATTTCAATTTTATCATTAAAATGGTGTTTAAATAATTTAATTCATTGAAACTTTAATCAAATGAAAATATAAAAATTAATTTTCAACATAATATTGGTTTATCAAATGAAGTGCTTATATACAGAACCTCACAGCACAATCCAAAATACAACATTGGAGTTACTTTATATTTTGTCAAATAAAGTGCTGCATAACAGAGCATCACAGATGTTAGATATCACACAATTACTACTGATTTATTATTATTGTTATTATTAGTAGTAGTATTACAATGAATATTAAATTACTTTACAGTAGTGATTATATTTCTGTTGTACTTTTTTCCTATAAATTTACCTTTAACTTTGACTGAGCTTTTATTTTAAAGTGTTTCTTTGTTGTTTTGACCAAGGAGCTCTGACGTTTTGATGGAAGATTCCCACTCTCGAAAAGCCGGTCGCTATGTGACTCAAAGTGATTATTAAACCACAAAAGGCTGCTATTTATTTAAATAAGTATGTACTCTGTGTGTGCCTCACAATACAATGTGAATTTGCACTCTGTTTACTGTCATCTGCTGCATACAGTGCGCTTGATGCTCATGACGGTGTTTTCCCTGTATGAGCCTTGGAGGAGCTTTAAAAGGTACGAGCAGCCGGTGTCAGCACAACACTGTCTCCACACATTCACAAGCTCTCACATTTAAATTACATGCAAACTATATATTCATCTCATTAAATCGCAGCTTTTGCAGTTAAATAATCTCACTAGGACATAACGTGATTTTAATTTGTGGGCTGAATGTTTACGTAATGACATTTGTACGTCAGATGGTATCGGTTTTTGGTATCGGAGCATTTTTACGAGTACGAATATCAGTACATGAACGCGGTATCAGACCCAATATTAATAATATTCTGCTCAAGAGGCCAAAGGTTTTGCCCAACAGAAATAGGATTTGCTAAGCAAGAACAAAAGTTAGAGGGAACACTGGTCACACTGGTTAGGACACAAGCTCCCATAAACAGTTCATTCTGTGATCTGTGCTTGACCACAGTGATCAAACTCGACAAGATGTTAATCAGAATGCTAGCTTCAGTTGCCATTCACTTTGATTGTTTGAGTTCATACTGAGATCTCTTACTTTTGATTGCAGTCTTTGGTATCTTGGCAAATCTGAGCACAGCTTGAGACATTCTTGAGATCTCTTATGATACTCTAGAGGAGACATTTGAGATTGCTGGGTTCATTTTCTCAGGAGAAACATCTGAGAAGCAGGAGACTTAAGCAAAAGTCTCAATTTGCTCTCCATTAAATCTCACTGCTGTCTAGGAAGATCTACTGAGATATTAAAGAGATCTTATTTGTCACTGTTCTTTCCTAAAGGAAACAGATGACAAACTTCAGTTGGATTTTGCAGAGGTGAACATTCTGTGTCTTCTGATTGTTAGTGTGTGCGTGCACGCGCGTGTGTGTGTGTGTGTGTGTGTGTGTGTGTTCTCACCTTCACATTTCTGTGAGATTTCGTTGAACTTGTGTCCAGCGGGGCATTTGCACTCAAATGAGCCTACAGTATTAACACAGTTTCCCCCCTGACAGAGCCCAGGAATGGCCTGGCACTCATCCACATCTACAAACACAGAGAGAGAGAGAGAGAGAGAGAGAGAGAGAGAGAGAAAGAGGAAATGCTTTAACTAAAACACACAACACAACAGATGTATTGAAATCAGTGTGCATAATCCAAAACAGAATAACGATGCCAAAAAAATAAATATTAGCATTTCAGCACCAGCAGCATGAGTGTGTGTATGTAATGTATTGTGTTTGAAAGACCAATATAAGATCATCATGATCTTATATTATATATTCACTGTGAGATACATACACACACTCATACATACATTCGAGATACACGAGAGTGTGAGATTCCAATGCACGCACACACAAGAATGTAGCACTGAGTCACATGTGCACACACACTAGGAGACAGGCGTGAAGAACAGACAGAGACATTAGAGAGATTGTACTGTATCCAAGAGAGAGAGAGAGTGACTGGGCATGAAAGACATATCTAAAGTCAAGATAAACAGATTGATCTTAAGAGAAAGTTTGAGACAGAAAAGAGAGAGAGAGAGAGAGAGAGAGAGAGAGAGAGAGAGAGAGAGAGAGAGAGAGAGAGACACTAGAGACAAAAGCTAGAAAAGGCCAAGCTCACCCTCCCCAGTGCGGCTCAGACAGCCAGACGATAAAAGAATTTACCCAGCTGGAGGAATTATAGTCACACACACACTTAAATAGAGCCAAAGAGAATTAGAGACACTTCCCCAAACATACTGCAGCCATTCTCTGAAAAACTTCTGAGCCTGAAACCCCTCTCACCACAGCACAGCTCGCATCAGCCCAGTGCAGCTTACGTGAACACAGTTTACCCCAGCTCACACCAGCCTTTGTTACCACAGCCTAGACAAGCTTACATCCGCCCAGCACAGCTCACACCATCCTTTTTACTGCAGCCCAGCAACCATCAACACAGCACAGCTCATGCCAACCTTTCTTACCACAGCTCGCATCAGCACAGCTCGCGTCAGCACAGCTCGCGTCAGCCCAGCACAGCTCACAACAGTGCTGAGCCTATTTCTTTAACACTGAACACATCATTACAGCTCAAATCAGCACAGCTCACTCTAGTAATTCACCCCAGCACAGCTCACCTTAGGCCATCTTACCCCAGCATAGCTCACATTAGCTTGGCACAGTGCACACCAACACAGCCCATCACACCCTTGACCAACTCATTCAAGTACAACCCATCCCAGCACACTCAAACCCAGATCACTCCACCATGGCCCTACTCACACAAGCACATGCCAACACAGTACACTCAAACCCATCATACCCCAACACCACACAGCTCACATTAGCACATCTCACATAAGCATAGATCACATCAGAACTGCTCACACCAACAGATCTCACACCAACGCAGCCAATCCACCATAGCCTAACTCACACCAGCATAGGCCATCACAGCTCACACACACCCATTATACCCCAAAACAGCACAGTTAACACCAGCACATCTCACACCAGCATAGCTCACACCAACACAGCCCATCACACCCCTGCCCAACTAATTCCAGTACAACCCATCCTGGCACACACAAAACCAGATCATTCCATCATAGCCCAACTAACACCAACACAGGCCAGCACAGTACACCCAAACTCATCATACCCCAACAAAGCATAGTTAACACTTGCACAGCTCACATTAGAACATCACATATTTGCACAGCTCACATCAGCATAGTTCACACCTGCACAGCCCACACCAGCACAGCTAACATGAGCATAGATCACATCAGACCAGCTCACACCAGCACAGCTCACATCAGAACTGCTCACACCAGCAGAACTCACACCAGCACAGCTCACATCAGAACTGCTCACACCAGCAGAACTCACACCAGCACAGCTCACATCAGAACTGCTCACACCAACACAGCTCACATCAGAACTGCTCACACCAGCACAGCTCACATCAGAACTGCTCACACCAGCACAGCTCACATCAGAACTGCTCATACCAACACAGCTCACATCAGAACTGCTCACACCAGCACAGCTCACATCAGAACTGCTCATACCAACACAGCTCACATCAGAATTGCTCACACCAGCAGAACTCACACCAGCACAGCTCACATCAGAACTGCTCACACCAACACAGCTCACATCAGAACTGCTCATACCAACACAGCTCACATCAGAACTGCTCATACCAACACAGCTCACATCAGAACTGCTCACACCAGCAGAACTCACACCAGCACAGCTCACATCAGAACTGCTCACACCAGCAGAACTCACACCAGCACAGCTCACATCAGAACTGCTCACACCAACACAGCTCACATCAGAACTGCTCACACCAGCAAAGCTCACATCAGAACTGCTCACACCAGCACAGCTCACATCAGAACTGCTCATACCAACACAGCTCACATCAGAACTGCTCACACCAGCAGAACTCACACCAGCACAGCTCACATCAGAACTGCTCATACCAACACAGCTCACATCAGAATTGCTCACACCAGCAGAACTCACACCAGCACAGCTCACATCAGAACTGCTCACACCAACACAGCTCACATCAGAACTGCTCATACCAACACAGCTCACATCAGAACTGCTCATACCAACACAGCTCACATCAGAACTGCTCACACCAGCAGAACTCACACCAGCACAGCTCACATCAGAACTGCTCACACCAACACAGCTCACATCAGAACTGCTCATACCAACACAGCTCACATCAGAACTGCTCATACCAGCAAAGCTCACATCAGAACTGCTCACACCAGCACAGCTCACATCAGAACTGCTCATACCAACACAGCTCACATCAGAACTGCTCACACCAGCAGAACTCACACCAGCACAGCTCACATCAGAACTGCTCATACCAACACAGCTCACATCAGAATTGCTCACAACAGCAGAACTCACACCAGCACAGCTCACATCAGAACTGCTCACACCAACACAGCTCACATCAGAACTGCTCATACCAACACAGCTCACATCAGAACTGCTCATACCAACACAGCTCACATCAGAACTGCTCACATCAACACAGCTCACATCAGAACTGCTCACACCAGCAGAACTCACACCAGCACAGCTCACATCAGAACTGCTCATACCAACACAGCTCACATCAGAACTGCTCATACCAACACAGCTCACATCAGAACTGCTCACATCAACACAGCTCACATCAGAACTGCTCACACCAGCAGAACTCACACCAACACAGCTCACATCAGAACTGCTCACACCAGCAGAACTCACACCAACACAGCTCACATCAGAACTGCTCACACCAGCAGAACTCACACCAACACAGCTCACATCAGAACTGCTCACACCAGCAGAACTCACACCAGCACAGCTCACATCAGAACTGCTCACACCAGCACAGCTCACAGCAGCACAGCTCACATCAACACAGCTCATCACACCCTTGCCCAACACATTCTAGTACAACCCATCCCAGCTCATTTGAACACAGATCACTCTACCATAGCCTAACTCACACCAGCACATTACACCCAACCCCATCACACCCCAACACAGCACAGTTCACACAAGCACCGGTCACATTAGCACTAGGGATGCACCGATACCACTTTTTCTCTTCCGATCCGATTCCGATATCGGAAATCTCAGTATCGGCCGATACCGATCCCAAGCCGATAGCAGTGTTGTTTTTTTGCATAATCAGTTTAGAATATCTTTACATTATTGTGTGGAACTAATTGGGAATACTCTTTAAAATGTAAAGAAACACAAACCTCTAACTACACATTATTTCAATATTAATGTATAGCTTATTAAGAAACACTTTATTATTAACTAGTATACTGGATAATATAGCAGCAAAATTAACAGTAATTCCAGTCTTCAAGTCTAAAGTAGAAAAGAAACCAGGGTTTTTTTTTTTTTTTTAAATGTTTCAACTTGTATCTGGACTTTAAAGGATTCAGATCTCTTTTTTGTTCAATTTAGTTGTAAGACATCAGTCCATTTTTCATTCACACAGTTATTTTTTTGGAACCCATTCAACTTAAATATTGTTATAAATTGTAAACAAATACTAATGATGACAATAATAATAATAATAACAAACTGTCATTAATAATATTATTATTGACTTTTAATTTTAATTTTAAATACAACAGTAATATATTTAAATCGTGCACTTTTTAAACCCTCATGCTTTTATTTTGACATTCTAAACTCTCCAGGAAGTCCTGTATGTGTCTGTTTGTAGACAAATTCACAGTAGTTTAATTCGCTTCTTATTCAAATTCTGGTAAAATGCACCTCCAGTGCCATTCTAAATGCATATTATAAGTGAACCGAACTATTGAGCATCTGCATCTGTTCTTGAGTATCGCTCAAATATTGCACACCGCTGTGAAGGCTAAAAATAGCCGCGAGTGCATCACCAGCCTGTGCATGAGTTTGTGTCAACAGAGCAGCACCACTCACTAACATGCTGGTGCTGCGCATACTATATATTTACTTAATAAACAGCCTTTTGTGATTCACAGAGCTATCGCACGTCTTCAAGAGTCATATGAACTACTTTAATGGTGTTTTTATGGTTCTTTTATGTCATTTTTGGAGCTTGACACTAACGAACATGACTAACACACAGTATCGGATTTGGATCGGGCTCGTCAGACCGATACCCAATCCGTTTAAAAGCTTCAGTATCAGAGCCGATACCGATCCAGGTATCGGATCGGTGCATTCCTAATTAGCACAGCTCACATCAGCACAGTTCACACCAGCACAGCTCACACTAGGGATGGGCACGAGTACTCGGGTACTCGGGCGTGGCAGCAATGATCGATCATGAAAACGATGATCGATGGTGATCATGCATTAAGAGACTTCTCACTTAATTCGAAATTCAGTGACAATTACCTGACAACTAAACACAAACGTGTCAAATAGCGAGTTAATTTTTAATTTTGAGATTGATTACGTTGTGATTTTGAGGGGTACATTGATTGTCAGAGACGTCTCATAGCAACCAAACTGATATACGATGCTGCAATCCTATCGTTACGATCATCAAAAGAGAGTGTAATTAACCATGTTTTGAACACCTGTCTCTGCAAAACGCCTGCAAAACACGTTTTATTATCATTTAATGTAAGAACTTTGACTCGTTAATGGATAGTATTTCATAAAAGTGAATGTTTGTCACTGACTGTAAACCTCCCAGCCCTGCATGACGTAACTCACACCTGCATCTCGACAAAATGGGAGTTGAAGATTTGCGCAAAAGTTTCCAAGTTAGAAGTCTGATAAAGTGTCATTCTGTTGCACTTTCCCCAGTTGAAAGGTGGAAATTCCGACTCTCCTAGTTGAATGGAATGCTTCATGAATCATCACAGCAACTACAATACGGAGCATTGCATCTTTCCCCACAGGAGCGAACACTTGGGGACACACACACCAGGAGTGTGGCAGTGGACTCAACGTGCTGCGAGTGTTTCAAACAGCTAGACAGAACGCAGCTAAATGGAACAGAATACAGCGTCTTCAAAACTGAACTTCAACTTAACACACATAATAAAAACGCAATGGTTATGGCGTCTCCTGTTAAGCCAACCGTGATTTGAAAATAGACGGTTCAGACACACTAAAAAAACTGGTGCGCGCTTACTAAGATTACTACGGTAAAGTAAAGGAAGAACAGACAGACACGCGTTGTGCACATTCTTTCATTGAGTTGGGCAGTGAATTTTCACATAATGACACAATATGATGCATTATATTTTGATTATGCAATCTTTTGTACATTTTGTAAAAGATTATTTTATAACAGCCTATAATAATGAATAGATGATACACTGGAACAACAAGACGAAATACAGCAGCCAAAGATGTTTGTGAGGCATGTTATTATATACAGTATACAGTTACGTACATGTCATTGCCCCTCGAGTACTCGACGAGTCCCAAATGCCCATCCCTAGCTCACACCAACACAGCTCATCACACCCCTGCCCAACTCATTCCAGTACAACCCATCCTAGCACACTCAAACACAGATCGTTCCACCATAGACTAACTCACACCAGCACAGGCCAGCACAGCTCACACACCCATCATACCCCAACACAGCACATCTCATACCAGCACAGCTCACACACCAGCAAAGCTCATATCAGCACAGCTCATGCCAGAACATGTCACACCATAACAGCTTATATCATAACAACACACAGCACAGCTCACACCAGCAGCACAGATCACACTAGCACAGCACATTATACCCCAGCACAGCTCATTTGGTGGACCATCTGAGTGATTCTTTTACAGCGATCAATCTACCAGTAATTGTTTTGTGTGTGTGTGTAAACCTTTGACTGTATTATCTTGTCTTGAAGGAACTTCTAATGAAAGTTGATCTGTATGTGTAGACTGTGTAGAGTGATTGTTTTTTTAAGAGCTTTACTAAGTGAGCACTGTGTCTGTGTTTCTGCAGTGAGTGATGTAGTATTGTCTGGGTCGTTGAGGCATATGGCAATGTGTTCTGACAGTGTGTCCATCCTTGTTTGCATGACTGCTAGCATTCCATTAGAACCAAACCCAATCTGACTCAATTAGAGCTGACCTGTGTATGTGTTTTATGCTCACCCTGGCAGGCTCCTGAGCGATGATTAGGGATGAACCCCCGGCGGCAGGGGTGTGGCTGTGCGGGACACTGCTCACATGGGTGACCCCAGGCGCGACCGACTGTCGCACAACACAATGTCTTGGTGCACACGATTCCCGTAAGCTGCCCCTGACACATCTGATTACTGACAGATGCAAAACAGGGCCCAGTTCTGTAATCTATAAAACACAAACAGAACATATTACAGTCACGCTGCAAAAATATTTTTCTTTATTAGTATTTTTTGTCTTATTTTTCCAGTTAAAATATCTGAACATCCTTAAAAAAGACATTTATTTGAGAAGCAAAATGACAAAAGATATTAGGTTTTGGTTTCAAAGAAATTAAACAAAATTTTGTGATGTTTGTTTAAAACAAGATAAAAAGTCTTTGCCAATGGGAAAAGAAAAATAATCTTGTTTTCCCTGTTGACATTTTTTCTTCTTCCTCTTTTTGGTTTAAGTATAAACCTCACTTAATTTAGTTTGTTAAGGCTACTCTAAAAAGACAAACATATTGAGTAAGAAAATTATTTTTTGCAATCCAAGAAGACAGCACAGTACACCAGACACTGAGCATTGTCTGGGAAATATTTAAATCATGTTTAGCTGAGGGTGATCTGAAAAAGGCTGTGTGTGAGAATTTTAAAACAGGGATACTGTTGCTTTAGAAGACTTCAAAGGAACCAGACTAAAGAACCACATTTAACATCTAACGCACAAAGCTTTGTTTGAATTTCACATTTACAGGAAATTTGATCATGGCAAACCCGTCTAAACACACTAAAGTCCTATTCCAAATGAAAACAGAGACACAATGGTCTATAATCACAAAAAGACCTGCTCTACTATTGATCACAGCGCCTGAAAAGTCGTTCTGCAGTGTGTAATAATGCAGCATGCATTTTGTCTGATATTAGTGAGTTGCAGGCAGCTCATGTGTTGAGAAAGACACTCAGGAAACAAAGAGTTTATTCACGCTGCATTGTGTATGAATGAACAACTGCAGTATGATCTAATGACAATCATCATTTGGCTGTTTTAAACACAAATATGAACTCATTCTGTCTAGAGGTTGCATTAACTAAAAAAGTTTTCCTCATGTAGCAAATATTAAAATTGTCATCAACATGCTTTCCTTCATTTTGACAGATACAAAAATAAGGTATCTGATCTATTGCATTTTTGTTTCTCTTTAGAGACATTCCCACAGTAAAGGATGCTAATAGGGATTAGATTAAAGGTGAAGAAATGGTGAGAAAAAAAAAAAAGGTTTTAAACACCCCCACAAAAATAGACAGATGTGAGAGATGAGAATTTGGAGACAGAAACAAGAGATTCCAAATGAAGTCCAGTGGAATAATTCATAGGATATAAATTGTGAGACTAGATCACAAGACTGCAGTGTCTTTTTCACATTGGAAGAGCAGAATAAATAGAAAAAGCCAAGAAATCACAACACGGTGCTTGGTTAGACCAAAAGAGCCCTTGCCACAGAAGTTCTTGTGATATCAATGTCACTTTTTAAATAAACAAAAAGTGATGTGAAACGATTATTTGTGCGCAAACTCTGATACAACCATAAGCCATGTGAGAATGTGCGTTACAGTGATTTTACTATGAGTAAAGATAAGCAAAGTGAGCAAAGTGACTGAAACCTCCATTAACCAGTAACGCAAAGCCTCAAGTGGCTTATTACTTTTATAAAAACTGAGGCAAAATCAATATGACAACAGACACCAATGTTCAATAAATAGTTGCGTAGTTTACAATCAAAATAATCAATTTGTCCATCAAGTAATATAAACTCAGCAAAAAAGAAACGTCCCTTTTTCAGGACACTGATATTTTAAAGAAAATTTTGTACAAATCCAAATAACTTTACAGATCTTCATTGTAGGGTTTAAACAATATTTTCCATGCTTGTTCAATGAACCATAAACAATTAATGAACATGCACCTGTGGAACGGTCATTAAGACACTAACAGCTTACAGATGGTAGGCAATTAAGGTCACAGTTATAAAAACTTAGGACACTAAAGAGACCTTTCTACTGACTCTGAAAAACACCAAAAGAAAAATGCCCAGGGTCCCTGCTCGTCTGCGTGAATGTGCCTTAGGCATGCTGCATGGAGGCATGAGGACTGCAGATGTGGCCAGGGCAATAAATTGCAATGTCGGTACAGTGAGACGCCTAAGACAGTGCTACAGGGAGACAGGAAGGACAGCTGATCATCCTCGCAGTGGCAGACCACGTGCAACAACACCTGCACAGGATCGGTATATCTGAATATCACACCTGCGGGACAGGTACAGGATGGCAACAACAACTGCCCGAGTTACACCAGGAACGCACAATCCCTCCATCAGTGCTCAGACTGTCCGCAATAGGCTGAGAGAGGCTGGACTGAGGGCTTGTAGGCCTGTTTTAAGGCAGGTCCTTACCAGACATCACCAGCAACAACATCACCTATGGGCACAAACCCACCTTCGCTGGACCAGACAGGACTGGCAAAAAGTGCTCTTCACTGACGAGTCGTGGTTTTGTCTCTCCAGGGGTGATGGTCGGACTCGCGTTTATCGTCGAAGGAATGAGCATTACACTGAGGCCTGTACTCTGGAGCGGGATCAATTTGGAGGTGGAGGGTCCGTCATGGTCTGGGGCAGTGTGTCATAGCATCATCGGACTGAGCTTGCTGTCACTGCAGGCAGTCTCAACACTGTGTTACAGGGAAGACATCCTCC
This sequence comes from Myxocyprinus asiaticus, assembly GCF_019703515.2. NCBI lineage: Eukaryota > Metazoa > Chordata > Actinopteri > Cypriniformes > Catostomidae > Myxocyprinus > Myxocyprinus asiaticus. Next base: position 15,812,277 of record NC_059369.1, read on the forward strand.
TCCCTCATGTGGTACCCTTCCTACAGGCTCATCCTGACATGACCCTCCAGCATGACAATGCCACCAGCCATACTGCTCGTTCTGTGTGTGATTTCCTGCAAGACAGGAATGTCAGTGTTCTGCCATGGCCAGCAAAGAGCCCGCATCTCAATCCAATTGAGCACGTCTGGGACCTGTTGGATTGGAGGGTGAGGGCTAGGGCCATTCCCCCCTGAAATGTCCGGGAACTTGCAAGTGCCTTGGTGGAAGAGTGGGGTAACACCTCACAGCAAGAACTGGCAAATCTGGTGCAGTCCATGAGGAGGAGATGCACTGCAGTAATTAATGCAGCTGGTGGCCACACCAGATACTGACTGTTACTTTTGATTTTGACCCCCCCACCCCCTTTGTTCAGGGACACATTATTCCATTTCTGTTAGTCACATGTCTTTGAAACTTGTTCAGTTTATGTCTTAGTTGTTGAATCTTTTTATGTTCATACAAATATTTACACATGTTAAATTTGCTGAAAATAAAAGCAGTTGAAAGTGAGAGGACATTTCTTTTTTTGCTGAGTTTAGTTCTTTAAGTAATTTATGTTTGCCAACTTCAGCTTTAACTTCAGATCAAATGTTCTGAGCTATACTATCCACATTCATTTGATAGTTTTATACTCTTACTGTATGTCAACAGTTGTCTCTATGTCTCACAGAGGTAATGTTTTTCCAGTGATCAACTCAAAGTGGCATCATGTGAACAGGACAACACCCTGCACTTGTGTGTAATGTGATGTCATGTGTGTGTATGTCCGAAGGGGACACTCCCTGCACTGCTCAACATCTGGGAGCGATAAAGCATGTACACACAAACACAGACACATACACACACTCTCAGGCAGGCAGTACTACTCATGGTTGATTCATTATGGAATTCATGATCTCCTGCAGTTCATCAGCTGGATAAATCTCTGGGAATCTCTCGGAATGTCAGTGTGTTCACTTCTCTCTCTGCGTGCCTGATTCCCGCACAAATCCAATTTAATAATAATTTATAGAAATGTGACTTGAGCACAGACAGAGCTCATTCAGAGCCCAGACACACACGCTTTAATTCATTAACCCTCAACGAACTCATACACAAAAACACAACCACACTTTTCAAACAAAACATTTGACAAAATAAGTTTGTTGGATATAAAATAATATAACAATAGATACCGTGTTGAAAAAGAAGAAGTATTGTGACACTTTGTGGTTATCAAAATGTAGTGAAACATGTCCATAGTTAATCCATAGACATTACTAAAATCACCATGACACCATTGCTTAAAGGATTAGTTCACCCAAAAATGTTAATTCTCTCATCATTTACTCATCCTTATGCCGTCTCAAACTCGTATGACTTTCTTTCTTCTGCAGAACACAAACGAAGATATTCTGATGGAGATATGATGTGAATATATCCATACAATGCAAGACAATGGGATCCAAACATTCAAGGTCCAAAAAGGACATCATGGCAGCATAAGGTAATCCATAAGACTCCAGTGGTTTAATCCATGTCTTTAGAAATGATGTGTCAGTTTTAGGTGAGAACAGACCAAAATTTAACTCCTTTTCATTTCAAATCTTAACATTTGCAGTCTCCTTGGTGTGATCATGATTTTAAGCTCGATTACACTTCCTCGCGTTTGATGCATGTGCATGCACTGTACACTCTGCCTTTATGTCCTTTTTGGTGCTTGAAAGTTTCAACCCGATTGACTTGCATTATATGGATACATTCACATCATATCTCCAGCAAAATATGGGATGCACCGATCCCATTTTTTTTCTCACCCAATCTGATTCCGATACCTGAACTCTCCGTATCTCGGTGTTACAAGCAAACTGAACTATCGAGCATCTACATCTGAGATGGAGTTCGTGACTAGTGCTTATATTTGCATGCTGCTCTGAAAGCTAAATATAGCAACACAACACGAGCACATCAGCGCTTATTTGGTGAAGCGTGCTGCGCATGCAGACTTTATATTTATTTTTAAACACAGTCCTTAGCAATTCAATTCAAGAGACTTCGAATAAAATGCATGAGTCACATGAACTATTTTAATGGTGCTTTTATGTTATTTTTCAGATATGGATTGGGCTCATCGAACCGATACTTGATCCAGTTAAAACCATCAGTATCGGAGCCGATATTGATCCAGGTATCGAGCCAGTGCATCCTTAATCAAAATATCTTTGTTTCCGCAGTGGAAGGAAAGTTACATAAGTTTGAGACAGCATAAGAGTGAGTAAATGATGAGGGAATTATCGTTATTGGGTGAACTATTCCTTATTTTAAATGTCATTCAAGAAAAGGCTTCTGAGAAAAGCTCTTGCAGCATTTGTTATCAGATACCACCTGCTTTGATTTCTAATGTTATCACATTCACATATTTGTAATTGTCTAAACACTTTTTGGGGTCACTGAATGTCTTCACAAGTTTACTTTAAAGCTGAAGTATGTAACTTTATCTGTGTTAAAATACTTTCTCCTATCCCAGCTTAATATGCAGAGACAACTATTAGTAAGCCATTCATAAGTTAATTTTCTCAAAAACTGTAAGCACTGTCTTCTGTGGCGCTTTGAAAATTGCTCTTGTTTGTTTTGAGCCACCCGCTTAGACCCGCTCAACAACGTTACTCAACCAATGGCGTGAGTTGGGGGCGGGATTATCTCTTTGTTTGACCAACAGCAGATGGGGGCCATATTCAGTTCTGTTTTGAAAACAAAGTTTACTTTTGCAGTTCCGTGTCGTGGCGCTAGTGCCGCAGAAATTACATACTTGGAGAGTGACGTGATGCCATGCGAGAAGCAGACGTGTGAGCGACTAGCTCTGCGCACTTTGCTAGTTTTTTAATTATTTTCATGTCATAATCCGGTGAGATTCGATACACTCAGTTACATATTTGCTCTTTGAGATAAACATGGCAAAGAAGTCAAAATCCTCAGACTCTGGAGACATTAAAAGACACTTACCTTTTCAAGCTGAGGCCTCTGACGGGACTGCGAGCCAGGGACTCGATTTGGACGGCACGTCGGGAGATGAAATCCAACGTCAACTGTCCAACATCTCGGTGATACTGACGAAGGTTGTTGCTGACTTGGAAGATCTCGCTGTAATACGTCGATTGATTATGGCGATGGAAACAAAATTCTCGGAGTTGGTCACAAGAGTGACAGGAGTTGAGAAACGGATCGATTATTTGGAATCATCGGAAAGGGAATTATCCGCTTATCCGTCCGCGTCCAAAACAGACTTGGAATCTATTTTGGAAAAACTTGAATATTTTGAAAATATGAGCCGAAGGAATAACATACGGATTGTTGGAATTCCTGAGCATGAAGAGAGCAGAGATATGGTGAAATTCCTTGACAAGCTCTTCCCGAGTCTGCTCGACATAACAGGCCATAAACTGGAAATTGAGTGAGCTTACAGTGTCCCGGCTCGCGGATCTGCTGAGGGAGACAGGCCCTGATCAATTCTGGCCAAATTTCTGAAATCATCCAACATAGATCTCGTGTTGCGACAGGCGAGGATCAAAGGAAAGCTCTCTTGGAAGAATCACAATATTTTCTTGTTCCCGGATTTTGCGAATTCGACAAGAGAGAAACGTGATCAGTTCAAGGAATGTAAGAAACTCTTACATCAATGGAAGATTGCTTTTGCAATGATGTTTCTGGCAAAACAGAGAACAGACACCAAGGATGGCAGCAAAGTATTTTTATGCCCCAAAAAGGCACTGGCCTTCATACAAACTATGGGTGAGTAAACCATTGGGCGTTTCTTATGTGAGTGGACTGACTCGCTGTTCAGTGTCTCGACTGTCTAAGAAAGCTGGGCACCATTTGTGTTTCTTTTTGCGTTGGCTCCGGCTGGAGTTTGTTTTGTGGCATGACTCCAAGAAACTTTTGCATTGACAGAAGATCGCTTTTACACTGAAGTTCCAGGCCAGATTGAGAATGGACACTATGGATGACATCAAAATATCTACATGCTCACATAAAGGACATCTTTTATAAAGTTGACGGACTGAGTAAGTCAAGGTGTATTTTGTTTTTGAGCGACCTCCGAGTGAATTTGACTCTTGATCAACCGAGGAACCGGGATGCCTGTTTTCTTTTTCTTTTTTTTTGCTGGTTCCGCCTATCGGCTGAAGCTTGTTTTGTTGAATAACACTCCTTCGGGTCAGTTGTGGATGAATCTGTTTGCTCTTTGTGCTTACGCCTCCTGTTAGCTGGAGTTTGTTATGTGGAGTATTTTTACAGGACATTGGAATGATTACGTCATCTGCTGCACTCATAACAGCCGGCTCACTGAACACTTGAAACACTTGTTTGTCTGCCCCGAGGAAACTGAATGGCTTTATATCAGCTGGAGTTTATTTTGTGGAGGAACACACCTTCGAGACAGTTCTGTGAATGAATCTACATGTTTTTTGTGTTTATTTTGCCTGTTGGCTGGGGTATGTTTACAAAGTATTCTCTGTTATGTAATTTTGCCTCACAAAATTTGTACACAAGCACCGGACTCCAGCAATCCGATGGCAAAGTTGTCACAGGGGTTCTCGCATGCGTACATGGACTCTTTGAGTTTAGAGGGATTGACGCCGGTTGGCGCTGTCGTGTGCGGGGTTAATGCGCACGTTTTTTCTTTTTTCTGTTTGTTTTGTTTGATTGTTGCATTAATGGGGAATGTGGTCTGTATAATCTTGCTTTTGACATACAGTGTATTTTTTTCATTATATCAATATGTCAAATGTTAATATGAGTGGATTATCACTCTCCACATAGAATGTGAATGGGTTGGGGCACCCCATAAAAAAATATTTTCTTAAGCATAAGAAATATGATATAGTGTTTCTTCAAGAAACACATCTTTCCCTGCAGGAAGCTGAAACATTTGGGAAGATATGGGGTGGACATGTTTTCTTTAGTGCTGGTACAAGTAAGAGCAGGAAGGTCATTACACTGATAAGCAAGCATCTACAATACAAATTTCTCAAACAGATTAAAGATAAAGTAGGAAGAGTCATTATTGTTTTAGCAGACATTCAGGGGCAAAGGCTGATTTTGGCTAATATTTACACACCTAACACTGATGATCAGGGCTTTTTATAGATCTTAAGGGGATGTTGCAAGCCGCTGGCACCCCTCATGATATAATATTGGGACGAGACTTCAATCTTTTGATGGATTCAGTCCTTGATCATAGTGAAGCAAAAGTGTGTAAGCCCCCTAGAGCAACACTGACGCTTCACAGGATGTGTAAAAATCTTGGTCTTGTAGATATTTGGCGACTTTTGAACCCATCTGGTAGGGACTATAAATTTTTTTCATCAGTTCATAAGATTTATTCTAGAATGGATTTTTTTTATATATCTAAGTCTCTCATTTCATCTGTTGTTGATTGCTCAATTGGAAATATCTTAGTCTCAGATCACACCCTGGTGAGTTTTGAGATGTTGCCACACACAGAGAAAATGAAATCATATAGTTGGCACTTTAATGTATCCCTTTTGCAAAATCCTGATTTCCAACAAATGTTAAAGACTGAAATCAATGTTTATATGGAGACCAACTGGTCCTCAGTATGCTCTGTGGGCGTGGCTTGGGAGGCACTTAAGGCGGTTCTTAGGGGTCGGATCATACATTACGCCTCATTCACCAAAAGATCCAAAGCACGAGAACTCATGGAATTAGAAGGGAATATTAAAAATGCTGAGGCAGAGCTGAAGCGCCAAATGTCATCTGATGGCCTCAGAGAATTGACCCGATTGAAATATAGATATAATATTATTTTGTCGTGGAAAGTGGAGTTTTGGTTATTCAGGGCAAGACAGTCATACTTTGAGTCAGGGGACAAAGCAGGGAAGCTTTTGGCTAGATATATAAAACAGAGAGAATCTTTTTCTACCATTCCCTCAGTGAAATCTGCTGGTGGTGACATGTTTACCTCGGCCATTGATATTAATAATGCTTTTAAAGAATTCTATATTGATCTTTATATCTCCACGTCTTTGTCTACTGATGAAGATATTAGACATTTTGTGGAACGATTAGATCTTCCTAAACTGAGGACTGAGCAAAAAAACTCTCTTGATTCTGAGATAACCTTGGAGGATCTTGACGAGGTTATTAAGTCCTTGCTACTGGCAAGGCTCCGGGGCCAGACAGCTTTGCCTCTGAATTTTGTAGATCTTATGCAACAGAATTGGCTCCACTTTTGTTAGAAGTTTATACAGAATCATTAAAGAATGGAAAGCTTCTGCCAACCATGACACAAGCCCGGATCAGTCTGATTCTTAAAAAGGACAAAAATCCAAGTGAGTGTAAAAGTTACCATCCAATTTCCCTGATCCAGCTAGATGTAAAAATGTTGTTAAAAAATGTGGCTAACCGATTAAGTTATGACATCTCTTATACATATAGATCAGGTGGGGTTTATTCGGGGCCGTAGTTCTTCTGATAACATTAGGCGTTTCATTAATATCATGCGGTCAGTAGCGAATGATCAGTCTGCGGTCGCTGCCATCTCACTTGACGCCGATAAGGCATTTGATATGGTAGAATGGAAATATCTTGATTTTGGAAATGTATGGGTTCAGGAGTAAATTTATTGGTTGGATTAAGTTACTTTATAGACAGCCTGTAGCGGCAGTACAAACGAATGGATTAATTTCAGATTAGGGGGCTGCACTCTTTCCCCATTATTGTTCTGTCTTGCTCTGGAACCATTAGCAGCCGCGATAAGAAAGGAGGATGATTTTCCAGGGGTGATGGCGGGAGGTGTGGCGCATAAGCTTCTGCTTTATGCAGATTATATTTTATTATTCATCTCCGACCCCACTAGATCTATGTCTTGCCTCCATAGAATGATCGATTCCTTCTCTAAATTTTCGGGATACAGAGTTAATTGGTCTAAATCCGAAGCTTTGGCTCTGACATCTTTCTGCTCGGTAACGGCTTTTCAGCCAGGCGTCTTTCAGTGGCCCAAACAGGGCATTAAGTATTTGGGTATTTTAATCCCAGCAAATTTATGTGACTTAGTCAGAGTTAATTTTGACCCTTTAATAAAAAAGTTTGAGTGATGTAGAAAGGTGGACTTCATTACAATTATCTATGATTGGGAAGGTTAATGTTATAAAAATGAATTGTATTCCAAAATTTAACAACCTATTACAGTCTCTCCCCATTGAAGTTCCCATCTTTTATTTTAAACAATTTGATAGTATTGCTAAATCTTTTACCTGGAATGGTAAACGTCCTCGAATGCATTCTGACAAGTTACACAGGCCAATTGACAAAGGTGGGTTAGGTCTCCCCAAAATATTGTTTTACTATTATGCTTTTGGTTTCAGACATTTGGCACATTGGTCACTTCCGCCTGAAAGAGCTCCTCCCTGGCTTTTTATCAAACAGGAGGTCCTTGCCCCTATCTTGCCAATGCTATGTCTTTCTACCAAGCTGCCCAGAGAAGTAAAGACACATCCCATTATCTCACACATGCAGTTAGTGTGGACAAAGGTTTCCCACGTGTTCAATTCGGACATTTACCTGAACATTGCCGCAAGTATTAGGTTAAACCCTAAATTGTGTATTAACAAGTCCCCTTTCTGCTGGACAGAATGGATTCAGAAGGGTGTTGCTACGCTGGGTGACCAGTATGAAAATGGAGCATTGAGATCCTTTGAAAATATTACACAGCGGTTTTGGATTCCCAGATCTCAATTCTTCAGGTACTTACAGCTGCGCCATCTACTTTGTGCCATCTTTGGGTGTAGTACGCAGCCCCCTAGAGCTGCAGACACTCTTGAGATGGTACTAGCGGCTTTTGGAAAGGGTCACGAGGCTTCAGCGTACTATTCCTGGCTAATTCAGAGTCTAGGGGATGGGGTTTTGACATCTCTCTAGAAGTTATGGGAGGAAGACTTGAATTTAGTACTGGAGGATGAAGAATGGGGTAGGATTTTTAAAAATGTCAAGTCTATGTCTAGGGATGCAAGGATGCACCTCGTTCAATTTAAGATTCTGCATAATTTGTATTGGACTCCCTCTAGATTACATAGGCTTGGTCTTAAAGATACACCCACCTGTTGGCGATGCCAATCAGAGGATGGGTTTTTTGGTACTGTATTAAGATTCAAGAGTTTTGGTCGAGGGTTCAGAGTTATGTCTGTGAGATCCTGAGCACTCAGATTTCATTCTGCCCCAGACTTTGTATTTTGGGTGATGGGGCAGGGGTTAACTTAGGGAATACATACATTAAAAACTGGGTCCTTACCAGTGTGATGATCGGCACGAAAGTGATCCTTGGGGGATGGAAGTCGGCTGGTGCGCCCTCATTTCTTGAGTGGTGCACCGAATTGGGCCGAGTGGCGGCCTTTGAAAAGATGTTGCATAGACGGCTGGGCAGCTTGGGTGCCTTTGAGAAGAAGTGGGGCACTTATTTGGCCTTCTTGGAGGATTGCCAGGGAGGAACAGTGGAGAGGGACAGTATAAATGGTGTGTATGTAATTAATTGATGTGTGGAACCCTTTTTCTTTTTCTTTTTTGTTGGGCAATTTTTTATTTTATTTTTTTTTATGTTTGAGTATTTTCTCTGGACTGTCTGCTTGTATGTGTGTCTGTTATTATTCGGTGTCTGACTACTGGGATGTGTGTTGGGTGGAGGAGAGGGGAGGGAGGGAGGAGAGGGGAGGGAGGGAGGGAGGGAGGGGGGAATATTTGTTGAAAGTTGATTCCGTGTTTTCATGTGCTGTTTGTGTTGATTTGAGTGTGGAATCAATCAAAATTGTTAATGACAAAAAAAAAAGAAATTACATACTTACAAATTTAAATTGTGCTTAAGCATCATCAGCTTTTACATCTATTTTCCTTCTTAAAAGCATTTATTTATTTTTGGTTCTGTTTCTGTCAGGCTGCAGCAGGGAACTGCATGTTTGCTCTCAGGGTGAGCATGTGTCATAAATGTTTCCACTTGTTGTTTGTACATAAATTTGTATTCAAATGAGAAAAGGCCGGTATCAAACACACAGAATGCTCTGTCCCTTCACAAAAACACAATTCCAGCACATCTGCAGCTAATAAAATCCACAATACAATGAGTCCAGAGAGCAGGTTTTCAAGAGACATACACACACTCCTCAACGACTTTTTACTGAGAGGAAACAGCTCAGCAAAACTCAGAGAGTAACGGCCTTTTAAAATGTAGAAAGTTGTGTATATGTGTTGTCTCACCTCTTTCGCACTGAGCACCAGTGAAGCCGTAATTACACAGACAACGGTTTGGAGCGACACACCGACCGCCGTTCAGACAGCCGGATTCACACACCGCTAGAGAGAGAGAGAGAGAGAGAGAGACAGAGAAGATGACATGTTTAATGATATGACACTGATATACAGTATTCCCATCAGAATGGATGATATTTATGTGTTGTAGTATTATGGGATGTCTTACGTTGGCCGCAGTGAGCTCCAGAGTATCCCTTCTGACACAAACACTGATCCTCTGCACACGTGCCACCATTCATACAGCGAATGTTACAGTTCTGGACTGAAATAAAACATTACACATACAGTACTGTACATTATATACACCACTTATACAACAACACATATGTTTACTTAGCTAACTGTGATGACTACAGCCTAACCTATACCCAAATCCTAACCCTAACCCTAAAATAAATCTTTTAGCATTTTTTGAATAAAAAATGATATTACTTAATGGGAAATATTTTAGTGAGTGGGGGTGGGTGGGAATGTTTGCGCTAACTGTGGGTGTATCCACGCAAACTGTGGGTGTATATTGTATGTTAATGAAGTGGCGAAAGGGCAGTTTCCTATTTTCTTGAGAAATAAGTAATGGCACTAAGACATTTCAAAAGCATGTCTGTTTTCAGTGCAAAGTCCAAACTCAGTTCCTGCATTTGTAATTTGGAGATTCCACCAGCAGGTGGTAATAAAGTCCATGTCCAAACTCTTGAAAGTCCCTGATGATCACAGTTGTCGAGAATAGGTAATAGATAGAGAATAACATTTTAAAAACATATATGAATGTGTCCATATTTCTATTCTTCTAAATCATTGCATACAGTCCATTTAAACTACCAACTTCTTATGAATGTGCTGTCTCATTTTATTTTGCTGGTGCTTGACATGAATGGACAATAATAGGATGCAGACTGTGCAGTAACGGAGAAGAACCTCCGAATTAAATTGCACTTGTCCCAGCCCATTAGCATACTGTGCGCGCAATTTAGCCAAACCCACTTTCGCCTAGACTTAGCACATGCTTGGATGAAAATACAAAAACTTCATGACCATGCCCACTGACTTTGCACTTATGACTTATGATGCTCTTAAAATAGGGCCCTATGTATGAATTGTTTTTCTAATTGAAAATGACAGGTTTTGTAAAAATTAGCTCAGTTTTGGAGGGGATGAGATTGATAATGTGCCCCTCCTCACTTTTCCTCTGATTACCACTGTGTTCCAAACGGCATAAACGATGCCTTCGCAGGGCACTTTAAATGGAGAACAATCATAGTAGCCCAGTTGTAGGGTTGTTCCTAACAAAAACAAAAATAAAACAAATAAAAAATTGGTATTCTTAAAATTTGAGAAACTTGAAAAATGAGTTACAAATCACACATATCAGCCCTCTAAAGCTCTCACATTTGTCGGTAAAGTCTTGGAAGGGAATAGGTTATAGGGAGGATCACTTCTGAATGGAACAGACCCTAAATATACACGACGACACTGGATTAATCAAGCGACAGGACAAACCAGTGGAGACAGGCACACAGACAGAGAGACAGACAGACAGAACTCTGGTACCTGATTTGGATCCGCAGGTGGGCGCGATCTGACCGGTAGGGCAGGTGCACATATTGGGTCTGGAGCAGAACCCATCCCCACAGGAGCTGCGGCAAATCGCTGATAATGGGAACAAGCAATGAAATACAATAATTGGTCGCATTAATTGATTGCTGCACCCTGAAGTCGTGTAGTTTCAAAATATGTGGATAAATATTCAGTTACAGTGGTCATTCTGAATAAGTTGGTTCCTCCCTACACGAACTATGCATGCAGAACCACACAGAAAGCTCCACAGATTTCCACAGAAGTGAAACAGCAGTCATTCACAAAGTTCTGGTTCACAAAGTTCACAAAGTTATTTGATCAGGTCAACACGCTTACATGACGTGCATATAATCAGAATATGACCAAACTCGGATTAGTATCAAAATGTTCCTGAGCATGTAAACATGGTCATTGAGAGGTCATACTTTGGGCCATTGTGACTCAACTGGCACCACTGAGATCCGTTATTGTGACTGACCTTCACATGTAAACAATATCATCCCACCCACCCTCCCTGCTGGAGACGGCAGACAGCCAAAATCACAAAACCCAACATGCACAAGAGCTTTCCTAAGCACTGCCATTCTATTCATTTAGAGGATGAAAAAAATACAGCTGCACAGAAAGACAAGGTCGGCGCTGTGCCAGACCACTGTGCCCCCCCAGCCAAACTATTATATTTGACTAAACTGTTACATCTTTCACATGTGTTTTATTCTGCTTAACAGACTCAACATGTAAATCTATTACTGTTTACGATGAATGAATTTAAAAACTTTACTTGAATTAACTAACTGAAACTATTTTCTTCAAGCTGGCATATGCGATACAGGCAGTCTCACAGGGCAGTGTTCTCTGAGTCGGCAGGGCACTCCCTCTGCTGACATGAGACACATGCAGCATATTTGGGACAGTTTAGTTCTCTGTTGTGCTCGGCCCTCATTTAAAATGAATTGTGGACTTGTGAATAACTTTTTTGTGCGGCTCCATTTGCTTTATTTCACCGCCCAAACTCACTTCGGCTGCTATCTGTTTACCTCACAGAAATAGGATAAGCAGTCTGCCCACGGAAAAAGTATTTTCCTGCTGAAAGCCAAACATGGTGACAGGGGTGAAAATAGCGCTGTACAATACAGGTCGAGTTAATCAAATCACAAAATAAAATGCACCCAGTGCCTAATATATATCCATGACTGTAAATTTGCTATTTTACTTGGTTTATTGGAGAATGCTCCTTTGGAATTTGAACTTGAGACTTGAGAAAAGGCTCTACTGAGTAAACTGACCAATCAATGGATTTGGATTTTGGATCAAAATTGATTTTTTGCCTCCTGCATTAATCATCAATAATTATCTGAGGTAACCTTTCGAGCCAATCAGCTTTCAATATCATGTTAGAGCATCATCAAGCATGGATGTGGTTAAGGCGACAGGTGTGAAGAAAGTGACATTTAGCAAAATATCAGTGAAATCCAAACTATTGAAGGATCTCAAAAGTGAAAGACTGAGGGACATTTATTCTGTTCAAAGAAGAAGTGAAGAATGGAGTTGCTCTTAACATGGTGAGTTAATGTTAGCTGGAATGGGGCCCTTCATTCATTTATTAATTGGTCAGTCTGTAGATGGCACTGCGGGATTGAGTTGATCAATTCTGCTATATTGACAAGTGTTGGGTTGGTTGGTGATTGGAAAGATTAAAACACACAGTTAACTATCAAAACTATTTTAAGATATCAGAAAGAGCTCATCTGTGTATAGGAGCAAAATTATCAGCAAAAAAGATATAATAAAACCTGCAATATTTTATTGGCTTGATCAATATTTACACATCAGCTTCCACCGGAAAATTCCTTCATGGAATTAAACAATAATTTTACTTAATTTGGTTTAATTTTCTATCAGGGTAAAAAGGTATAAATAATGGTTAGGATATTTTGTGTTTTTAGGGTAATGTAGGTTGTTTTGTCTTTCAGACGGTGACGATAACACAAGCACGTATTTTAGTCGCGTCACAGTACAGTCAGGGTAAAGTGATTGTTTGCTTCCTTTGAAATTTCAAATGCCCCCCTATGCAATTCATCCTGGTGCCGACACTGCAGATAGTGTATGACTGAAACCCAAGCTCGCAGAACGCCCCATCATCCTCCATCTACTGTAAACCATTGAGTAACAGTCGCTCAGGGCCATGTGTGTTTTCATTCCTCTCTGAAGCTCTGCACATTTCTGCTGATAGCGTGTGTAAAGCAGTTTACTTCTGCTGGACCACCACACATCAAACAGGAAGTGAATGAGGACTTACGAACGATGCACTGGTTCCCCCCGGTCAAGGTCTTCCACCCGGGACAGCAGTACGCTTGGTGACGTGATCCACACACATTCGGCCTGCAGGAAAGAGGATGTTACACTTCAGTTCACAAAATGAGAACCTTTAGAAAATTACCAACGGGAAAAGAGTTCGGTTAAATTACTTTTGGGCCCAGAGTAATAGTTTCACACGTTACCCCGCAAAAAGTATTTAAAATGACAATATAAACACTTCGAAATCTCTTCGAAAACATCTTGAAAAAATCTTGGGTTCAGTTCAGTGACAGGATGGAGTTGTCCTTCCAGTAAATCAGAATGCTTGATATTTAAATCTAGGTCATACAATTATTAAATGTTTTATTGGGATCAGCAGTGTGTAAAGCCCCACATATATGTGTGTGTCATCTTTTCAAACACAGATTTAAGAGGTTTCAAACAAACAAACATCCAACAAAAATATGGCAACAGCACTTCCTGCAGGTCACTGCAATATTCAAAAAGAGAAAAATCATGTTATTAAGTTACTGTAAGCTTGTGTGCAGTAAACAGGGTTTCCACACCTTTTGATCAATGAATTTCCACGACTTTCACACCTGTTCATGATTATTGGACAAAGATTTTTAAAAGGTTCACAAAGAGCAATTTCTAGCTAAATAAATATTTTAGAGCTGAGTATAACATGAAACAATTTTATGCACTACAGAAAATAGAAAGGTATTTGACTTTCCATGACTTTTTAAGATTTTATTAATTTTCATGATTTCTCCAGGCCTGGAAATGACAAATCCAAACAAATGTCTGATATTCCCAGGTTTTCCATGACTAGGGGAACTCTGAATACATAGAAATTGTATGAACAGGGAACTGGTCTGCAGTCTGGAGAGTAAACTTAAAACATAATTCAATCAACCTCACAAAAATTATTACTTTACTAACATTGCTGAAATTAGTGCGAAATTACACAGACTAGCGTATAAATTAATGTCAAATTGCAACATGATCAGTGTCATTTAAAGTGTTCGCAAAAACAGCTTTACAGCTGTGTTTAGAGTAAATAGTGGTTAATTGGCTGTGGTGGAGTGACTGATGTGATTAATTACCCCTTCAGCACGTCCTGCCCGCCGCCCCGACGCTTCGATCTGTCTGATCTCTGCTGCTCAGCGGGTTTGTCTGCGCTCACGTCGAGCGTCTGCGCAGCTCTGTCTGTGCCTGCGTCCAGCGTCTGCGCAGACACAAACAGCGACACGAGCGCTGAAAATCCCGCCGCGAGCACGAGCAGCCGCCTCATTCTGCGCGCGCTCCCGCTGCACAACCAACAACTCACATTAATAACAAAACTTAAAAGAAACGTATTAAACATACATAACAAAGATGACTTCTATATGTGTTTATGCATGTTAGTTAAGTGTGTTTATGTGGAATATGAAGAAGACTCACAAACCAGAGAAACTTTAAACGCAGAGAATAAAATAAAACTGAGGCAAAGTTTCTAAACCTCCAGAAGATGAAGATGTTGAAGAAGATGATGATGTTTCTCCAATAATTGTGCAAAAATAAAGTCTTTGCAGTGCCGGATAAAAGTTGTCAAGATGAAAATAGAGTAAAGAAAGTGCAGAGCTGCAACACAGAGCACTGCAGGCTGCAGTATGCGACTGCGTTACTGCATCAGCGAAGATCTGCGCTCATTCTGCTGCTACTTCTCAAATCTCGTCCAGCCACAACTGCTAACGCTCGCTCTCCTCTGATCTCGCGAGACACTGCGGGAATCAACTGCGGCCGGTTCGCTAATCACATAGAGCCTTTCATTTCAAAACACCCGAATCCAAAGAGATTTATAAGTCAGGCATAATAACGAAAGTGCTGCTATATAAAGTTTAAAGCTAGTACAGAAATGTTATTGTAATAAAGTATATTGTTGCCTATAAGGGTTTTGATTCAGTGGGGTGGGGGGGCTAATTCATTTTTAACGGTGGCATGCAATATTTGCCTTTCTTTGGAGTTTAACTGCACAAACAAAAAAACACAACAGTATTTTGGACATGGTAGTAATTTGAAGTACCTTGGTACAAAAGACAAAATATGAACAAAAATATGGTAATCGTTCGTACAATAATATACAGTAGCTGCTGCGTTTCAATGTTAAAACTTTATAGTGATATCGTGTAGATACAGCGGCAATAGTTATAGAGCAAAACATTTTGAGACAGCAAGATGCTTTTTGTGTAACAAATGAAGATAATGCTTATTCTAAGGGTGTTATTTTCACTGTTAATTTCAATAAAATTTGGCATTTCATTACATCTCAAGCATTCTATAAACAAATAAAGGTTTGGTTCATCTAAAAATGAAAATTGTCTCACCATTTCTCACCCTCATGGCATCCCAGCTGTGTCTGACTTTCTTTCTTCTGCAGAACACAAATGAAGATTTTTAGAAGAATATCTCAGCTCTGTAGGTCCATACAATGCAAGTGAATGGGTACCAAAAATTTGAAGCTCCAAAAAGGACATAAAGGCAGCATAAAAGTGAACTGTAAGACTCCAGTGGTTAAAGCTATATCCTCAGAAGCAATATGATGTGAGCAGGGGTGCTTTAAGGTACCTCTGGGCCTATGGGCTCACTGGTCCACTGAGGCTCGGATCTGCTTTGCATTGAACAAGTACTACACGGATGCCTTTAACGATTGCGCACTGTCACAATGTCAACATGCGCGTCTCCCTCTGAAAGCGTTTAAACGTGTTGTAGGCCTCTGGGCTTCAGCCCGTATAAGCCCGTGTGTTAATGCGCCCCTGGGTGTGGGTGAAAAACAGATAAATATTTATGTCCTTTTTCCCTACAAATTCTCCTCCCTGCTCATTAGTAAACAAAAGAAGAAGAAAGTGAAAGTGGAAATTTATATTAAAAATGGACACAAACTTACCACAATTTCTCACCCACACTTATCATATCACTTCTGAAGACATGGATTAAACCACTGGAGTCTTATAGATTACTTTTATGCTGCCTTTATGTGATTTTAGAGCTTCAAAATATCGGTCACAATTCACTTGCATTGTGAGGCCCAACAGTGCTGAGATATTCTTCTAAAATCTTTATTTGTGTTCAGCAGAAGGAAGAAAATCAGACACATCTGAGATGGCATGAAGGTGAGTAAATAATGAAAGAATTTTCATTTTTGGGTGAACTAGTCCTTTAATCTCCATCATGATTGAATGGAGATCCACTTCGAACACTTTTCATAGCAAATATGCTCCCAACACTTTAGAAAAACTATGTGTTTTATGGGCAGCAGGGCTTTTACCCCAAATCCTATCCTTTCAATAATTAGACAGTTATTGAAAATTTTTTGATTTAATCACTTTAAATAAAACTGAAAATTACATAAGTATTTTGTTTCATTAAAAATGTGATAATTTTAGGGATTTTCATTAGCTACATAAATTTGCAACATTGTAAAAAAATATTAAATAATGGATCAAATTGCCTCACAATCAACCTTTAGACATTACACGCAATGATCACATGGATCTCATGGATCGGGGGGAAAATTCAGTGTATAGTGTCAAACAAGTGTTTAGGAAAGTGCTGTGGGTGTTTTTGTTGCTATTTAGTGGTTCGGGAGAAAAAAATAAAATGTGCCTTTTTTCCTGGGTGCCTTTAGCCCCATTGTACCCTATTATAGCCTGTCCCAGTTAGAGAGATGTAAGAGTAACTGTTAACAGGGAATTGATATTTAGCTTATTTGGCTTCATTGAAAGTAAAGAAACTATACTGCAACAGCTGGAAAATTACACTTTGGCTTGGCCTACTTTCACAATGATTCATCACAGTACTAGCACTGGGAAGGTTTTTGGAATCAATTACCTCAGTCAGGAAGCGTTTTTCAACTGTTTGAACTTCATAACAGTCTGTCTGAACCTGGAGCACGCGCCTCACTTTTGATGCGCGCCAGACAGCATCATCTCTTGTCCGCGTTCCCAGTCACATTTGGCACGGGAGCGCGCATGCTGGCAGCACCTTGACTCATGTAATGAGAGAACACGAACAATGCACAATGAGAGAGGGGGCATTGAGAAACTATTTATGATTTTTCCCCTCCAAACATGCTCCACAATAAACCATTTAACCCGCATATTCAAGCGCTGCTTTTGAGGGGAAAGGAGCATGGATTTTACTTTCAAAATGGAGAATTACAATTTTTTATTTTATTTTTTTGAACATGTGCCATGATAATACGATGTTTTTGGGCATGTACCATGGTAATACCATGTAAATACTGCAGTATATTACAATGATAGTAGTTCAGTACCATGGTATTACTTGTCGGTAACATGGTGTTTGCTTGCAGTGTCGACTGGATGCATATTAAATAACCTACTGCCCTTCCAGAGTATAGAGTTGAGGACAGAGGGATGGACTGTCCCACAGCCAATTTTAAAGCAAGGAATTGTTCACCCAAAAATGAAAATGCTCTCATCATTAACTCACTCTTATGCCATCCCAAATGTGTATGACTTTGTATTCTGCTGAACATAAAGATTTTTAGAAGAGTATCTCAACTCTGTTGGACCATACAATTCAAGTGAATGGTGGCCAAAACTCTGAATCTCCAGAAAGCACATAAAGGCACATAAAAGTAATCCATACTCCAGTGGTCTAACCCATGTCTTCAGATGCGATATGATAGGTGTGGGTGAGAAACAGATCAATATTTTGGAGGGTGTAAGTCCTTTTTTTCCTATAAATCTCCACTTTCATGTTCAGTTCCACATTCTTCTTTTGTTTTTGGCGATTTACATTCTTCATGCATATTGCCACCTACTGGGCAGGGAGTAAAATGTATGGTAAAAAAAGGGACTTAACTATTGATGTTTTTCACCCACACCTATCATATCACTTCTGAAGACATGGATTTAACCACTGGGGTATTATGGATTACTTTTATGCTGCCTTTATGTGCTTTTTGGAGCTTAACATTTCTGGCCACTATTCACTTGCATTGACCAACAAAGCTGAGATATTAAAAAAGGAAAAAAAAGCTTTATTTGTGTTCAGCAGAAGAAAGAAAGTCATACATCTGGGATGGCATGAGGGGGATCAAATAACCTGAGTTCTCATTTTTGGGTGAACTGTTCCACATGGTCTGCATCCCCCCAGTGTCACACTAAGACTGATGCAGGTCAGAGGATGGAGAAACAGACCATGCAAAACATGACTATGAGACCAACCCAACTCTATCTGGACTCACTCTGCTTGAAAGACAGCTTGGACCAGCCTGAAGGGGTTTGTGGGTCTGTTGCGGGGTGAGCAAGAGACAGACACAGTGGGTGTGGCGTCACGCCTTGGAGAGGCATTTATTGAAAATAATAATAAACATAAAATGTTCATAAATGGGGGAAACAGTGTCGAGGGGGAAAGTGTCCAAAATAAAGGGGAATCCGGCATCCTCACGTTGAAAGGGGGCGGCGCTTCTTTCATTGGTCCGTGGCGCTTGGGGCGGCGACATACTTGGCGGCCTGTCTTCCCAGGCCTGTGGCAGATGTGAGGGGAACTCGTCTGATAATAGGTCATACTGGACTTAATAATACATTGTATAAAATAGGCAAGCACCCAACTGGGAAATGCACATACTGTAGCCAACCAGAAACAGTCGATCATGTACTATTTCATTCAGACAATAAGGCAAAACATGATTTTTCATTATCAGGTCTCTTAGGGAAAACAGCTGGCAAGATATATGATGACATTATTAAGTTTATAAAAGAAACTGAATTAGTTAAAAGAATATAGTTTTTTTTTTCTTCTCCTGCATAATCCTGTACCACACTCCAGTCCAGTCGGTGGCAGTAATGCACCTATAGGCTGGTTTGCCAACCGCCAATAAACACCAAAGAAGAACATGATGTGAGGGGAAAGCGTCCAGGCATCCGTACTCGTCGGCCACGACGCGTGCTTCAGTCCCGGGGGTGCAGGTCCGGCACGCACCTAATTCGGCCAGAACCCTCCCAGCTCTGCTCCTGGATCTGTGAGGACGTCAATGTGTGCACACAAGAAGAATAGAAGCCGGATTTATTTGTTTATTTTGCAGCAGTGACAAGGCCAAACACACATCAGTTGTGCCTCGTTCCAACCCGCTGCCCAAACGAGGCTTATTAATTATGCGCCTCTTCTCTCTCCTGGCCTTTCCCGTCATGAGCCTTGCTGAAGGACGGCCCTCAGAGGTGGGGCGATGATGACGGGAGGGATGGGCGGGTCATTCCGCCACAGGGTCTTAAGCTGGTTTAAGATGGTCAAGTTGGGGTTTAGCTGGTTGACCAGAAAGTCTCCCTAACTGATCAGCTGACAAAGTCTCAAAACCACTTTAAAACCATCAAAACAGATGAGCCGAACCAGTTTTGCAAGGTTGGGAAACCAGCTGGACGACTAGCTAAACCAGTTAAAAACCAGCTTGACAAGCTTAGCTGGTTTAATATGGTCACATTGGTGTTTAACTGGTTGGCCAGTAGGTCTCCCAACATAACTAGCCATCAAGTGCTTAAAACCTCTTTCAAACCATCAAAATAGATGAGCCGAACTAGTTTTTCCAGGCTGAAATACCAGCTGGCTGACTAGCTAAACTAGTTTAACACCAACTTGACCAGGCTGAGAGACCAGCTAAACCAGCAAGCCACCATTTGGCAGGGGCTGTAGAGGTGTGCTGTAGTGTGACAGGTGTCTTAACATCATTCTTTTAGCAGGTGTACAGGTGGCCAGTGATTCGCCTCAGGGTCCTGTAGCACGTCAGGTTCGAGGTTGATAAATGCTTACAGTATTTCTGCTCATTCTTCTGTGTGTTTACTTTTTCAAAGGCTGCCTGTGCACTATGGCTAAAACAGATGCTTCAATATACTGACCTACTTTCCAGAGGAATTCGCTTTTCTTTCTCTCTCTCTTGCTGCATGTGACCCAAGGATGGCGTCCCATTGCTGTTCCTGTTCCCGGCCTCGTGTGGATCGCAGACGGATGAGGGGGGTGAGCGTGTGCCAAAGGTTCTTACTCAAACTTTCTCACACTGTTTATTTTCATTGGCTCTGGTGTCAGTGTGTCTCCTTTCATTTCCCCTGGACCGCAGGACTTGAGTGGTTCGACTATTAGACACTCGTGGAGGAGAGCGTGGGGGCATCTGACATGCCACAGATGAATCATTATTAATCACCTTCAGGTTCCTTTGATATCACTGAATATTCAGGCCAGTTCTGCCACCAAAGACTTGCACTTGAAACTGTTAAACCCGTGTCATTTCTTGCGTAACCCTGGGTTGTCAGTTTTCACACTGTATTTGTAAACCCTGGATTAACATTGTTATTTGCATATTTATGATGTCAATAACAATGATTGGACAAATATGAGCTTTTTTTATTTTTATATTTATCCCCTTTTCTCCCTATTTGGAATGCCCAATTCCTACTACTTACTAGGTTCTTGTGGTGGCGCGGTTACTCACCTCAGTCCGGGTGGCGGAGGACAAGTCTCAGTTGCCTCGGCTTCTGAGACCGTCAATCCATGCATTTTTATCACGTGGCCCATTGTGCATGACACCGCAGAGACTCCGCATGTGGAGCCCCATGCTACCCTCTGCGATTCGCGCACAAATTACCACGTGCCCCATTGAGAGCGAGAACCACTAATCACGACCACAAGGAGGTTACCCCATGTGACTCTATCCTCCCTAGCAACCGGGCCAATTTGGTTGCTTAGGAGACCTGGCTGGAGTCACTAAGCATACCCTGGATTAGAACTCACAAATCCAGGGGTGGTGTCAATACTCGCTGAGCTACCCAGGCCCCCTCAGAAATATGGGCTTTTGATAACTGCTTGTCCATCTGTACAACATTTTTAATTGATTCCCTCGGAAACTAAACACAATTCATGAAAGTTTCTACAACTACAAAGCGCACGAATATTTAAAGCTGAAGTGTGTAACATTTTCATGTCAAAATTATTTTCTTATCCCAGCTTTAAATGCAGAGACAACCATAAGTAAGCCATTTGTTGGTTAAGCTTCTGGAAAACTGTAAACACAGCGTCTCTCTGGCACTACAAAATGTATGAGCAACCCGTCGAGCCCGACACAACAACATTGACTTAACCAATGGCGTGAGTTGAGGGCAGGACTGTCTGTTTGATCAGTAGCAGATGGGGGTGTATTCAGAAGGCTGTTTGAAAACAATGTTTATTTTTGCAATTCTGTTCGGTGCAACTAGTGTTACACTCTTCACCTTTAATGAGGCAAGCATTAGTTTATGAATGGTTGTCTGTTGCAAATGTAACGGGAGCCAGCTTGTACGTGATAGCTTTGCAGTGTGTAAACCTCACTCCCCTGGCCTCAAGAGGTACACTAGCAACTAACACTAGAGGCTGTAGGCTTTTGACTCTTTGTTAGCGTGCCCGCCTCCCATGCCAGAGACCCTGGTTCAAATCCCACTCAGAGCGGGTTGAGCAGGACCAGTTACACAAACAATTAGCTGTAACTTTCTAGGACCACATTATAAACCTATTTTAACACTGCTTTAAATCCAACATATCTACTGAGTTTGTGTCAAATCTAAAATGAGCAAAGTTCAGCTATGCAACTATACAGTACATGGCACAAGCTGATAGGTTCTTTGAAATTGTTATCTGTTAGCCTGTTGGCTCGATCACATGTGACATGTCACATGGTGTAAGCTGATTGGTCCTTTGACATGTAATCGGGAAGCCAATCAACGTGAGTAATCTCTCTTTGAACACATTTAAATTGCTCATTTTTGCAGATAGGCCGGTTTCACTGCAGTGCGCTGCAAAAGTTTTTTTCTCTGAAACCCACCTCCACATGTCAAGATCTGCTACATTTGGATTGTTTGTAATGTCTGTTTGTGCCGCAGCATGTCATACATGTTCGATGCAGCATGTCTTGCATTTTGTCTAATTGTGCAGCAGCAACATGTCCACATGCTTAAAACTGTATGTCTGTGTGTTTTCTAACAGTAGGAGTTCTCAGCACTTGCTCTGCTCCAGCAGCAACATAGCAGATCTAGTCTGCCAAGACCAATGTCCTATCAGTATGTTATACCCACATGAACATGCTAAATATTTCCTAGAGTTGTCATGACTGAACTTTGCATTTTCATGTGGACTTGCTTTGGTATTATGCATTGTCCAACTTGCCACGTCTGCAGCTCATGCCTCATGGATATATGCATGACTGCATGTTCACCTTCAACATTTCAACTGTAGAATTGTGTGCTTGGTTTAAGCCAGGTATAATAAAACCCACCTCATCCAGAATGATCCACTTTTGGTTCATCTGTCTGTAGAACATTCTCTTAAAACACTTGGAATCAGCGGGTGCTTTTTGGCATTAGAGAAACAAGCGTTTATGCTTTTCTCAGTTGGGGATGGTTTCCGTCTTGCAATTCTTCTATGAAGCACAGTTCTGCTCAGTCTCTTTCTGAATGTACAACCCCAAATGCTTGACCTGAGCCAAGGTGAGAGCACCCTGCAGTTCTCTCGATGTGTTTTCAGGATTCTTCGCAATGGCCTGGATTATTTTATGGTGCGCTCTAGGAGAAACCTTGGCGGGTTAGACACTGCTGGGGAGGTTCACCACTGTTCCAAGTGTTCCTCATTTAGACGCCTCTCGCTGTTGGTCCGTACCGTTCCAGGATCTTGGAAATGCCTTTGTAACCTTTTTCAGAATGATTGATATAGATAGATATGAATACGTTTTTTCTTGTTAGAACTTTCTTTTGATCACAGGAAATTGTGCTTGTTAAATCTTTGCAAGGGTCAAAATAAGCAATGTCGAAATTGTACACGACTGGCTTTAATCAGTTGGTTGATTTTAATATCCCTTTATACCCTTTCACATGAATGTTGGATACTGCATAACTGTAGTGTCAATGCACACAAAAATAAAACAAGCCATTTTGTGTCCTTGTGAATTCTTTGGCGCTCTTTTTGCTGTGGATTATCAGTGTCAGAGACAAATATCTGCAAACAAACCAAAATGAGATGAAATTGCCTTTTGCTGTTTTGTGTTAAAGAAAACATCCATGATATTTCAATGTGCTGGTCTTGTTGTGTATGACAATGTGGCTGTTTAGGTCCCTGAGGTCCTGAGCTCTTTCATTTTGACACAGCAGAACAGCTTGCAAGAAAATACTGACAACATCCCCTCACATTTTTGACCATCTACGGCTTGGAAAACAGTCTGTTGTGGGTCGACCCAAAGTGCTGTGTCCAGCACACACACATAAACATGCATACATGCATTTACATGCACTCTTACACAAGACACTAATGGATGTGTGAGTCAAACATTGCTCAAAGATTTCCCCAATGGACACAGCAAACTCTTACAGGACAATACATTAAAGTCAACATGAAATCAAAATTGACTTTTAAATGTATTTATTTTCTTAATACATGTTCCTGGTCTTATTTTGCATGATTCATAAATATATGTCATTCCTTTTATCAAAACGCAATAACTTGCTCCGCCTCTGAAATGTCTGATATCACCTATGCTGCACAGGCTACTGGTTAATACTGACTAATAGCCAAACAGCCATGTAGGCGTAGTTTTAGGCTACTGTTCTCTGTAATTTCTAAAATCCTGTCAATAGTTAATGCAGTAATTTAATGCCTGTGTTTCCTGGAGGTACTACATTCATTACAGGTGATTAACTGACAGCACTCTTCATGACATCACAGGTCTAGAACTCAGTGACTCACATTAACACATCCATCACACATTACCCAACACAAACAACCACCACAAGTTGATGTCACCCAGTCAAACACACACACACATACACACACACTCTTGAAAGATTTTACATAACAGACAGAAAATGTTGTACAGGTGCAAAAATATTGTTGTTCTGTCATCTGTAATGGCCCTGACAAAAGCCCCTCAGTGATGAAGAATGATGCCCCACCACCCCGCCAAACACAGTAAACATTCACAAAAGCCACGGGCAGCATATTTCTTGACCTGTGTCACTTTTGGCTGCATTTATATATGTATCACATGCACTTTTTTCCCTGCTGTTGGACTGACAGCATTAAATGGACCACTGGAGCCCGACAGCTGTCACAGCAACATTGCCAGGTCTAATGGGGGGCTGGGGGGCCATTGCCTAGATTTTTCTAGTGACCCCCACCCCAGTCGGACAGCGAAACGACCAAGAGGGACAGTGTGAACCTGCATCCTAGTACTGGTCCTACACAGCAATGACCCGTTAAACCCGATTACACCTATGCACCAATTACTGGGCCAACCAAATGGCAAAAAAGTTGATTGAATATAGCATTACCATGATGATTTTGAACAAAGTTCAAAATCCATAAGAACTACTTAAAACATTATACAATTGCTTATGATTGATCAACAAGTGATACTGTCAACAAAATGACTAAATATATCAAAGAATTGCCGAGACAGAGCCTGGGAGCCTTTCTGACATTTTGTCATCAAATTCGTTGTTTCTCTACAAAAGAACAGTTTGGTATATCAAAAAGATTTTAATTACTTTTGCCCATCATGGTCTGAAGATAATCTGACTCTAAAATATGTTTGAGGAGATAATTTTTCAAAATTCAACATGGGTTGAAACAAATGCCAATTTAGGCTTGAAATGAGTGGGTCTGTTGTACATTTCCGGGTTTGAAACGTGGAATTAAAATGATCAGAGTGACTATTTGTACAAGGAGTAAAAATAGCACCAGTCATACAGTGCTGCTATTTGCACTCAAACATTCTGGTGGAAACAAACTGTACCCCTAAGTGTCGCTTCAATGGCGTGGTGTGAAAGACGCTGTGGATGTGTTTTTCTTGCACTGACGTACCGGATTCGATTTCTCCTTTTGCCCCAGTTTTTCCCATCCTGTTTCCTGACTCCACTATACTCCACTACACACAATACTACTTATAATAATAAATAAAAATAATATAAAGGCTGGTTTTCTTGCAGTTATTTGGTCACTGTGAAAGTCTGTGAGTTTAGAGAAAATTTTGATCTGGGTAAAATTACCCATGGTTTTACTATAGTAATATTGTAGTAACCATGTTTTTTGGTGGAAGCCATAGTTTTAATGCAATTAACCATGGTGTTACTACAGTAATTTGGTGTTAATATACAGAAGTAACAATGTTTAATTTTGTGGTAACTATGATTTTACTACAAAATACCATGGTGATACTATGGTTACTGTAGTAAAACCATGGTTAATTTTTGTAAGGGAAGGTTAGAGTTAGGTTTAGGGGTTGGTGAAGTGTATCTATGGGACTCTAAATAAACACAATAAACATGCTGTAGTGATGCCCCTATACTGTAGGTTAGTATTGAATTAAGGGTGCAAACAGTATCTAAATCTATTTGCACTTAGTGCAAAGAAGATGCTTTTGGTTGCTATTTACACTTAGTGCAAATAGCCTCTGCCTTAAAATATTGCGTGATAAACTTCTATAGCATTGAGTGGTAGACTGCAGGAAATATTATCTCCTGGTAATAATACACAAATAATAATTTCACACATTTACATTAAATTATTAAACAACTGAAAATATAAAAAAGTTTGCTAGATTTACGAAGCTCAACAAGGGGAAAACACGTCATCAGCAGGAAAAGTATGAAAGGGATCCATAGGTCATGAGTAGAAAAGTCAAACTTTGAGCTGTTGGTGGCGCTATAGAGTGACACACTCTAAACTTGGTCAGGGGACATTTCAGAGCCCTGACCAGGTCTATCAGATTTTAAACTTTCCTTCACACAGTTCTAAGGGCTGCCATAGACTCCCAGCCAGATAAATAATAATAAAAACACTAATAAAAATGTTACTCAATGCTTAAAAGTGAGCAGATTATGGATTCTGTATAAAGCAGATGATGGTAAAACTCATGGTAAAAACCACAGACATGCGTCAGCTCTGATAATCAAAACCATGAACTCCAAAACCGTTACCGCCCTCAGGCAGTGCATGCTGGGGAAATAACAGCTCTTCTAAGCATCTTGAATGTGCTGGAACCTCTTAAATTTTGGTCATGCTGCATTATTTAAGAAGCTTCTGACGCATTCAAGTAAAACTTAAACATTTCAAGAGTCTCCAAGCTCACCAGGTCTTTGACACAGATTGGGAAACATATTTGATTTGAAAAACACTGCAGCAAATTGAGCCAAGCGTCTGCGCTGGAATTGGGGCGGTGACATTCCAGTGTATTTGTAATAAATGAGCTGTAACGTTTTCAAACGCAGTTTTAATTCTGCGCTGTGTGACTAAACGGAGAGCCTTTCATCATACTGTCGACTGTGAGCTGCCTGTTTCTCTTGGATGCTCTTAGTATGAAAGATTGGTCTGACTCACTCAAACACTTCCCCAGAAACCTGTGCAGTCCACTTCTGCATTAATCAAAGTGTTTATTAATGGTGTTTGTCAAGTTAAGCATCACTATTACTATTGCTGATGGTGATCTGAACAAACCATTCGTCCTATAATTTTGTCCTAACAAGGCAAGCAATAAACGCTCTCTTTTACGGTGATGAGTTATTGTCCCAACAAGTCACGAATGTGACAAGCAATGAGCAACAGGACATTTTGCAATGGGTAGTCAGGCCCACTACAAAATCTCAATGGTCCAAATTTGCCAAATTTAAATATTTAGCTTCCTACTATATACATGTTATAGCTCAGACTTAAAAGCAATGCTCATTTTTACACCATATGTAAGAGCAGGTCGTTGCCCCATTTTCTTTCCACAAAGGGGTCCTTGGCCTTAAAGGTTGAAGACTACTGCCTTAAATCATGCAGCTTGTTATCAGACTTACGATTTTCACCTGAGCGATGATAAGACAGATAAAATAGATCCCATAGACTTACATTGAAGAAGGGACCATAGCCAGTTACTAGAAAACTCTTAGTGACAACAGCCTTACAAATATCACAAAGGGTTTTCTTAACTAAAGTGTTTCTTGCAAATGGGTTTAGAATATCATAGAGACTTAGGGGTTGACTGCTTTGACCTGAGCCAGTAAACAACCACCTAGAATCACCAGAACATTCGGCAGTGACTTCTGCAGGTCACCCTCACTCTGTTTTCACTCTTTATGTCTCTTGTTCTGGTCTGTCCAGCACACAGAGTTGGTTTGAATCTGACAGTCTTCAGCTGAGGAATTCTGGAAAGCCCCTTCATGTGAGCACTGCCAGCGGAGCGACCACGCCAGCGCAGCCGAGACCTGCCCTGAGAGCAGAGAGGGAGAGAGAGAGATTCACGTGAGGTGTGTTTAATGTGTGTCTGCACAGTGAAGCTGCAGAGGCCCTCCACCCAAACTCTGACATCAGCCGAGAAGATATTTAACTTGTGTTGAGCAAGAAGGAAAGATTTCTACTGTCATGGCAGTGGTTTTGTTTCAAAGCAGCTTTTGTCCAACTTTAAGGAAGTGATTTCAGGTCATACTCCACAGATCTGTTAGAAACAGCTGAATTCTGCTCTCAGCACTTTTTTTTTCTGAGTTCACATCTGTGCCAGCTTTGTTCTCCTCTGGTTATTATACTGCATTGAGACAAGAGTGCCATCTCATGGCTGCTAGAGTTAGACACCGCCAGCTGTGATTATTTACTCTTTTCCGATTAACATTTTTTATTGATTCATACAGATAACAAAGAAAAACAAAACATATATACATTGAATCAACATTTAATCCCCACTATTAACCCTCCCCCTCCCAATCACCAACCCCACCTTGACCCTCAACAAACATCCCTGTGGTCACATATAAGTACGCACACGCACACACACACACACACACACACACACACACACACACACACACACACACACACACACACACACACACACACACACACAAAATAATAATAATCATACACATTTAAAACTATGCTTCTCTCTCCACAGCCCCTCCCCGAGAGTCCCCCAAAAATGCCAAATAACTGCCCCATTTCCCAGATTGCTCAAGTCCGGTGTTTCTATACAAATTTTGTGAGACAGAATTACATAACAGAAAATAATCTATAAAACAAACTCCAGTCAATAGGCAGAATAAACACAAAGAACATGTAGATTCATCCACATAACTGTCCCAAAGGTGTGTTCCTCCACAAAACAAGCTCCAGTCACTAGCGGAACCATCACAAAAACAAAAAAAAAAAAAAAAAAAAGAAGGCCGTTCAGTTTCCTCGGGCAGTCAAATGAATGTTCAGTGAGCCGGCCCATTCGACTGTTACCTGAGTGCAACAAATGACCCAATCACTCCAGTGTTCTGCAAGAAATACTCCACAAAACAAACTCCAAACAATAGGAGGCATAAGCACAAAGAACGTGCACATTCATCCACAACACTGTCCCGAAGAGTGCTACTACACAAAACAACTCCAACCGCTATGCGGAACCAGCACAGAAAGAAACAAAAAAGGCACCCAGTTTCCTTGGATGATCAAGTGAATGTTCAGTGAGTCGGTCCACTTGGCTGCAATGTGAGTACCAAAAAATAACTTACTCAGTCCATTGACTTTATGAAAGACATCGCTTGCTGGGGACATGTATATATTTTGCGGCCATCCTTAGTATCTATTCTCGATTTGGCCAGGAACATCAGTGCAAAAGTGACCTTCTGTTGATGTAAGAGTTTCTTGCATTCCTTGAATCGAACATGTTTCTCTCTTGTCGAATTCACAAAGTCTGGGAACAAGAAGATTCTGTTTTTCTTCCAAGAAAGCCTTCCTTTACTCCTCGCCTCGCGTAACACAAGATCTTTATCGGATGATCTCAGAAATTTGGCCTGAATTGATCGGGCCTGTCTCCCTCAGTGGATCGCCGAGCCGGAACCCTGTGAGCTCGCTCAATTTCCAGCTTATGGCCTGTTATGTCGAGCAGACTCGGGAAGAGCCCGTCCAGGAATTTCACCATATTCCGACCTTCTTCGTCCTCAGGAATTCCAACAATTCTGACATTATTCCACCGATTACAGTTCTCCAAGTCCTCCATCTTCTCCCAGACATGCTCCAAATCCACATTGGTCGCTAGCGGATTAGCAGATAATTCCCTCTCCGATGACTCTAGATAATCAATCCGATTCACGACATCCCCCACTCTTGTAATCACCTCAGTGAATTTCGTCTCCATGGCAGCGATCGATCAACGTATTACAGCAAGATCCTCCAAGTCAGCAACGACCTTCGTCAGCATTGCCGACACGTTCAACAATTCTCGCCAAATTTCCCTCACTTCTCCAGCCATATCGGCTCCCGGGCTTGTAGCCTATTGCTCAGGGGTGTCAGCTTGAGCACGTATCTTTTAATGTCTCCAGAGCCCGAGGATTTTGAATTTTTTTACATATTGTCTTCCTAGAACAGTTAAGGATCAGGGTGTATCGAATCTCACCGGTTTACGACACAAAAAGTATTAAAACTTGCAAAGTACGCAGAGCTCGCCGTTCACACGTCCGAACCTCGTATGGCGTCGCGTCGATTATATACTCTTTAAAAGAGGCACAAAATACTTTAACATCTTTCAGCAAATGTGATCAGAACTAAAACCTAATGACCCAAAACTAAACAGAGGACTGATAGTACATTCCCATTCATAATTTGAAACACTGGCATATTAGCCAGACAGGGCTGATGTTTAAACATGCTTAAGATAGTCATAGCCTAGCGGTCTGCACTTGTCACATGTGATGTGGATGCTTTGTGGGTGACCTGAGTTTGATTCCCAGCTTATGAAGTCCTTTCCTGATCCCATTCCCTCTCTTCTCCCCTACTGTTTCCTGTAATCTGTCTAATAAGGCAAAAAAAAACTTGCTTTAGATGATCCTCATCAAGAGGGGGAGTATATGATTATTATTCTATTCATATATTTAAAGGTGATTTGTGACATTTCTGTACCACTATGGGCACCAAAGCTGATTATAAAAATAATGACCTTTTTCAAACAGGTTTCCAAAACACTTCTACTAGGGATGGGCAATAATACCACGATCCAAGTTGTAACGAATGAGGCTAGTATCCCTTCAGCCGACCGCCAGAGGGAGCCCTCTCCCGAATAAACTTCCTGCATTTGGATTCTACCTTCGCCTCTCATGTCGAGTCGCTCACGTAAGTAGTCAAAGCCAATAATGCTGATATCGATACACTACCTCGTGAAAATTGATTTTGTGTGCAATTTCTCAGGACAAAAATGGGTAATCTAATCCATTTAAAGGAATATTCCTTCTTCATTTCAAGTTAAGCTCAATTGACAGCATTTGTGGCATAATGTTGATATCCACAACAAATAATTTAGACTCGTCCCTCCTGTATTATTTGAGCTGTAAAGTTGTGACAGTCATTTTAGGGTTTGTTGACATTACATCGTCATGACAACAAATTTGTAAAATTGGCTATAACTTTAAACAGAAAAGGTTAGTAGGCAGTTTTATCACACTAAAATCATGTTAAGACATATTGTTTACATCTTGTGGCTATGCTTTTGAAAAAGTGTGTATTTTAATGTTCAAAAATTGGCCACCATTCACTTCCATTGTAAATGCCTCAGTATAACCCAGATATTTTTAATAAAGAAAAGGAGGGCAAGTCAAAATATATTTTTGTGTTAATCAATATTATGCCACAAATGCTGTCGATTGCGCTTAACTTGTATTGAACCTGGAATATTCCTTTTAACATTGTATTTAAAAGCATTTTTCATTTTTTAATTTACAGGCCTAAATTGCAAATCATTAGACATCTATTTTTGTTTAATCTATCATTTATTTATTAACAACAACAGAACTTTTTTTAATCCTTCAATCTTTTAAATGAAAATTTATTTTAAACTTTAATACATTTATACCAAACGAGCACTGATTAAGTGCTCTCTGTGACTACTTGTGTCTCTCAGCTTTTCTGTGCATTAATTTAGATGAGCGGAATGAGTAATAGAGCCATTCATATACAACCATTTGTGTATTATTATTTGTTGCTTTGAATCTTATGAAACACAATCAGTTTCATGGTAAATAATAAAATCACTAGTTTAGTTATAACCTTTAGTATTGATATTTTTATGTGAGGATCATTCCTCTTGATACAACATGAGTCTCAGAAGTATCAATACTAAAGGATTGATCCAACCATCCTTAACTTCTACCTCTTCCTCCACTTGACATTGTTTGGACAAACTAGCCAATTTCCTGCTAAACAGTTTATTAAAGATAGTCCCACCATAGGCGCAGATTTAGATAGGGATGATAGGGACATGTCCCTACCAACTTTCAGAAAATTGAAAATGTCCCATCCAACATTTGGGCAATTTTAACACTTGTAAAATATTTTAACTTTTTAAAAAAAAAAAAAAAAAAAAAAAAAAAAATTAATTAAAAATTCTCAGTATCATTATTAA
The DNA here is from genome assembly GCF_019703515.2 of Myxocyprinus asiaticus. Lineage (NCBI taxonomy): Eukaryota > Metazoa > Chordata > Actinopteri > Cypriniformes > Catostomidae > Myxocyprinus > Myxocyprinus asiaticus. The sequence continues at coordinate 15,843,892 of NC_059369.1, forward strand.
TGTGTAAATTATTGTCCAACGTCTTCTGAATCAGTGCAGAAAAGGCTTTGTCACAAGGCACCTGTTACTTTTCTCTGAGCTGTTCAGGAAGGATGCACCAGTCACAGTAGATTATGATTACTAGACAAGCACTTTTTAATTGTTCTCAGAGATTACACAGGTGGATTTCCATTTGTATTTTAGGTACACCCCTATAAACTAATAGATTTAAAAAAAAGCTTGCCACATGTCCCTACCAACTTTCAGATCAAACCTATGCCTTTGAATCCCACACAAAACTCTTGCCATTGGTTGTGCCAAAAGTTGGACTTTTTGAACACAATTCATCAGTGCATGTTACTATAAAGAAATGTTAAAATACTGAAACTTTATTTCCAGGTTTAATTTATATTTGGAATAGACTGATTTTTGAACCCCATGATGTGAGTTTATGTTTTCTTTTTTAATCGTTTCATGTAATTTTGAATGTGACGATGATTTAAGGAGGGTGTACCTGAATGGTACATTGGTAATCTCAAGGATTAATAGTGGTGTTTTCCTTATTACATCACGTGTTGTTCTGAAAGCAAAAAGAAACGAATGAAACGGAATATAGACGCGCAACCTGACTGATGCAAAGCAGGTACGTTTACTCACGCGATTAACCGAAGGTGAAGCGCTGCTGGCTCATGATGTGCGAATGGCTTACACGTGCTGCACGAGTCTGTTGGGTATACTGGAGTCTCCTCACATTTGAACTTTCCGTTTAGCCTCCCATTCAGCTCATGAAAACACACTACGTGATCATGAGAAAGGATTACTGTGACCACGAGGAGGGCATGGCCGGGCCATAAGGATGGACGCCCGGTGCTGCATCAGCCGGGAGAGGGATAAAGAGGAGCTGGGGACACCAGTTCGAGAGAGAGACACACGCAGCCGCTGTGTGTGTGCGTGCATCAGTGTTTGAGTTGTAATTAAAGTCTTTTTGGTTGATAACCTGGTTCCTGCTTCCTCCTTTCCCGATGAACAAGTGGCTTGTCTGCCACAATGACAACAAGATGTAGATTGGAATGCAGGTGCAGAATTTATATAAATAAAATGGTCTACTCCTCTCTCGCCATTGCTGGCATGCTAGTGATTACCCCTCCGCACGCCAATGCTGGCACACGTGCCATAGGTTGCCGACCCCTGCTCTGGAGGGTCAAAAAGCCTCCTCAAAAGTGGATTGCGGTGGCTTTTCAGGAGGGCAGTAGTCCTCCACAATCCACTGCAAACTCACTTTCAACTCTGACTCCATCCAATCAACCCATGATGGATAAAAACCAAGCCACTCCTTACATTTTCTTTCTCGTTGTATTTCCTGTTTCACTTGGAATTGCATCACATTTATGGAAGTAAAATGTGTGGCGAAAGCAGTTTCTCATTGCATTTCCTGTTTCACTTGGTAGTGCATCACATTATGGAAGTAAAATGTGTGGCGAAAGCAGTTTCATGTTGACTTGGATAGGATTTCAACATCCAAACACACTCTTCACCTTTAAGCCTCCAAACACACTTTCGTCCTGCAAGTTCACATGACTCACACACTTAATGAGTCAAACACATCGTAGAGGAGGTAGTTTACTGGAAACAGTTTAATTGTATTAACGATCAGTCAACAGTTACTGCATGTACAGATGAAAAGACGCTGTGACTTCATAATAAATGCTAAAAATGACACATCAGAGATGAGTGCTAGATTCACATTAGTTACCAAAGCATGTTCACGATTATGTACATAGTGCAAAAGACACGGCAATGAAAATCACTCCAAACACAGAAAGAGAGAGAGAGCGAGAGAGAGAGAGAGAGAGAGAGAGAGAGAGAGAGAGAGACAGATCCATTAGCTCCACACCGACCCAAACAGAGTCAGAATTCTGCTACAAGAAGCTTATTGCACGGAGATGTTGCTCCAGAACATTTCAACAGTTTACATGAGAAAAACAGTCACTACTGTTGCATTTCATTGGATCTGACAGCTTTAAAACATTCAATTCACCCTAACATTAGTTATTAAGCCTTTCATATATACCTTTACCATGAAATCATTTTCGTGAATGTACATTATGACAAACATTTGCCGAGATAACACCATTATATTGTCAGATAACCTTCATTTGGAGTTTAAAGTGGTTTATGATTCTTTCCTCAAAAACACTCAGACCTGTTAATACTAAAGATGAAGGAGAAAAACCAGTGGAAATCAGAGTGAATAACACATGCGCACAGTGGAAGTCAGGGGGGAATCTCATGAAATCGGTTGAGAACATGTATGGCTCATATTTTACCCCAAAAATCAAACAATAAGAAATTCTATTTTGCATAAGGAAAATGAGGCCTATTTTTAGAACAATTAAAACTTTTTATTGTGACATTGCATCACAAACACACTCCCAAAAAACTCTCATTACTGAAATGCTACTGTACTATAATTATATTTTTTATATTAATATTTATACATCATTTTTGCTGCTGATTTAAATAAAATCATATGTATTAGTTATCATACTGTATTTTACAGTATTATATTGCAGTACTGAATATAATAAGAATCACCTTTGAGAATAATACAAATTTGGAGGAAAATGTTAAATTGTCATGAAAATGTTACAATGCAAAAAATCTCAATGGTCCTAAAGTATTTTTGGAGTGAAATGTGACCTTGCCATGTTTTCAATAGACTCACTCAGGTTCAGATGTTCAATTTCTGATTGGACGGGTCGCTGCAGCAGCTGTGACTGATGGTTCTTATGTCCAGCTGAACCAAATCAGTTTACCAGCTGATACAGACCCAAAACTGCTGCCACCCAAACCAAAAGCACCAGTATACAGTACAGCAATTTACCAATATAAACTACCTGCACAAAATGATCTAACCAGTAAAACTAGTACCAGGAGAAAATAAATCCACCTGAAAGACTCCGACATAAATGATAGACAAAAATAAAACCAAAGAAACACCCTCAAAACCAGCTGATCTGATTTAATTCAAGCACGATAAATACAAGCGAACAAGACTGAGTATTAGAAACATTTAAACATGTTATTTACAACAAGGATTCGTTCATATGTTCATAAAATTAGTTCTGCACGAATCACTCACACATCTTGTCTGATGTGTTTTTGTCCGCAGGTTTTGTTAATTGTTTATATTTGTTTAGGTCGCATGTACTGGATTCTTGCTGGCTGTTAAAGCAAACACACACTCAGACAAGAGACTGTGAGAAAACACACATCCATGTGTCCAGACACGTCAGCAATCTGCAGAAAGAGAAGTGTGTGTGTGGAGGAATGGATGAGGAGTTTTGTTCCAAACCAGTATGACTTTTCTTTCTTCAGTGGAACACAAAAGATGTTTAGAGAGCTCCTGGAAAGGGGAAGATTTTCAGGGAATTACAATTTAAATTTAGGTCTGTTCCTCACACAAAGCTATTGTAGGATTTCAGATGACTTGGAATATAGCACATGATTCATATGGACTGCTTAATCAAACTTTTATGGTTCTTGAACAGCATTTTTTGTCCTATTTGGCAGTCCCTGTTAACTGTATGCTTTTATTGTATGGAAAACAGCAGCATGAACAGAATAAACATCTCTTGTGTTCCACAGAAGAAGGTAAGTCATACAGGTTTGAAACAACATGAAGGTGAATAAATGATGAATTTTCATTTTGGGTGAAGTATTCCTTTACAGCTGTGCGGCTACAGAGTGTCTGTGTGTGTGTGTGTTGGTCTGTCCATTTCAATTTCCTGAGTCAATGTTTGTGTTTTGTGACACTGAAACTTTGGGTAATGAGGTGCGTATGGTCGCTCAGCCTGCATGTGTGGATGGTTCGGGGGTTTGTTTGTCATCCGCCGCTGGCTCAGCGAGATCAGACGATTCGAGCTCTTCCTCATCGCTCAGATGCCCCTCCTCATCTTCATCTTCCTCATCTTCAGTGCTGCCATCGCTCGGTCTGTGCAGTTGCAGATTCTCCAGTGTTTTGGAGACCCACGACTCAATCCTACAGCTGAGTGGGGGCACCTGCACTGAAAGGGGCTCGGGGGTATAGTCCTCTTCCTCCTCCTCATCCTCGTCCTCCTCCTCCAGCATGCCGGGCACCAGTGTGCTGGTGGTGCTGGTGATGGAGGAGTTGAGCAGGTCTCGGCAGCTGCCGTCTAGAGAGCCGGTCTCGGTGCTCTGCTGCGACGCCCACTCCAGACGATCATCTGTGCGAGACTCCTCCTTCTCTGGAGCTCGAGTGGCCGCAGGGTTCGTGTTCGAGCTTGGGTTCTGGTTGGGTGCTGGCTGTGGAGGGGATGACGTGACCTCTGTCTCTTTAATGGTCACTCTGCTGGGTTCAGATTCCAGCGGTTCTGGTGCGTCTGTGTTCTCCACCATTGTCCTCCAGTTGGTCTCTGCACAAAGCACATAAAACACATCAGTCACTCACTCATGGCTAGATCAAGACCTGATGAAAACTTAAACCATTTTTGTTTTTTGTTTTTTAAAAGAGCTGTCACTTTATTTCAGGAAAACTCTTTATAATGAAAGTCAACCGAAATGAGAGTAAACCACAGATTTGATAGTTTCATACAATTCTGAAATAATAATAAAAAATAAAATTAAAAAAAATTACTAGATGTAATTACTATAAAAAGAAAATTAATATTTATTCATAGAATCTTTTTTTTTTTTTTTTTTACACTGACAAAAAGTCACTGATCAGAATGCAAAATGCAAAAAATGTACCAGCAAAAAAAACAAAACAGAAATCAGGAAGGTTAATATAAAAATAAAGATAAAAAATAAAGATTTAGCATTAAAATGTAAAAAAAATAAATAAGGAAAAACACCTGCCAAAATCGCAAAAAAAAAGAAAAATTGCAAATCACAATATCTATAAAATAAAAAACATTTGCTATATGATTTTTTTTTTTGTCGTCCATATTGTACAGCAATATGCAAAACAGTATACTGAATATGCCAGCTGCTTTTACTGCAGTGTAAGGAGTCCTTCAGACCGTTCGTGCTCTTGTGAAAAAAAAAAAAAAAGCTGGATGCAGCACAGCAAAATGAAGTGGTTCCAATAAGCATTAAAAAAAGAAAAAAAAAAAAAAAAAAAAAAAAAGTTCTTTTTGAAGGGTTACTTCCCCCAAAAATGAAAATTCAGTCATTGTTTACTCACCCCTGTGTTGTTATAACCCCATTTGTCTTTCTTTTTCTTAACACAAAGGGAGAAATTGCAAAAAAGTTTTGTGCTCAGTGATGTCATACAATGGCAGTTTATGGTGACCACCTCTTCAACCTTCAATAGGACGCCAAAGTATAATTCATAAGTCTAATAAATTATTCAATGACACTCATGGTTGTTCTGAAAGCATACAATGAGGTTTGGTGAGAAACAATCCGAAATTTTATGTTTTATTTAGTGTAACTGTTGACCGACCGTTGCTCTCCTCTGCGCGTTCATAAGACTGCACAAGAGCAAGTTCAAGTAGCCCCCGCTTGTGAAATGGGGCATTCAATCTAAAAACAGGACTGGCACAGCAACAGCAACAGAAACAACAGAACACAACACAGCTGCACACAAACCAGAGAACCGAACTTACTAAATATGTCTGATGAGTATGTAGTTGGAGAAAAGATGCATTTCTATGCCCAGCCTCATTTGTTTGAAGCAAAACATTTTGGGCCAAAATCAAGTTGTTTTTAACTGGCTAGTAAGATGCTGGCTTCAATATACTTGTATGAGAAAGTTTCTGGACTGGCGGCAGTTCATAGTGGATGGGGTTTCCCAGCACAATGCCGAAAACAGAAACCAAGCGATCGACAGAATGGCACGTCACTCGTCACGACTGGTTAGGACAAAAACTCTGATTAACATAGAAAATAAACCTTTTATTGTGTGTCGTTTGCCATCAGGTTAGGACACGTTGTGACTGTAGCTGCCTTCAGCCTCCTCTGACTATCTCTCTCTGTTTGATTGAGAACTCTGTTTCAAACAAATGAGGCTGCACATAGAAATGCATCTATTCTCTGACTACAAACTCTTTTAACATTTTATTAAGTTTGGTTCTCTGGTTTGTGTGCAGCTGTGTTGTGTTCTGTTGTTAATATCGCTGTGGCAGACCTTTTTAAGATAAAAAAATGAGTTTTCAATTGAATGCCCCATCTCGTGGCAGATGGCTCTCGTGCAGTCTCACGAAAGCACAGAGATCAACGGTCGGTCAACAATTTCACTAAATAATACATTGAATTTCTATTTGTTTCTCACCAAACCTCATCGTATGCTTTCATAACAATTGAGTCTCATGGAACACTTTATTAGACTTCTGAATTAAACTTTTGTGTCCTTTTGAAGCTTGAGGTAGAGATAAACTGCCACTGCATGACATCAGTGAGAACATTTTTTTTTAAATTTCTCAAAGTCAAATGGGGTTATAACAACACATGGGTGAGTAAACAATGACTGAATTTTTATTTTGGGGTGAACTAACCCTTTAACTTGACATGGCTTCTGAAAAACATGGCGCTCCTTCAAGAGATGCTAAAAAAACGAGATGTGGTGCAACAGACGGATGCAAAACCACGTTTGAACAGGCCCTTAAGTGTTTTTGAAGTGCACATTTTACCGTATTCCTTCTCGTTGACCTCTGATATGGGTTCTGATATGACGCTGCAGAAGGAGATGGCGCTGGCAGCAGAAGGGTTTCTGGAGTGGCCCATGTGATGTGTGACTTTCTTGACATTCTTCAGGGCCTCCTCAGCCTGCTCCTGCTCCAGAGCATTTACCATGTCCTTATAAGCCCTCCGCGCCTCTTCCGTCAGAGATATGAGCTTATTAAACAGACCCTAAACATACACCACAAATACAAATTGGTAAATGTGTAAATACAGGGGTGTGCGAGAGTGTGTGCATGTGTAATAGTGTGAGAATGTGTATGTGTACCTCTGCTCCAGAGTAGTTAAATATCCCCACTACGCTCACAGGAACGAGTTTATTCACACAGCGGCCCAGAGCTTTACGGCCCAGAGCAAACACAAACGGGATCTCCTGTTCCCTCGCCATGGCTATCACGTTATATAGAGCCTCATCCAGTCCACCTGCGTGCGCGCACACACACACAGAGAGAAAGAGTTCAACATGATTCGCTTCACCCTTTATAAAGTACGCTGAAGCTTTTGTACAGAAAAAAATTGTTCAGTTGCTGGGCTTGTGGACATCTCAAGTGACAAATGAGGTTCATTTACTGAAGAACTGTCAAGACGTCATGCTCTGATCAGAACGTTTGTAGTCGGCCAGCTTGTTTGGCTATTCCATAACACAACGAGGTCCATAAAGATATAATGTACTGACTAAGGCTGTCAAATTAAAATCCGAATTCACCGAATTTAAGATAAAAATGCACATTTGAATGCTAAAGTGCGCATTCTAATTTTGGATGTGTCCCAAGCACTGATTAAAACTTAAAGGATATTCCGGGTTCAATAAAAGTTAAGCTCAATCGACAGCATTTGTGGCATAATACTGATTATCACAAAAAAAAAACAAAAAAACTGGGTTACAGTGAGACACTTACAATAGTAGTGAATGGGGTCCAACCCGTTAATGTTAAAATAATCCCCGTTTCAAAAGTTTAGTCAAAAGACAAACAATATGTGTGTAAACATGATTTTAATGTGATAAAATCACTAACTAACCTTTTCTTTGTAAAGTTTTTAAAACTTCATTGGCTGACGATCTAAATGTTAACAAACCCTTAAACCCTAAGAAAACTACAAAAATTACAATTAAAACAACTTTACAGCTCAAATAATACATTAGTTTTAACAGAAGAATGAATGTAAATGCTTTTATAACATTTTAAGCTTCACATTTCAGCCTTTAATCCCTCCAAAAAATAACCCCATTGACTTCCATTGTAAGTGCCTCACTGTCAGCTCGATTTTTGCTTCTTTTTAATTAAAAAGGACAGACGAGTCAAAAATAACTTTTGTGATAATAAACATTATGCCACAAATGCTGTCGATTGAGCTTAACTTGTACTGAACCCGGAATATTCCTTTAAATTATTGGGGTTAAACAGGCGCAGTGCAACGAATAAAACAGAAAGCTGGTATCTCAAGATGTGTTTTATAGGTTGAATTTCCTTTTAAATTGACAGTGTCTGGAAAATAAATGCATCATTACTGCATGAGACACTGAAAAAAGTGTGACACATGGCACAAGGGTCAAAGATGTCCATCTAGCGCATGCTTACATATAAAATAGACCGACGAATTCGGTGTGAAGGGCCCCGAGAGTTGGAGGTCTTTGGCGGTCTCGACTATGCCTTGATTTCTTATCAGCATCTTGCTGCATAAGCAATAGGTACATACAACTATATTTAATGAAAAACACTGTGGCACCGCCGGTATTATGAAGCTCGAGTCCGTGGTAGTACTAGAGCACCGACATAGGTTTATATGTAACACTAAGTTAACATAGAACCGTATTTTGAAGGGCTTCTTTCCCCTTTTTATTTTTTTACTTAATATTTGACAAAATAAACTGCCTAAATCCTTTGACTATCATTTTACACACATCTGTTAACAGCCAGATATGTTCTTTGCATAAAAAAAATTAAATAATTCACTCTAAAACTGTGCTGAGTGGTTAACTTTGATTTGTTGTGCCTTCTTGTGGACATCAAATCAGATGTCTTGTAGATTTTTACCACTACCTGAAATAATATCATTAAAATTTGAATATAATTGGAATATTGGAAATATTTCAGTGAAAAAAAATAGAATTTAGTTTCTCAGCCATGTTGACAGCACTAGTACTGAGTATGGTGTGGAAAGACTTGACTGGCCAGCACAAAGCCCAGACCTGAACCCCACTAAACACTTTTGGGATGAATTGGACGTGACTGCTAGCCAGGGTCCATCACCCAACATCAATCTCACTGATCCTCTTGTCTCTAAATGGGAGCAAATCCCATTTCCCATTTCTAAAATCAAATGGAAAGACTTTCCAGAAGAGTGGAAGTTACAGCAGCACAGAGTGAGATTAATCCCTGTGGGTTTTAAATTAAATGTTCAACAAGCACATATGAATGTTGCTGTTCAGGTGTCCACAAACCTTTGGCCTACAGTGTATGATTTAACAGAGTTACTTTGCGTGTAGAAGAGAATTACACATCTTAATTGTTGTTGTATAAGGACTGAGTTTGTACAGTATGTTTCTCCCTGACCTTTGGCCTGGATCTTCTCACAGTTGGGTGAGATGATGACGCACTTGATGTTGTGTAGTTTCATGTGTTTGGTGACCTCTCTGAGGCCCATCACCAGTCTGCGTTTGGCTTTGGCTTTGCTCGGCTCCTTCTGATACACTCGCTCTTGGAAGCGCACCAACTCCTGCAGGAGCAGCGTCACGCTTTCATCGATCTCCTTACTCAACACCTGATTACAGTACCTGACAGAGACAGGACTTCAGGATACAGGCACTTCACTGAACATAAAACTGCTTTGCGTAAAAACAAATGCATAATAGGATGTACAATATAAATTCCCCTATAGCATGTTGTCACAGCATGCAAACACTCCATTGATGAGAACAGAGCTTTGTACTGTTTCAAACCTACTGGACATGGTAGAACGGTAGGTCAAACCTACCCAGAGACTCTAGAAAGAGCGACACAAAGACTCATCTCAGATGTGACAAACAGAATGTGAGCAGGAGTTTTTTCTTTATAGCTGTGAACTCCATGATCTCTGACCCCTACAAGAAATTTTTCCTCAATTTTGTTCATTTTTGCCAAGCAGAACTTTTTCTTTCTACTAGGCTCAGCTGAATTAAATTGATGCTCTCACTAATTTAGTGAAACCAAGTGTGTGTACTCACTCTCTGAATCTGCGGCTGTGTATTTTGGTGATGGCAGATGCAGCCATGGGACTCCCGATTCCTGAGCTCGCCGGAGACCCCTGAGAGATGGGCGTGATGCTGTATGGAGAATTCTGACTCGCTGGAGAGAGAGACGCATCACTGGGAACGCTAAGACCGTTCTCTACAACACAAACACAGAAGAGATAAGAGCTGCCGCTCTCTTCACTTTTGCAGCTGGAACTGTCTTTTATAGATTTGTGTGTATGTGTTTGTGAGTGTACCATCTTGCTCTTGTGTGAGTGTGTCGGTGAAGTTCAGACTGTCTCTCTGCTCATCAGCTCCAGATGCAGTGACATCAGCAGAACCCTTGCCTTTCTTCACCTCACGCTCCTGCAGAATGATCTACAAACAAAAAGCATGTTAATGTTGTGCGATATCATATCCTGTCATGCTCAGTGTTGTGTTGTGTGATGTCATATCCTGTCATGGTCTTGTGTTCTTGAGTACCTTCTTCATAGCGGTGGTCTTCTTGACTCTGGGAATCTCTCGTTCTTTTCCTCTCTTGATGCGGGGAGCGCTGGAGTCCAGGATGTTGTGTGGGGGGGTGTATGACACTCGACTGCTGCTGCTAGTACTGTCTTTACTGTGTAGAGCGCCCATTGTTCCAACTGACCAACACACACACACACACACACACACACACACACACACATCATGAAAATCTCATTACATACAGTATATACATTTTACTGTGTGTACCTCTAAGCTCTATTCACATCGAGCACAAATTTTCACTGCAACAAGACAAATTTTAATTGAATATAAATTATATTGGTGCGGAAAAATACTTTTTGAATTGCTTTGTCGTGTCATTTTAAGGCCAGAAACAACCTCTATGTTACGCAGACATGAATGTTTGGCCAACACATTGCAAGCGTGCAGTCTTGTTGTGCATACTTAACATGCATTCTTGTTACAGTGGCTGTAACAAACCTCATTACTCAAGGGGGCGATAGTGTTTCCTTCAAATGTCTGTGTCATTAAACCAGATGTTCTTATTAAGGTAGAAAGTAATAAACATGACATGTTTAACTTCAACTAACTTGCTCAAGATTCTCTTCAAACTGTTTCTCCACCATGTACTTTAACTCAAAGAGAAAACTGACCTCAAAAGACGCTAATGCCTGCTTTAGCGCACCCTTGTGGCAACAGTGAGAATACAAAGTGTTCTTGCGTTACGCGTAATTAATTCTGACACATTTTAGAAAACTGTGACACATGAAATCAAGCTTTCATATCTAGAAGTGCTTGCATTAACCTACTTGCGTAGGGGATGATTTGGGCCTTTGTGTGAATAGGTCTTAAGTAGAGATGTGCACAGATAGTCCTTAATCGGTTAACCGTTCATCGCGCCTATATTCGAATACCAAAATTACTATTCAGTTATTCTACACATGCAACAGAGGTCTACTACCAGACCCGATCCCAAAGGGATCTTAGAAACCGTCGGGTGTTGGGCCAGGTTCAGGTCAGTTTTTCAAGTGTAGGCCAAGTTAGGGGCTGTTCACACGTGTCTTTGCGTGCGTCTCAATTGTTTTTCCTATCTAAATGCGCTGGACGGACATCCTTTACCATTGCGTTTTTTTAGACACCATGTCAAGTTAAAAAGAACATTCAATATTTATAAACACACCTCCTTATAAAAGACACCTGTGTTGTGTTAAATTCGTTGCGGTGCATGACTTTGTGTGACTGGCACACTCTTACACATGATTCGCATGGCAAAGTTTCAGTGCTCAATAAACAGTAAGCCAATGTTTTCCCTTTTGCTCTGGAGTGCAGACAATAATTTAACAAGTTAAAGGTTTAGCCCAGTCATTCCCAAACTTTTTCAGTCAAGCCCCCCCCCCTTTACTAGTCGAAAAACGTCATAGTAAAATGCACATTTCATAGTAAAATGAGTTGTAATTTTTGCATAGTCATACAAAAATCTATTTATTGTCTCTGTAAACAAGAATACAAAAGATAAAACTAAAGTTGATGTAATTTTGTTCAAATGTAATTGTAACTAATTACTAATAACTAAATTTCGAAATAGTTAATGTGCTGCACATTAAAAATGCTTCTCCAGGGTTTTTCCTGGGTTAAAAATGGTCTTCGGTCGTGGTGCGTGCAGTTTACTTGTTTTTTTTGTTTGTTTTACGTAATTGCAATTAATATTTAAGATATGTAGTTGCATTTCATGTTCGTAATGAATATAATTTATTTGATCATCTAAGCATCTAGAAACCTCTGAATTTAGAGTTTTTGTACTGCAAAGTGCTGTGGGAAGTCAAATGAACTTAACACCTTATTTCTATAGGCCTAGTTATAATATTCATGAGTAAACCACTTTACTAATTTGGGAACTGTGCTCCTATAGAAGAAATGTTTGTTTCCTACTCCAAAACAGATATTGTTTTCCTTTTACCAGACACTTAATGATTTGGGAATCATTTCGATTATAGAAATATCTGACACCATACCAGACCAGTCTGTTTCCTAATCTCAAACATCATCAGAACAGGAAATGTATTAAAAGTTTTTAAAGTTTTGAGTTTGGTAATAAAAGGCACAGACTTTTATTCTATGTTGTACATGCCCTTTTGTTTACCATAGTTCTTTCATTGTTTAACAGTTGCATTTGTAATGCCATAAATCACAAGAAAGACCATGGATGGCTCTTCATTACAGTGGTTAGTTAGGTAGTTAGTCTCTTAAAAATAAACTTTTTATTTGTTTAAAAATAATAGCTTAAATACAAACCACTTTTTTAATACAACTTCCACAGCTGTAATGAAACATTCTGTTAGTTTTCTGTGATAAATGTTAGTAAGGGTGATGTTGATGTGTAGATGTGAAAAGTCTTGTAATTGATGCTGGTGAAGACCAGGTGTTTTCCCTTGTCAGAGCTGTTATTTTAAATGGTTGAATAGCTCCATAGCTTTTTAAAATAGAAAATTTTCATGAAGAGTTCAAATGGGTCGCATTAGTTTTGTCATCTGCGCCACGATATTGAGAGAAGCCCAGTTTAATGAGACAGTCATGTGATCCGCTCTGCGCTATCCTGTCACCGGAGCTCACGTATCGAGGGAAGCCTGGTTGACGCACATTGCGCGTACACCTGCACGCTCCAGAGATACAGTAGGATAGAGCAGAGCGTGTCTCACGTGTGATTCTAGGTGGATCACACAACACTCAGGGAAACCAGTCTTTAAGCACCCCGTGCTCATCACGTTCCTGATGAGAAGCATATTTAGTGCTTATGAAAATGGCAAAAGCAAGATTAATTTGAATATCATTTAGTTCGCTTCGGCGGCCGAAATTTCACTTTGTCAGTCACTGAAAAATGTTCAATGCAGGAAAAACCCTGTTCTCACAAAAGCAGAGGATCTAACAGTGGCTTTAAATAACACTTTAAAAATGTACAACAAGAAAACAAACTGGCATGGCAGCCATCTCTCTTCACTGAGAGTCTCTGTCCTCTACAGACTCAACAGTCCAGCTGAAATATATCACTCTGGAAGTATGTTTCAAAGTTTACGCTTATTATTATTATTATTATTATTAATAATAATAATTATTATTATTATTATAATTATTATATAGCTATTTTTTATTTATTTCTATGGACTTCTCCAATCCCACCATCTCCCTGCACCTCCCCTGCAGTGCCCCTCACACTTTGGGGAACACTGGTTTAACCATTTAAAAATGAAAGCATCCCAAAGAGGACAAAGTGACTCCACGCACGGTCCGTGCATTTTAAGTCTAGGCCTTCTGTGCAATTTATGCCATTTAGAAAACACCATTTCACAATGAATAAGACACCCTATGCCTATGGACATCAAACATAATGTCTCAGTCAACTAATAATACCAATTGACATTTTAAAAACACATCCACGCACGAAAGCCAAAACCAAGAAAAGTCTAATCCAGGAAAAAGCCATCTAATAATATTTGTGATTTAAATGTTGCTCACAATATATTTTGTTGCATAAGTGTACATGGTTACTTTAAAACTTGAACAGACACTGAATGCTCCAGCCAGCCTACACTTGTAAATTAAAAACTCCTGATGTTGCTATAACAATGCAAAAAGCACTTACCAATTTGCTTAAAGTGAAAATCAGCCATCCATTCCTGTTTACATCTTAGGTTTTTAAATCCATAAGGATCTCTTTCTCAATGGCGATAGTAGCAGTGATGACAGCCGACTCGTCAGCTGGATCTCATGCTCTTTGCTTTCAAATTACATTACATACATCACATAACCAGCTAGAAGGGCTTGACTGGGACATATCCTAAAGACCACACCCACCAAGAACAAATAAATCAATCTGATTGGCTGATGAATCTGACAAGCTGACATTAGAAGCCTATTCACTGAACTGTTGAGGGATTATGAAGAAATTATGAAGACCAAATGGGGTGGAGCTCAGACTCACGCGCTGCTTCTGCTAACGAGCTCAGCTTCAGGCATGCGACTTGTGAAACAGCCATCACGCTTGGCTTGTAAGCATCAAGAAATAAATTCTGATTGGATAAACTTTTCGTTTTTTGCTATTCGTTTGAAGACGAATTAGGGGTGGAAAGTGATTGAAAATATGTAGGCAAAAAGGTGAATGAGAATGAAAGGATGAAAAAATATTTATTTATTAGGCATGTTAGGCCAGCAGAGAAGGCTTTGCTGGCCCTGAGGTTTCGCCACTGACAATACTAGTGTTCGCTGCCTTACGGAAATGTGAACCTGCCCGGGCAAAGCATCAGGTTTTGCACTTAAATGACAAAATTTCCTTTTGTGAAGAATACTATGTTGCAGGAAGTGACAATTTAATTATTTTTGTTTGACGTTATTGAGTGATTTTATCATTTTAACATGTATGTATTGTGCCATTTAAGCTCATGGCTCACAGTGGACTTTATTCCCTGTTATTTTGATGCATATCCATTTCAATTAACGTTCTTTATTCCAGAGACCTGACAAAAAACCGAATAACCGTTCACGAACCATCGCGGTTAACAGATATTAAAAACGGTTACCGTGCACATCCCTAGCCTTAAGACAATGGTTTAATTTGTGTGCATGTATGTGTACCTGTATAAGTCAGTGGTTTGGTGTTGTTGAGTTGTCGAGCTCTCATGGCCTGCTGCTGTTTCTCTAGTGCCGCCAACATGTCACCCAGATCCAACTGTACTGGAATCCGGCTTTTCTTACCTGCTGCTTTAGAGAGAGCCTCCTTCACACAGACACATGTTGGTTTCAATATATTAGTGGGGACATCTCATAGAAGCAATGGTTTATATAATGAAGTGATGATATTTGCTAAACCTCAAATCCTAAATCTACCCCTTATCTTCACACAAACCAGTTGACATTTTTAAATTTAAAACCAAACATGATTTGGTCGATTCATGAGTTTTTCAAATACTGAGGAGCACTTCAAAATACACTCAAGTCAGTTTTTGCAACATGATTCAAATATGAGGACAAAAATTAGACCCTCACAAGTATAGCCAAACCAGCACACATACTGTACACAGACATTTGTTTTTCTATCATGGTTGGGACTTTCCATTGATATCTATAGTTTTTATACTGGGCTGTGTTACCTTTCAAATCAGTTCACTCGACATTGCAGTAAGAGCTTTTGTACAATAACGCCAATCCTGAGATTGGCAATGGTGTTTGAGCCCCGCCCCTTTAGGCGCGCAGTTTGCCTATATAAGCGGGTGCACGAACACCATTTCTTTCTTCAAGACCGACATAGTCTCGTCTTGACTACGACAATCATCTCGTCTTGAACATCCCTCTCTTCGCCGTCGACAGACACCCTCCAGCGGACGGGACTTCCCTGCAGACGCGGACAGAACGACTCATCGCCTGTACCATTCAGTGCATGCAGTGAGAAGACTCACCCCTCCCCTGCAGTGTTCCAGCAAAGATTCTCTCCGCCTTGACATCGAAGATGCTTCTCTGTGAACGTGTTCTTCACTTCAGACACTCGCCGTTGAACAATGCAGCACTTTAGCGAGACACCCCTGCTTCCCGCAGTGTTCCGGCAGGAGATATTATATCCTTTTCATATATACGTATTAATATGTTGATGTATCACATAAAGAGCCGCTTGCGTGCGTCATGTCTTTTTCAAGATGTCGTTCCACAAGTGTTCCGCAAGCGAGCGGCATATCCCACCATCAGATGAACATGAGAGCTGCGTTCACTGCCTGGGCCACACCCACGTCGAAGTGGCTCTCATAGAGACAGACTGCCCTCACTGCAAGGGCATGAGTCTCCAGATGCTCCCCTCAAGGATAGTCCTCTTTCTGAGGGACGATCCTGCCTCCCGCGCCCTCCCACCCAGCTCCTCTGTGTTAGATCCCGAGGGTTCACACAGGTAGGCACTGCGGGGCCGTGAGGTTGAGTTTGATGAAGTCGAGGAAGATCCTGCGCCGGCGCAAGCCCCAGGATCCTTTCGATCTTCCGATGCATCTGCGCCAGTACAGTATACACGTGATGAACTCCGGCCCTCTATTGGAGTGCACGGCCTTATCACATTGGTGGTTCTGACAATGGGGATGATGTCATGTCCCTCGCAGCATCAAATTTGAGGGAGTAGTCCACGGAGGATGTCGCCATCCCTTCCCCGAGTGAGGGTGAGGAGCGTGCGCATGCCACTGATAAGAGGTGATTCGCATCCCCTCGCGGGTGGTTGAGGTTTACAGTGTCCCCCTCCAGCTGAGTCGGAAATATCTCACCTGGATGAGAGGTCCTGCAGTGGTCCCGCCGTCAAAAGACTCCACTTCCTGGAGATCCGGCTTGCGTGTTAACTTGCCTCATTAAATGTTTGCCTTAGAGTCAGAGGACCGCGTTCAAAACCAGCCGTCGACTCAAGCCGATACGTGACATGGAGTCATGGATGTGACATGAAATTTCGTGGTTGCCTCAAGATGGTGCTGCAGGTCACAAAAAGTCACCGGTGACTCAGTCCGATGACTCACCCCTCTATTTCAGATCAGCGCCCGGCGGAGAACCTGCCCCCACTGTTCCGGCTCCGCCAAAGTCAGCCAAGCCATCAAATAGTTTGTGTTGTGTTCAAATAGAGAATGTGCTCACAAGAAACAGAAATGGGCTCGTTGTGAGACGCCACATTCGTACGCTGCTCATCCTCGCCAGGTATGCCGGGATGACAGACAAATGTGTTTGTGTGTTTTGTTCTTAAACAATGTTGTACCTCAATAAAGAAAGCGCTGGTTGCATCTGCTCGTGCTGCACATGCTTGACATGCACACACATTTACATGCTGTTCAATTCCCCTCCTCGACGGAGTTTGCTGGGAGATTGCATGTGTGTTGTTTTTGTGTGCCGATTTTCTACACAATAGCCAAAGCACTGGTTGCGTGTGCTCATGCTGCACATGGTCGACAAGCAGGCATTTACATGCTGTTCACTTCCCCTCCTCGCCGGATATTGCTGGGAGATTACATGTGTGTTGTTCTGTGTGGTGATTTTCTAACACAACAGAGAGAGCGCTCGTTGTGTCTGCTCGCGCTGCACATGTTCGACACACGTGCACATTTACACACCGTTCAATACCCCTCCTCACCAGAGTTAGCTGGAAGATTGCATGCGTGTTATTTCTGTGTGATGATTTTCACATAAATCTTCTCACACAGAGAAAGTGCTTGTTGCGTCTGCTCTAGGGGTGTAACGGTTCGGTTTGTATCACGGTTTAAGGGTCACGGTTTCAGTACGGTTCAGTATTTGCTTTGTTCAACAACAACAACAACAACAAATTACTGCCAAATCCAAAGAATAATCTATTTGGTAAACACTTCAACAGGTTTGCCCTTAAATATCAATCATTGTTTTACAACAGTAACCATAGTTTAACCATGGCATTTGTAGTAAAATCATAGTAACAACAATATAAACATGGTTACTGTCATGGTTAGAATATATAGTAAAATCAAAATCAAAACCAGCAGTCATGGTTACTACAATATTACAATAGTAAAACCATGTTTAATTTTCATCAGGGTCCTTAAAAAATAAATAAATAAAATTCCTCTAATTAGTAAATCAAAATTTTAACTTAATACCTGCACTAATACGCTACATGTATCAACGTAAAGTGCACCTCAAACTCTTCTCAATATTCGGAAGCTGTATATCACTATAGAAGGAATAACCTTGCTATTAGAATGCATATGAGAAGGGATGTTGTGATAATGCTGCTTGAGTATTTTAATCATTCGTTGAAATCCCACATGAACACCCCAAACACTTTAGTTATCGTTTCATGTCTGTCCGAATTAGCACCGAGTGCCTGCTTAAAAATGGAAGGGAGTGTGTGCAGTTTCGGCTCACTTGCGGCTCTTTCTCTGGGTGATGTCGGCGTAAATGATTAATCATGTATCAATGTATTACTATAACGGCATCTTAATGGCATTAGTCAAAGCGCATTATTGACACTCGTGATAGATTACAGCCCTACGAGGAAACGGGAAGAACTTGTGTGCACATTTTAAACGAACCCTCACGTGCATTATTGACATATATTACCAGTATACAGCACTTGTGTCGAGTGATGTCTGCAAACAGTGCCTGTTTTGTAAATGTCTTTTGACTATCGCTGTTGTAACTGACTGCAAAAAGAAAATGTTCCCACAAAAGATAAACACAGGGGGCTTCTCTATCAGCGTTTCATTTTCTCCACTTGCCATTTTCAACTACACACAATGCTTGCAGAACAGTGATGTCATCAAGTTGACCCACGTGAAACACAGGTGGAGTGTATCCATTTACAGATCCATTCAGGTGCATTAGCGGAGGTTGTAACTGTGCCTGTCTGTTTGACGCTTTGTTTTCTTGACCAAAACTTGTGCTCCAGATGAGTCATTAAACGTGAGGTGAACCGACCGCGGTGCCAATGCTTCCCGAACCGTGGGTGGCGAACCGTACAGTTCGTTTTTTTTTTTTTTACCAAGAACCGTTACACCCTTAGTCTACTCACGCTGCACATGCTCGACACACATGCACATTTACACGCTGTTCTCTTCCCCTCCCTGCTGGTGTTCGCCGGGAGGCTTCACGCAGGCTGTTTCTTTTCAGAAATCAGAAATGTGCTAGTCGCAAATATTGAGAGGCACACTTTCATTCGCTGCACATTCCCCGCCGCAGGTCATTGAGATGATACACAAATATGTTTCTGTGTGTGGTGTTCACATAAGAATGTTCTCACATAAGACATCACATGCTGTTCACTCCCCACCAGAGTTAGCCGGGATGTTATACGAAATGTTGTTTTCGTGTGAGGTGCTACATAAAGAATGATTCTTACAAAAAGTGAAAAGCGCTCGTGATGCCTTGAGACACACAAACATTCTCCTCTTCCCCGCCGGTGTTCCTTGGGACTGGGATATTACACAGAATGTTGCTTCTGTGTGTTGTGTTTAAATGTGGATGGAAGGATGTTCTCATAAGAGAACGGCACGAGGCGCACACAGTCGAGGAAGCCCTTCACACTTTTACCAACGCACCCGTTATCTTGCTTACAGCGTTCGGTCATCTATGGTTCTGGCTCGGGATGCGCCTATGTTGCGCACAGGAACTCACAATCTCCTCACAGAGAACGTGATAGATATTGTTCCAAACATACACAAAGGTTCTGCAGCCAATGTCTTCCGTTCCGGAGTAAGACAGCGGGCTTCAGCCCATTTTAGATCTGAGACGCTTGAATCGTGCACTCGCAAAGTGCCCATTCAAAAAGTATTTTAAAAACAGATCTTACCGCGCATCCGCCCTCGGGCTGATTTGCGTCAACAGATCTATAGGATGCACGCGTACTTTCATGTACGAGTTGCACCTTGTCTGTTTTAAGATTTGCATTCGAGGGAACAGCTTATTAATTCAGAGTCCTTTCCTTGGCTTTCCACACTCTCCAAGTGTATCGATGCAGCCCTCGCTCCGTTGAAGCTAAGTGGCTTGCGCATTTTGAACTACCTCTATGATGGGCTATTATTAGCCTGATCAGAGGCTCTATTGTGCGGGCATGGGAATTTACTATTCTGAGGCCCAGGATGTACAAATGGCAATGTCAAACTGGGCGAAAAGCATCCGCCATCTCACTGTTAGGTCTTTTACATGAGACCTCTCCAACACTGGCGGCACGCCTAGCACCAGGGGCGCACACGCATTGGCATAACTTGCCACTGTCTGGCTGCTCTAGCACCTTGGACAGCTCCAACCTTTTAACAGCATCATGCTGGGTCAGGTCTTCTGGCAAAACGTGGTAATCACAGATGGGTTCAGCGCAGGCTGAGGCGCACTGTGCGGCGGGTGCCCAGCCTTCAGCACCTAGCACTTCAGTCGTCTGGAAATTCAGTTGAAATCAGAAGTTTACATACACCCTAGCCAAATACATTTAAACTCACTTTTCACAATTCCTGACATTTATTTGTAGAAAACATTCCCTGTCTTAGGTCAGTTAGGATCACTACTTTATTTTAAGAATGTGAAATGTCAGAATACTAGTAGAGAGAATTATTTATTTCAGCTTTTATTTCTTTCATCACATTCCCAGTGGGTCAGAAGTTTACATACACTTTGTTAGTATTTGGTAACATTGCCTTTAAACTGTTTAACTTTGGTCAAATATTTTGGGTAGCATTCCACAAGATACTCACAATAAGTTGCTGGAATTTTGGCCCATTCCTCCAGACAGAACTGGTGTAACCGAGTCAGGTTTTTAGGCCTCCTTGCTCGCACACGCTTTTTCAGTTCTGCCCACAAATTTTCTATCGGATTGAGGTCAGGGCTTTGTGACAGCCACTCCAATACTTTGACTTTGTTGTCCTTAAGCCATTTTGCCACAACTTTGGACGTATGCTTGGGGTAATTGTCCATTTGGAAGACCCTTTTGCGACCAAGCTTTAACTTCCTGGCTTATGTCTTGAGATGTTGCTTCAGTATAGCCACATATTTTCCTTCCTCATGATGCCATCTATTTTGTGAAGTGCACCAGTCCCTCCTGCAGCAAAGCACCCCATAACATGATGCTGCCACCCCCATGCTTCACGGTTGGAATATAGTGTTCTTCGGCTTGTAAGCCTCACCCTTTTTCCTCCAAACATAATGATGGTCATCATGGCCAAACAGTTCAATTTTGTTTCATCAGACCAGAGGACATTTTTCCAAAAAGTAAGATCTTTGTCCCCATGTACACTTGCAAACTGTAGTCTGGCTTTTTTATGGTGGTTTTGGAGCAGTGGCATCTTCCTTGATGAGCAGCCTTTCAGGTTGTCAATATAGGACTCCTTTTACTGTGGATATAGATACTTGTCTACCTGTTTCCTTCAGTATCTTCACAAGGTCCTTTGCTGTTGTTCTGGGATTGATTTGCACTTTTCACACCAAACTGCGTTCATCTCTAGGAGACAGAATGCATCTCCTTCCTGAGCAGCATGATGGCTGCATGGTCCCATGGTGTTTATACTTGCATACTACTGTTTGTACAGATGAATGTGGTTCCTTCAGGCATTTGAAAATTGCTCAAAGATGAACCAGACTTATGGAGGTCCACAATTATTTTCTTTCTGAGGTCTTGGCTGATTTCTTTTGATTTTCCCATGATGTCAAGCAAAGAGGCACTGAGTTTGAAGGTAGGCCTTAAAATACATCCACAGGTACACCTCCAATTGACCCCAATTAGCCTATCAGAAGCTAATTGGCTAATTGTCTAAAGGCTTGACATCATTTTCTGGAATTTTCCAAGCTGCTTAAAAGCACAGTTACCTTAGTATATGTAAACTTCTGACCCACTGGAATTGTGATATAGTCAATTAAAAGTGAAACAATCTGTCTGTAAACAATTGTTGGAAAAGTTACTCGTGTCATGCACAAAGCAGATGTCCTAAACGACTTGCCAAAACTATATGCCAATATGAAATCTGTGGAGTGGTTAAAAAATTTGTTTTAATGACTTCAACCTAAGTGTATGTAAACTTTTGACTTCAACTGTATGTATTTTTGGAACAGTCACCTGTATATAGGCTGTTGTTGAAATTACATCCCTTAGAAGTCACAAGCAATTCCAAAAAGGAATACATTTCCTTTCCCAACCTTTGGTTGTGAAGGGGTTAAATTTAGATTGCGTGTATTTATATGGTTCATATAGATTCCCAGGCTGAGATTAACTTCCATCTTGTTTTCACCATGTGGGGTTATTCATTAATTCATACATTTGAAGATATGACTTTAATAAGTCACTGTCCTGTAGGCCTGAGACTTCTTATTCTTTTTCAGGTGTTTATACCTCAGGGGGTATAATGTCATGTAGTGCGGTGTGATAGGACTCCGTTCCCCAAAAGATTTTACCGCAATGTCGAGTGAACTGAATCAAAAAGGGAACGTCTCCGGTTACACATGTAAACTTGGTTCCCTGAGATGAAGGGAACAAGACATTGCGAAATCTAGCTGCACTACTACTTCAGAGTTTGAGGTTTGAGCGATGCGCTCTTGTCCCTCAGTCAGAAAATTCTGAAGAAACGGTGTTCGCGCACCCACTTATATATGCCAACTGCGCGCCTAAAGGGGCGGGGCTCAAACACCACTGCCAATCTCAGGACTGGCATTATTGTACAAGGGCTTCAACTAAGTCGTTGGAGACAGAATTCTCCAAAAGCGTTTACTGAAATGTCTTGTTCACTTTATCTCAGGAAACCGAGATTACGTGTAACCGGAGACGTTTTCTATCCCCTAAATCTAACCTTTACACAAACCTCTCTGAGTCTGTAAATCTTACAAGCATGTTTGTTTCTGTGTGCGTGTACCTGTAGTTTCTTCTGCTCCATACTGATCTCTGAATACTCCTGTGCTGTGGCGAGGGCAGCAGCGAGAGCTTTCTTCCTTTGACTCTTGGCTCTTTTTGGCACAGAGCTGGTTATGGGGATTGGTGTCTGTACGATACTAATTGGAGAATTCTCTGAAAGATTATCCAGCTACACACGCACACATGAAATTAACACCACACAGAATTAGAGTGGGGTCTTTGTATGTGGAACTGATTTAATTTTCTCTCTTGTTCTGTGAAACACTCACCAGGTTTTTGGGCAGTCTGGCCTGTGCTGCTGGGTCTGGTTTAATTCGCTGAGCAGCGCCACCTGTGGCCAGATCAGGAAACTCTTCCTCATCCTACATAGCAGGAAACTCTTTATTAGATAAACAGACATGACAGACAGACAGACGGACGGACGGACAGATAGATAGGTTATAAGTGTTCGTGTACCTGAAAGTAAAGTGGTTCAGGGGTGAGATGTGTGTTGGGTGTCTGTGATGACACAGGCTGTGACCTCCTCGGTCCTCCTCCACGTCCTCCAAAATTCATCTGGAACTCCTACGGCAGGAGATGATATAGAACAATATAATACACATTTAATGTCATAGAAAATTACACATTTATTACATGAATGCAGTGATGTCACACATGTTTAATATGGCAAGTGTGTTACCTGTGAGTAGTTCCTCAGCTCAGGTGTTTTACTACCTCTGTGGTACGCAACAGATCTGTCTGTCCACGCTTTCTGAGTGACATGTGATCCAACATTCCCCCAGCTAACAGCTGCACACATACATTTCAAATTGTGGTTAACCGGTATATGATACAATTTATTTACTGAAAATGTTCACAAAATTTGTTAATTTACATGAATACCTTTTTTACACAATGTTTACTCAAAATTCACTAAAAATATTAGAAAACAGGATATGTGCACTATAACAAGGCCGTCTGTAGATTTTGGAACTGACACTAGTTTTGAGCACTTCTGATAATCTGCAAATTAAGTAAAGGATAATGTACAGTCAGCCGGTTTTTAATCGCAAAATAAACCTGACAGGGTCATCAGGACAGGTCAGCCTGAAGGAGTTTATTTTGCAAGAACAATTGGCTGACTTTACATTATCCCACTTATTACACGGCTACTAACCAAATAATTAAATACATGGACATATAATATTGAGTTGAAATTATGTAATTTGAGGAGAAAGAAATTGCTGAACAGCTGAAATCCACCTCTGGTTTGCGTCAGAGTTCTGTTGGTGTTTGTTTTTTAATTAATGACTTACTCATTATCCAGCTCATTAAAAGACTACTTGCCAAATAAATAAATAAATGCACAAGAAACATTGATTTGAGAGAAATTATTTGATTAGCTTAGTAGTAGATATCACACAGTGATCCAGGTAGTAAAGATGGCTTGCACTACCCAGATGACCGGTTTGATCTGTGGATGTGCGGTTGTTACTCAGAAATATCAGACCGCTAGATGGTGCCATTGACCAATCAGAATAAAGTATTACAGACAGCCGCGTAATAAGCACATTTATCAGTTGATGCCAATGATCTCAAAATGGACAAATTTCAGCATATTCTGGCCAATATATCATGATTATGCCACAGTCACACATGAGAGTTCAGGTGTGAAATCTCTTACCCGTCATGACGCCTGCGTCCACAGCCTGAAGACATACAAAAGAACACACAAGAGATCAGCAACACTACATACACTGCAGTAAATCAAATCTGAAACAGACATGTGTATCTGGCCAGAGCTGTACTGGAGCTGTGCGTACCGTTGCTGCTGTTTGTTGATTGGTTGAAGTGTTTGCGGCTGTCTGGTTGTGTTTGGGGCTGCAGTAGCCGCTGTCACTGTCAATGTCGGCCTCGCTGGCTCCTTGCTCACTGGACAACTCCTGCTGTGACGTGCGTCTGCGACGAGCTTTATTCTTCCACTGCAGAACACTCATCTGATCAGATGAACATCTGCTGCTGCACGCCTCTCCCGAGAAGTCTGAACAAACACACACACACACCAGGGCTATAACAGTCTTGGGTTTATAATTCAGTTTTATTTCCATTTTATTTTTAATTCATCCTTATAATATATTTTTTATATAAACTGTTTTAGTTTTGTTTCTCAGCATATTTCATTTTTATTTTAGTATTAGTATTTTAGGGCTGCTAAGGTGAGGTTTGTAGTTAAAGGTATAGTTCATCCAAAAATGAAAATTCTCTCATCATTTATTCACCCTCAGGCCATTCCAGATGTGTATGACTTTTTTTCTTCTGCAGAACACAAATTATAATTTTTAGGAGAATAATTCAGCTCTGTAGGTCTATACAATGCAAGTGAATGGGTGCCAACATTTTGACGCTCCAAAAAGCATATAAAGGCATCATAAAAGCGGGGCCTGTGTAGCTCAGCAAGTAAAGACACTGACTACCACACCTGGAGTCACAAGTTGGAATCCTGGTTGTGCTGAGTGACTCCAGTCAGGCTTCCTAAGCAACCAATTGGCCTGGTTGCTAGGGTGGATAGAGTCACGTTGGGTTAACCTCCTCGTGGTCACTATAATGTGGTTCTCGCTCTCGGTGAGGCACATGGCGAGTTGTGCATGGATGCCGCGGAGAACAGCGTGAAGCCTCCACATGCGCTAGGTTGAGCACGTTAACGCGGAGACACGCCATGTGATAAGATGCGCAGATTGACTGTCTCAGATGTGGAGGCAACAGATTTGTCCTCTGCCACCCAGATTGAGGCGAGTCACTATGCCACCACGAGGACCTAGAGCGCATTGGAAATTAGGCATGCCAAATTGGGGAGAAAATCCAAAAAAATAAAAATAAAAGGCATCATAAAAGTAATCCATATAACTCCAGTGTTTTAATCCATATCCTCAAAAGTGATATGATAGGTGTGGGTGAGAAACTAATCACTATTTAACAGATCAATATTTTTCGCTTAATTCTTCTCCCTGCCCAGTAGGGGGCGGTATGCATCAGAATCACCAAAAACACAAGAAGAATGTGAAAGTGATCTGTTTCTCACCAACACCTATCATATCACTTCTGAAGATGTTAATTTAACCACTGGAGTCTTATGGATTACTTTTATGCTGACTTATATGATCTTTGGAGCTTCAAAATTTTGGCACCCATTCACTTGCATTGTATGGACCAAAAGAGCTGAGAAATTCTTCATTTGAGTTCAGCAGATTAAAGAAAGTCATACACATCTAGGATGGCATAAGGGTGAGTAAATGATGAGAGAATTTGAATTTTTGGGTGAACCATCCCTTTTAAGTGATATTGTTTTGTTTAATGAAGTTCATTTTCTCAGGTTCATCTAGAGTTGTGGCCATCTAGTGGTATTTCCATGTTTAATGAAAGAGAGTTGTAAAGATTAGGTTTAATGAATGAATGATCATTACATTTATATAGCGCTTTTCTGACACTACACTCAAAGCGCTTTACACAGTGAACAGGGGACTCCCCTCAACCACCACCAAAAGCAATGTCCTGAAGCACTGTCAACATTCCAGCATGAGTGTTTAGTTCTTTATTTTTCAGGCGCTCTGCATGGGTTAAAGGTCAAGGGTCAGTTCAGAGTTAAAGGTCAAGGGTTAGTTTTGTACCAGTCTGCTGTGCTGCGTCCACCAGTAGTACTGTCTTGGATCTCCCATCAGGTCCGGCCATGCCCACCTCTTTCTGTACCGCCACACTCTGCATCACAGGGCGCTTCACTCTCATTGGTTGAGACATAGGCTGCTGTAAACAAAAGGCAAATGACACAGCAGCATTTGTTTAGAATATTTGAATTAGTTTTCTTGTTTCCTAGAAAATGCTGCTGAACGGATGCCTGTATCTTCGAGTTCTTGTGTTTGGAAATCTCTTTCTGTGTTCAGAAAAGAATAATAACATACTGCTAATTGCATACTATATACAGTACTGCAATCTGTCTACCTTTTTAAAAATAGCATGAAACAGTATGCAACAAAAGTTACAAACAGTACTTTGCCATGTTGTCAAATTACTTTGTGCTGCATGTCTGATTCAGTGAGGGGCATCTAGATATCATCTTGGAAATACAGTTAGCTTGCATTTTAAATCCACTTGTGTAAACATGTCTTCAAAACTGGTTCATCCATCACACTGCAAATGGAAAGTTGAGTCAAGTGCATTGCATTGTGTGATACTGTATTCCACAAAGTGTGCTCTGTTAAATACTGCACATGTTGACATATGTAGTAGATCACTCAGGTCTTCAATGGGTTCAGATGTGGACTCATACCTTATGTATGACAGAGGCTCGTGATATGCCCCTCCCTCTCTGTGTTTGCCCCTGTGGGGGAGCTCTCTCACCGCAGTCTGACACGGGGTTCAACACGCCAGCCTGCAGCGGCCCTGTGTACGGCCCAGGGAACGGCTGGTAGAAACCCATCACAGGTGGGCAGGGCGTTGGCATGATGGCGTGATAGTATGTGGCATAATCGCTGGTGACCGGGGGCTGAGGTGAGGAGAGGATAGGGTACGCCAGGTATGGCCCACCGGGACCCGGGTTTAACTGCTGCCAGCGATGGTCTCCGTTATACATGGGAAGCTGCCGACTAAACACGTGACACAATAATTAATAATTACTGTTGTGCTGTTTTTAATCTTACTACATGTATCAATACTAAAGTACCAAAGGTTGGTATAGTATATATTTTTAGTAATATACATTAATACATTAAAAAAAAGCATATTTGCATATCAATATCCCTTCCTCTCTATAACTCACATAAACACAGAGTAGCCCAATTTATGCACTTCCTCCAATTCACTGTGAAAAGGAAGGAAAAGAGGCAGAATCCAGAGGGTACAGAGTGTGTCAGGGTTCCCACTCTTTTCAAGACACAATTTTCCAGGACATTTTATGTGCCCAACGGGTGTAATATTTAGCATCACGATGTATATTGTGGTTATTGAATGGTTATTTTTCTGAATTCCGTAATCGAGAATTTTATTATCAAAATGATGTCTAATGAAAAGAAATCATTCATTAAAACTACAAATTTATCAAATTAAGTGTTTTTTTTTTTTTGTTTTTTTTTTTTTACAAATTCCTCAGTACAATCCAAAACACTCGAGATAATAATCACAGTAAATATTGCATTACTATACAGAAGAAATATAATGTTGGCTTTTCCCCGTTTCATGTGCCCATTTAAATCAAGCTTTTATTTTGGAATTTCTGTGTGTTTTTGACAGTAGTATCTCACCTCTGGATTAGCAGTTTGCTACATGGCCAAATGTAATTATTAAACCCTAAAAAGCCACACACACACACACACACACACACACACACACACACACACACACACACAGCGCTCATGATAAGGGGTTTTCAATGTATGAACGGCCGGCTTCACACATTCACTTTGAAGTGCGCAGAACATGAAGATTATATATTTAATTAAATCACAGCCTTTTGCGGTTTAATAATCACACTAGGACATATCGTGATTTGAATGTAATTAATTGTGCATTCAAACATTAATTTTCATCCCAAATATGTTATATTCCATGACATTCCGCACTTTATACCTACTGACATTTTTATAACTGGAATCAGTGATACTATCCATATTTCCAAATCATAGAGCACTTCAGGTGGTAATGGCAGGATAAGTGGACACCAATCGTTGAATTATTGAATGTGTAAAGGCTGCATCACTATGCTACGCTAAAATATTTTCCAGGACAAAATAATTATTTTCCAGGACATTTAGGTATTTTTCTCATTTTCCATGACTGGAAAACTGCATTGCAAAATTCCAGGTTTTCCAGGACGGGTGGGAACCCTGTGTGTGTACCTGTTGTTCTGGTTCTCCTGTACAAATGGGTAGCATGTGATCAGGTAGGAGGGGATTTGTGTGGGCTCAGCTCCACCCTCACTACACAGACTCATGGGTAAAGATGCATCAACACCTTTCTTCTGAGGAATAAATGGCTCCACTTCAGCTGAGAGCTTCACATCCTGACAACACACACAAACACACACATTCATGTATTTAAACATACACACGTTCCTTGTCTTATTGTAAAAATTTAATCAGTGCTCATTTCAACGTTATTTCAATGAAAAAAATTTTCGTCCTCTGAATCTTTCATCATAATGTAACAACTCACTCTGCTTCTGAAATTATATTCCTTTCTGGATGATGTCATGAAGCCTTTTTATTTTTCAATCACATATCATATAGAGACCACTTTACACCATCCAATCAATTCTTGATGGATAAAATAAAGCTTCATTCACAAATATGTTACATAGGACTAGGTTTTTTATATTATAATGTAATATTATATTCAACATTCTCAGATAACAAAATGTTCTTCTGCAGTATAGCTCCTAAAGTAAATGTATGTTGTTTTAAAGGAGTTTTATACATTTATATTGGAAAACAAGCCAAAACAACAAATAAATTGTATTATTTTGTTGCACTGTATTATGGGCGAAGACCTCTCTTTTGTTCACTTTGATCCATTTTTTTTCCCTTCCCTTTTCTCCCCAATTTGGAATGCCCAATTCCCAATGCCCTCTAAGTCCTTGTAATGGCGTAGTGACTTGCCTCAATCCGAGTGGCGGAGGATGAATCTCAGTTGCCTTCGCGTCGAGACCATCAATCCATCTTATCATGTGGCTTGTTGAGCGCATTACTGCTGAGACGTAGCGTGTGGAGGCTCATGCTATTCTCCGCGGCATCAACGCACAACTCACCATGCGCCCCACCAAGTGTGGACCACATTATAACGACCACAAGGAGGTTAACCCAATGTGACTCTACCCACCCTAGCAACCGGGCCAACTGGTTGCTTAGAAAGCCTGACTGGAGTGACTCAGCACGCCACTTTGATCCATCTTTAACTCACAAAAAACAAACTCTCTCTTCTTAATATAGCTGCGTATCACTGATTTTCTTCAGAAGATACACACCGCAACACATATATATCATGATTCAATACATCATGAGCAGTGTGTGCAAGGGACAAGTGTCCCCGCACCAGAATGTGTATCAGCCAGGTGGAGTTTCAATCTCTCCCCCTTAGATCGGGTCACTTCACACGACTCACAGAAGAGGCACTGACCGCACAGAGACAAGCCAGTTTCGGAGTTTGTAATTAATTACAAGACCTGCTTCCTTATTATTTGGACTTTAATAAAGGATGTACTAAAGATATAATACCGAGGCGTTTCCTTTAAAGATGATCTGACATGCACATTTTAATTCCTCATACTTTGCGATCTATATCACCTTAAGCTGTTTGGAAAGTTTGGAGTGCATCTAGACTGTGAGCAGTGTGTTCTTCCTCTCCTCAATCAAGCTGCGGTGCTCTTCAAGCGTGCTATCATTAGAGTTTAATGTGATCTCATGTTACATTAAATAAGATCAAACAACTATTTGACAACAAATGTTTTGAACAATTTTTTATTGTTGACGTTGTCGATAGCGTCGACTGATCGTTTCAGCCCTAATTTTTACCCACCCCTAATATTACATTATAGAAGTAAAATGGGTTGTGAACATTGTTTCATTGATTTTAAGACACAGATCAGATGGTGGTGTTTGTTATATCATAAAACATATGCATTTTCCACTCAAAATACCCAACCCACAGCCTTTTTGCCACTTTTACTGACAGGGACAGTAAAAATAAGGGGAATGGAATCAGAAAATAATGCAAGCCAGACTCAAACTTGCATAAGCCACTGGAGCACCACAGCTTAATGTGTCAAGAGCACATTTAAAAACCACTAGAAGACAGCTTCAACACTGGTCATTCTAATTTGTCCTGCACTGACGATAAGAGTCACTCGAGTTGTAAAGATGAGGTCACCATATGAGGGTGAGTAAATTATGACAGAATTTTCATTTTTGGGCTATTCATTATCTCATTCTATGGCAACATCATGTTTATTTGGCAGTGTACTGTAATTTGGACAAACGAATAAGTAATGAACTTGATTATAACTGAGAACATGACCAAAAACTCTTTTGAGTTTATAACTGAATGAGTGCTTGAATGCTGGTCATGTGATCATGATGTCATCGCATTACTCAGATTCCGGAGTATCTCAGGTGAAACCAGTGGAAACAAGTCCTGCTGTTTTATCAGCACATTACATAATAACAGGAAGAGTTAATGATTAAACAGCAGCAGGACACCCGGGCATGTACACATCCAGCAGTACAAACGAAATGCACACAACTCACACACCAACATCATGCGCCAGGTCAGAAACACCTTCTCCATCGCAATGTTTACAAACATCACAACAACCATCTGCAACCAACTGATTGACAGTGGAATGCCTGCAATATACTTCACAATACTGCATTGATGTTCTCACCAAGATTCTGTACTTTTAATTAAAACCTTCACATTAACATTTTTGGAACAAATTATATTGACCACCACTCAGAGATTGTCTATGAGAAGGTGAAATGTGCTGTGCCGTTAGGTCAATGCACACTCGAGAATATTTCAATAAAAAGTGCAAACCCTGAACGAGGTCAGAACGCAAGTATATAACTTTTTTATTTGTAGTGATCTCTGCCCATTTAGCACAGCAGACGGCAAGGCTTTACATGCAATGATAAATATGCTGGAACAAAGTGAAATCTATTTATATATATATATATATATATATATATATATATATATATATATATATATATATATATATATATATATAGCAAATTTAAAAAAAACAACAGCAGCTGAAACAAAGTGAAGTCCCATTCAAAAAAAGCAAGAAAAAGGAGATAAGAAATGATAATAGAAGAACAATGAAACAATTAGAATAAATACACAATACAGTATCATAAGTTCTAAATTTATTCGTAATTTATAATCGGAAAACACAGAGACACCAAATCTGTGAGTTACAAACCCATGTCCCATGCTGGCCGTATTACTGAATTGGGTTATTTTACTCTAAAACTTTTGCAACAGGATCAATAAAAAAAAAACATCACAACAACGCAAACGAAACATTCACTCCGTTATGCGGTCCAGCCCAAAGTATTTGTTTCTGTGGTATTTATGCAGCTACAGTGTGTAGACGGACGGCTCCAGATAAGCATTAGGAGGGTAATGTACACATTGAAAAGTGGCAGATCATGTAGATCTGTTGAGAAACAGCAGTTATAAACAACAATAATAAGAATAGGTAAAATGAGAGAAAGTACTGCAAAGATTGGGAGAGGGAAAAGGACTTGATGGAATAGCTCACAAGCATTCCAAACAACAACAAAAAAATTACATGGCAAATATGTAACATTTCTGGTTTTTAGACATTCTACACGCATTTTGTTTTTTTTTTACACTGCCATCACAATGCTCTTTGCTACTTCTATGGCTCTACAATGAAGTAGAGCAGGAAGTTCAGCTCTACTTGTCAAAAAAAGTACAATGACGATACGAGACGCTGATGAGAAATGAGTAAGCTATTGCAATATCACAGATCTGAAATCACAACACACTAAAGAATCACATTATTGTTTCCTGACCCGAATACTGAAATACTACTGTATCCCTGTTCACCCCTAGTAACTAGAGCAAAGAAACAAATTTAAAGGAATATTCTGGGTTCAAACAAGCTACCAACAGCATACGAGATGTGCCGTTTATTACCACAGAAAATAATTTTGACTTGTCCCTCAGCGTGTACAGTACAAACAAGCAAAAAATAATATTTACAATTATGCACTAATGAAAGTCTATGGGTCAAGGCACTGCACTAAGATAAATGTTAAAATTCAGTTAGAATCACTTACTAACCATGTCTGTGTAAAGTGCATTCTGATCTTTCAACTTCAGTGGCTTGACCATTCAAAGCTGGTAAAGCCAGTAACTTTTGTGCGATACAAGCAAATGACACTCTGGAATGCCTTAACCCATAGACTTTCATTGTAAAAGCATTGCAACTGTAACCAACCACAATGTGTGAGAGAGAGAGAGAGATGCTGGTGTGGTATCAGTGGGTAAAACTGAATAAAAGTTTGTCAATTAAACTAGATATAAACCACCCTGACCAAAGATGACCCAGAGCTTTTGAAGAAAATGTAACAATAATATTAACAATAAAACACAACATGATTATATCTAATTAGTAAATAGGTTCAATTAAATACACAAAATAAAAACTGATTCGAAACAAAGCCAGATCTGATGCTGAGACCCAGAACAAAGTTTGAGTGCGTGTATGTGTGTGTGTGTGTGAGAGAGAGAGAGAGAGAGAGAGGGAGAGCGAGAGAGAGAGAAAATGGAGTGTGTGTTATAATCTATAGCTGCAATTGTTAGGCAGTATGCGGTGGGCGTTCTGTAATCTCTTCCGATTATGATATCACTCCCAGCTGAACAGATCTGCACCATCTGCCCTCTCGTCCAATCAGATAACTGAAAATATTGTCTGTCCATCCAGCGATGACATTCTGAACATAATTCATATCTTCACCAGTCACACTCATTTAAAACACAGATTCATAAACACACAAGAATTCACACACTTCACAACACACTAAATGTGTGTGTTAAATAAACTGTATGAAGACAGTTTAAGAATTATTCAGATCAAAGATCTAAACAATAAGGTGATTAAAATGGCTGAAAAACAGAAATGGTGACCTAATACACAATTTACTCATACATTCATAAAACTTATAACCTAAAATCTTGATGTTTATCTATAAAAAATGCTCATAGACATGTTAAGCGTCAACTGTCCAGACTCCTTTATCCTAAGTGAATTACAGTGCATTGAAGGTATACATTTTGCCAGTATTTGTGTTCTCTGGGAACTGAATCCACGATCATAAGATTCCAAAGTTACACTTTATAACTTCATTAAGAACATAATTAACAAACACTGTTACATTATACTGTATAACATGCCACAGATCATGTGACAGATAAAGTGGGTGCCAATGTTACAACACAAGAAAACCTGTATGTTTATCACCAACAGCACACACTCCAGGAATTGCCTCAACAAACCACTATATAAACTCACATAGTGAATCACTCGAAGCGCTGTGTTAATATAGAGCCGCCAATGAAAGATTAAAGTGAGGACAATCACAGTCATTAAGTTAATTACATAAGCAGCAAGTATGGACAGATTAGTGTCCACTTAAAATACACCACATGACCCTCACAGCACATACACACTCTAGGACTTAAGACAACTCAACAGCATGGACAAAAATGTTAAAGACGTGCCATGATGACTTACACTGTAATGCTCACTTGCACTTTATAATAATATTATTTATAAAACAGACAGTTGCGGTTCTGGATGCTGATTGGTCAGCGCTCTAGTTGTATAAATAAGTAAGGTATAAGGTATAAATAAGCAATAAGGCACTCAGTGGAGTTACTTCGCTGTGTCATGCAAAACAACGCCCTTTTGCCATGACTGTCTTTACAATATGGATTTAAATGTGGTCAGAAGTTACCTAAGGGAGTGACTTGAAGGAGTTGCATGTGATCCCTTAGAAACTTCTCTTAGGTAAGGGTTAAGGGTTTTACTACAGTGAGCAAGGTTTTACCGTAATATATTTCTACTGTTACCATGGACACGTTCGTCATGTCCCTACCACTGATCTATAATACAAGCTGTGTCTCGTTTGGAAGGCTGCGTGCTAGGTAGAATGCGTCCTTTGAAGGCTGCAGTGTACCGAGCGTCCTCCTTTAAAGGACAAACAGAAATGGAACATGGTTGCTATGACAGCACGCCACTCTTTAACAAGTGCGAGCGCGTTGAGTGAGAATGTAACAAAGTCCCTTTAGAAGGGAATGCATGAGGTACATTTTAAGGAGAGTTATAATGATGTAAAGAGAAAAGAAAATAGATTTTACAGGTGTACTTTTAGTCTAATACTTTATTTTAATTATATATTAATATAATTATACATATTATATACTCTGCGCCCATCTACTGAGGTACTTCAACTTGGAAATTAACATTCCTTGCGTTTGAACATCATATTTACGGGCAAATTGGCGTCATTTATTTTAGAAATTTCCGCTGAAGGAAAGAATTGTGGGTTGTAAGTGCCCACGAAGGATACACCTCATGCATCCCGCATTTGAAGGCTGCATTCGAAGTGTCCTACTTGATTTTCTGAAACGAAACGACGTATGCGGCCGACAAATGCGATCTCCAGAGGACGCATCCTTCCAAACGAGACACAGCCACAGACATTTGAGCAATTTTAACACAAAGAACACTAACTTTTTACTGTTTTTTTATTTTCATTTTAGCGACTAATAAAGTTTCTCAGTAGTATCATTACTGATGTGTAAATTATTGTCCGACCTCTTCCGAATTGGCGCATAAACGGCATTGTCACGTGGCACCTGTTACTTTTCTCAGCGCTGTTCTGGATGCACCAATTACAGTCGTTTGTGATTACTGCAGATTACTGCATAAACATTTTTCAAAGTCATTTTCTGGAGGTTACACGGGCAGATTTTCATTTGTTTCTCAGGTACAATCCTCAAAATTAATAGATTTAAACTTTTTTTGTGAATTTTTTTTTTTTCTGTGCGAATTAAAAAAAACTTTATCATACGAAGCAATTAATGGAGGATTCTGCTTTTATGGCCAGTGTGTGTCCAATTCAGGAAAACACCTTTGATGGTGAGTAGTGAGGTGAATGAGGTGTTAGATGTGATATTAGATTGCCTTTCATCATGTTAGCGATTCCCCATAGTAATCCTGCACTTGTTTATTATCGCTAAGATGGTCTTAAGAGCCCCATCACAAAAATGTTGCATTGGTATGCAATACTCTTCAACTGGTTCTATAAACTTCGCCATTTCTCCTTTTTTAGAAACCTTGTAACTCTTAGCCAACACTTAAGGTGAAGTTTTACTACCCTTAAGGTTTACTTAGGAAAATGGCAGTTAAGGGGCTTTATGCAAAACTTAAGGGAATACTTAAGTAAAACATTAATATTTAAAATTGAAGGGTTGTTTTCTGAAACACCATTAAATTTAAGGGAAACTTTAGTGCGATTTTAAGGGAAAATTTCACTTAAGGTGCTTTATGCAGCTGGGCACAGGACCCAGTTGCACGGAGGCCCTTAAAAGAAATAGTTTACCCCAAAATGAAAATTCTCTCATCATTTTCTCAACCTCATGACCTCAAGATATGTATGACTTTCTTTCTTCTGCAGAACAGAAATAAGATTTTTAGGAAAAAAAAAAAAAAAAGTCAGCTCTGTTGGTCCATTCAATGCAAATGAATAGGTCCCAAAATTTTGAGACGGATTAAACCACTGGAGTTGTAAGGATTACTTTTATGCTGCCTTTATGTGCTTTTGGAGTTTCATAGTTTTGGTCACCATTCACTTGCATTGTATGGACATACAGAGCTGAAATACTCTTCTTAAAATCTTTGTGTTCTGCAGAAGAAAGAAAATCAAGAAGTTCTCTTAACTGAGGAGGATTCTTGTAGGGATGGGCATTTTCAGGTAATGTTAAATTCTTCAACCCACAAAAAACAAGAAATCGATTACTCTTAAATTAAAATGTAAGTTAAAAATAACAAGTATGAGGTACTCAACGTGAAATTTACATTTTGTTTTATACACAAACATTATCAAAAATGGTTTCAAAATAAGCACATTTCAACAAACTATGCTTTTCTTTTTGGAAAAAATGTAATGAACAATATGCATTACTAAAAAAAAATAAAGTTACAGCTAAAACATATGTACTCACACGTAGCTTACATAGAAACTCTTACTTACTGAATTAAAGTACACTTTATCATTTCACATGTTATTATTCAGAAAAACAAGTGGTGAAGGTAGGCGGGAACACCATTTGAAACTTTTGTACAATTAATTCTGTGTCCAATACATGTTAAGCTCAATTGACAGCATTTGTGGCATAATGTTGATTACCACAAAAAATATTTGACTTGTTACTCCTTTTCTTATAAAAAGAAAGGAAAAAAGATCAATGTTACAGTGAGGCACTTACAATAGAAGTGAATGGTGTCAATTTTTGGAGGGTCAAAAAAGGCTTATAATTTATAAAAGCACTTAGGCCTACATTAATTCTTCTGTTAAAACTTGTATTATTTGAGCAGTGAAGTTGTTTATAATGTTGTTTTAACAGTCGTTTTAGGGTTTACAGCATTACTTCATCATGGCAACAAGTTGTAAATTGGATAGAACTTTATACAGAAAAAGTAAGTGATTTCATCTCAATTAAAATATGTTAACACATATTATTTACAGGCAAATGACATTATTCGGTTATACTGTATATCATTGTAAATAACATGCACTATATTGTTATCATAGGCAAAATACCATACATAATTCTAGATAACCTTTTATCCTAATTGTTTAGATATTTCTGATCGCACAATTCGTGATTCCATCAACTAATTGAGATTTACAACACTGTGTGTATGTGGTACAAATGACACGCGTGCACTCTGATGTAAATAAACCAGTGTGGACTAGAAGCATGGCTTAAGGAGGAACGCAGCCGAGCCTTTATCCGCCCTCTAATATAAAATTTGTAGCTAGCGCCTAGCGAGCCTCTTGCTATCCAGAAAAATAAACATGCATAATTGTTGTAGCCTAGTAGCTGGCTTGATAAAATTAGTCTTGCCTTCCTTTAATATTAGCCTCAACAAAACTAGGTCTGTACTGATCTGTAATGATCAGTGGCCCTGTGGCATAATGACCATTTAAATATTAAGACATCAACTAAATGTCATATTTCGCTATGCATCTACGGTGTCGATGGTAGTTTATTTATTTGGATTTTCCCCCCTTTTCAGCATGCCCAATTCCCAATGCGCTCCAAGTCCTCGTGGTGGCGTAGTGACTTGCCTCAATCCGGGTGGCGGAGGACGAATCCCAGTTGCCTCCGCATCTGAGACAGTCAATCCGCACATCTTATCACGTGACTTGAGTGCATTAACATGGAGACCTAACACGTGTAGAGGCCCACGCTATTCTCAGTGGCATCCACGCACAACTCACCACGCGCCCCACCGAGAGCGAACCACACTATAGTGACCACAAGGAGGTTAACCCAACGTGACTCTACCCACCCTAGCAACCTGGCCAATTGGTTGCTATGGAAGCCTGACTGGAGTCACTCAGGACGCCCTGGATTCAAACTTGCTGAGCTACCCGTTCCCCCTGATGGTAGTTTTTTTTTTTTTAATGTTCAGGGTTCTTTTCAAAGTTCTTCATTTTCTGTTCATTTAAAAGCCAGTTTGGTATTGAAAAAGTAAATAAACTTGTTATTAAAAGAACAATAAAGTTTGCTTATCTTTCAACCCGTTTTGTAATGTAACTGAATACCGTAATAATACCATATACCGTGATAAAAGCTTCAGCAATTATCGTGACGTAAAACTTTCTACCGTCATATGCCTAATTGTTCATGTATACCAAAAACAGAAAAGGTTAGTAAGTGATTTTATCACACTAAAATCATGTTGACACACGTTGTTTATGTCCTGTGTCTATACATTTGAAACAGATTATTTTAACGTTTACATATTGTATCCATTTACTTCCATTGTAAGTGCCTCATTGCAACCCAGATTTTTGCTCTTTATTTTTTTCTCTCTTTTTTTTTTTTAAGAAAAAGAGGGACAAGTCATAGTAAGTTTCTGTAACACCACAGATGCTGTTGATTGAGATTAACTTGAATATTCAGAATAACTTGAATATTCCTTTAATAAATGAACCAACCCGATCTCATGAATATTCGTACATGATTTACGAGTTGGCTATTTCGTATGGCCTCGCACGATGTTGTTCACATAAACTCGTACGACTTCATCACGCGCAAATTCCCGGATGTCCAACGCGGAAGCATGAGATCTGCACACGAGGTGTTAAGGACATACTTAATATTATGCCCTTACTGAAACCCCTTATCTAAACTTAAACAATAAGTAGAGTGAGTAAACATGTTAGGTAACTATTGTGTGTGACAGAAGCAAGTAATTGTCGTGTATTAGATGGAAACGATGTCCAGTGACGTCATTGGCTGTAGTGAAAGTCGTAGGGATTCAAACGAGTGCAGTCGCACGATTTTATATGAATTAGCCAAATTTAGAAAAGTCGAATGAATCCTTACGATTTCGCGTTGAGAGTGTGTTGAAATGAACTTATAGTGGTAGAACTTTCTGAATGACAGACATTCCAATTGTGTTCTACAGCAGAGATTCCATGTGGATCTGAATATAAGGGCTGACGGTAAGAACGAGGGACAGAGAATACTGTGTTCTGCTCAATGTGGGCTGATACACACACGCTAATGAGTGAGAGGAGGGGCACTTTTGTCTTTTCAGCATTTTCAAGACCGATCTGTAAAACAAAGGGTTTGTTGTGCTGAAAAAAAGACAAGACAGAAGAGAGAAACAGACAGAGAGAGAGAGAGAGAGAGAGAGAGAGAGAGAGAGAGAGAGAGAGAGAGAGACCGAGTGATAGACAGTGAGTGAGGAAGTAATCATACAAGAATATAAGAAGACCATATTTGAGAATTGGATGCTGAAATTAAAATTGTACACAATACCAATTTGGAGAACACAACAACACACAAAACACAATTCAGAGGAAATGACACTTACATCAGAACGCTTCATGTGACAGAATCAAACATGAACACCTTAAGCAGGAAACGGAGACAGAACCGAGTCTGACAGACACAAACACACAGAGACTCGTGAGGAATGTTATCAATGCAGAAAAACTGGACTGATCAGACGTGATCTTGCCTTTCAGAAACCAGCATCACACACACATACGCACACTAAACCAACTGACCGGCAATAACCCAATCAATTCAACTCATCTAACATGTAATAACACAGTAAACCATTATCTAAATCAATGTTCATCTCTGACGTCATGATTGCCATTCTGATCAATCATTAATGTTTAGCAGTAAAATGTCTGTCTGGTATTATTTCTATATGCGTCAATAATCCACTGATCAATAAGCGTCATAAAGCAGCTCTTTCTTTGTCTGTTAAATGTGTTTCATTTGATGTTACTGTGTTTATAATGGTGATATCCATACACAAGAGTACTGCACCGTGGTATAATCAGATCGTAATACCATGGTAATTTGTATAACATGGTATTGAATAATAACCATGTTCATATAACATGGTACTTCAAGGAATACCATGATACTGCCATGGTGTGTCCAGAAACCGTGATATTATTACCATAGTGATTTATGTAAGTAGATTAATCTTACACCGATACGACACGGCGCAAGTATAACCGACTAAATTACTCATAATCGATTAATCATTAAAACTGCTGTAGTTTTGTTGCATATAGCGCCATGTTTATAGTTATATGATTATAACGGGTCCTTGTTTTGACGCGTCGACATCAGTATCGCCTCAGTTCTGGATCAAACACATAACACACACATGACACATCAATGAGCCACACAACACCTATATTTGAGTGTTTTAAGACAATAATCATCATTCGTTTTGTGTTTTTTGGACTTTAATTGAGCACGCGCAGCTAATGCTAATGCTAATATGACGCGAGCGGGTGTTTCTCGCGTCTGTGTGTCGTGACATCGCCTTACCTTCCTCTCGCCGCCGTCCATGTCGCCCGCTGACACCGGAACCGAGCCGCGTGCAGCTGTCAGGACGCCGTGAACGCGTGCATGATCTGGTGCTGCTCTGGTTCTGATGTCCGTCACTCACTCACCTACTGACTGACACCAAAGTCTTTCTAAAAAGTCAGTCCACTGTCGGCCATCTTTGGAACGCTCTCAGGAGGCTGTTTCCAGTCATGACAGTGCAGCTCCTATTTACTTGAATGGAGAAGGACTAAAATCTCAAAAACGGTTGGTCAAGATTACGATCAAAGGACATATTTCAAATCAGCAATGAAATATTACAATACTGGTTTCATAAATTGTGAGTCTTTACCTCATATTACGTTACAAAATGCCACTTTCCAGGCTTTTATAGCTAATGCGCATGGGCATTGTTTAGTTGATTGCCAGGCAATGTCTGTATCTAAAAGGTGATTGGCTCTTTTAACTGTAAGGCGGGACTTCCTTTCTACATCCGTTGACCGTTGAGCAATAGAGCTCCGTGGTTGAGCGTTCCTTTTAATAGAAGTGTCCCATCTCTGCCAAATACTCTCTGCTGATACTCATCTGTGACGGGGGCCGCAGAGGCTCATGATAGAAACGCGTTATTTTTATTTCGTCATTAGGGGGCGCCTCAGACCAGACAAGATAAATGAGAACATTTCACACAAAGCTCATGTTCAGTGTGTAGTTATTTTGATGGTCCAGTGAGCAAAGTAACGGAGCCTCTGTAGTATGCATATTGTGTGCAGTATGCAGATTTTCTGTATACATGAAATACCAGAGAGCTACTACACTGACCAAAATGTGCAGTATACTGTTCAACAGAGTACACTTTACTCAGACCTATGCACTGGATTTGAGCTTCCATTTCCTGAATGAGGAATGGAGCGGAAGCAATCTTGAATCAGACGGACAGTTAAGACATTTTACACAAAATTGTCATATAAATACAAATGAAGCGTTTTTCTTTTCAAGATAACTGAATGCCACTTGCTGAATTAAACATGCAATGTGGTGAGGTCACGTGACAACAATGCACAGTAGAATATTACTGTTTGAAATGTTTATTGGTGCATAATGTTTACTGTTAGTATGTTCAGGGTTGGGGAGTAACTGATTACATGTAACAGGATTACGTATTTAAAATACAAAATATAAGTAACTGTATTATAATACAGTTACATTCAAAAAGTATTTTGATTACTGAAGAGATTACTTTGCATTTTATTGTCATTTGTTTCATTTAATATTTAGTCCTTTCAGATGGAAAACATTTATACATATAAATGATGCGATCCAAAGTGCATTTGAACAGCGGTGAAACACTTTCTTATGATGTGTTACATTCATACGAGCAGCAAATTTGGAGCAGAAGAAACAGAAATAAACCTTGTGTAAACTGTCATCTTTACGCTAAGCTAAAATTCTATTTCTAGCCATTTTACATGCACATGTTACCAGACACGATCATATTTTTTTATCAAGAAAATTCACATTGGATTATAATTTCTTTTTTTTCTAGTAAGACCTTTGATATTAGGGCAAAAATCATATTCTTGATAATAAGTTTTGTATTGTTTTCCTGTAAAAATATCTAAAAATCCTTAAAACAAGATCAATTAGATTAATCTTGTTTTAGAAACAACACTGCATAAGATATTTATGTTTTTCAGTGAATGTATTTTTAACGTGTATTTTGTCTTACTGTACTGGCAGAGTTTTTATAGTCAAAACAAGTGAAAAATCTACCAGTGCTGAAGAAGTAATCCAAAGTATTTAGAATACATTACTGACCTTGAGTAATCTAACGGAATACGTTACAAATTACATTTTACAGCATGTATTCTGTAATCTGTAGTGGAATACATTTCAAAAGTAACCCTCACAACCCTGAGTATGTTGCAAGCTAGTGTTCCATTTTGAACATAGCCAGTATAAGAGGGCATTCACAATTAATTTTATTTCCATTTTAGGCCTGCTTTCCATTTTATTTGATTTGAGCATGAAAACATGAAGGGACACTTTTTTAAAGAAAATAGATAGAGTTCATTTTGATTTCATTTTCACTTATAAAGTCACTTTGTTACTGGTGATCTGTGTAAAAGCAAAGAATATGGGGATGTTTAAGTTAAAAGATCCACAATTCCTTCATTAGAACCATACCAAAGGTGTAAATCAGCACCAACATTACACCACACACACACATTCATTGTATCCTATGATATCAGGCTGATGTGACACCCAGTATTGTAAAGCTGATATTTGTTTTGTGCATTTTTCCAAAATGAATGATGTAATTTTATTCTGAGAATGTGTAAAACAAGCAGTATTTTTAACCCAACCCATCACACAAAACTATAGTGCACTCGCTATTCTTTAACACAGCCCTAAAAATACTGGCACAGAGAATGTAAACCATCTGTTGAGTGCACAGATGTTTATAATAAGAAACTATAGAAAATCTGTGATAGAAGTATTATCGGACAGTCTGCTGTGATATGGAGAGGCTCCAGAAGTAAAAAAACAAACAAAAAAAAACCAAAATGAAAATGTTACGTATCAAGGAATTATTTTGGCTTAATCTGGTAAACATGTTCAGAGTTATCCATTTACATTCACAACCTCCTGCTTCTACTCTTTCCTCATAAAATTTGTAATGGCATGTCAAACATTTATTATAAATATTGACAAATTTAGCATTCACAGTAATGAATGAATGAATTGAGACTACAGGATGGTCATGTTGCTCAAACTGATTTTTAGCTCTATCTATTGACAGTCAGACATTAATTCTCAAATGGTTGACAGCTGATGGCAACATAGTCAAAATATGAATATTTTGCATATACTACATGTTTTAAACTCAGCAGCCAATTTGTTTTTCTGGTGTTGCTAGCTGGACAGGACATACTTGTTTAATAGAGCCTACTTAAAA
Source organism: Myxocyprinus asiaticus (assembly GCF_019703515.2). NCBI lineage: Eukaryota > Metazoa > Chordata > Actinopteri > Cypriniformes > Catostomidae > Myxocyprinus > Myxocyprinus asiaticus. Next base: position 15,887,245 of record NC_059369.1, read on the forward strand.
TTGTGCAAAAAATCCTGAATGCATGGTTGTGAATTGTGATAAAGGCCTACTGTATAAGAAGAAATATGGAAAAAGGATCATAGATGACTTTGATATTTAAGAATGTTTTTAATAAATATCTGATGATTAGTTTCAAAGTGGAAATAATGCTGTTTTCAAAACTAATGGCAGCTTAAACTGTGAGACATTACAATTTGTGTTGTCTGTCTAATGCATCCACATGAAGCTTGACCCGCCGTCCCAATTCCCACACTATAATACTATGAGAGATCAGAATTAGTTTGTCCCAAATCATAGTACATACAATAGCAAGCTAAAGAAGGGCTGGCTGATATAATTTTTCTGCTGGATTTTTGAATAATTTCTTACATTTTTATAGCACATTTCTAGGCACTTAAAGCGCTTCACATAGTATTGGGTGAATCTCCTAAACCACCACCAGTATGCAGCATCCATAAGGATGATGTGACAGCAGCCACAGTGAAGAACACCCACCACACAGCAGCTATTGGTGGAGAGAAGAGTACAGTGATATAACCAATTCATATCTATAGGGGATTATTAGGAAGCCATGTTGGATTGTGGCCAATAGGTAAATTTGGCCAAGACACCAGAGATACACCCCTACATTTAAGGGGATGTGCCCAGGAATTTTTAATGACCACAGAGCTCGGTTTAACGTCTCTTCCAAAGGTCAGTGCCTTTTTACAGTCCCCAACTCTATACTGCAGGTGTCTGCAACCTATGGCACACGTGCCAGCTTTGGCACATGGAGGGGAGAGAGAGGAAAGAAATTCCGCACCTGCATTCCAGTTTGCATCTTGATGAAATCCTTCCTCGTGATCACGCAGCGTGTTTTCATCAGCTGAATGGGAGGCTAAACAAAAAGTTAAAATGTGGCGAGACTGCAGTATATCCAATAGACTCGTGCAAGCCATTCGTGCTTCACTTTCAGTTAATCGCGCAAGTTAGTCGGCACAGCCATTAACCAGGAAAATAAAAAATGGCACTCCATGTCAAAAAGGTTGCTGACCCCTGCTATACTGGGTGAGCACCCCCTGCTGGCCTCCCTAACACCTCTTCCTCCAGCAACAACTTTAGTTTTCCCCAAGAGATCTTCCCTCCAGGTACTAGCCAGGATCAACCCTGCTTAGCTTTAGCACTTACACCCAACCCCCCACCCCCTGGTCGACAACTTGACATTAATTTCTTCATTATCGATTTTTGTTCCCAGTCCGCCCCTGCGTGGAACAAGGAGATGTAAGGCAGAATGTTAGCCTCAGTTGCCATTCACTTTCATTACTCCCTTTCTAAATACAATTTTTGGTGTACCCCTTATCACCCCCTCGGGGTCACCGGACCCCAGTTTGAAATACCCTGCTTTACACTATGCGAAGGATTGTGACATGTCTCTCGACTTTGCAGTTGTAGAAAACTGCTGAGGAATATGAGACTGAAGCTGCTAAAGTGGTAAATAACTGTATGAAAGTTAAGGTGAAGCAATAATGAATTTCGTCATGAATTGCTTCATGATGCTAACACTTAAGGCCCAGGTATACTTGGGCTGTTCCGGATCATCTCGCACCTGGTCGACCACGTCGCCTGTGTGAGTATACTTTTCTGACCACAAACGAATAGGAACGCGTTCGACGCATGGGCACTACAACTGCTTTGAGACACTCTTATTTTTGCAACAAGCAATCAATTACTAAGTACAAGTCAATGGCCAGCGCATGTGCAGACAACACGCACAGCCGAGGACCGTGTGCATGAGTCAAGAAAGTCTTGGCGGCATGCGGTCAAGCCAAGCAATTTGCATCAGACATACTGTGCGCGGAGCATTCCGCAATGTGCACACTCGAAGAATACTTTGGCCTTTACATGCTAACACAAAAACTAGTGTATGTAACAAGAAGGGGGTCTGTGGTATCATGAACTGTTCTCACTGGTACTGTTCTTTGTTCTTTGCGTGTACTGTTCTTTGTCTGTTATTACTACTATGAACGGTCTATTTTTAGTTATCTTGTATTTCTTTGTTTTGTTTCCAGAAAAAAAATGTTACATAAAAACATCCTTAAAACAATCTTTTTTTTTAATTACCAAAGAAGAAAAATTGCATAAGTTAGGTTAAAGTTCAGATATACTTCTTTTTTCCACATTCAGGGTCCTCTTGCACACTCGAGCGCACAGCCTTTCAAAGTATACTCTGTTGATCACGACCGAATACAAACGCGTTCGACACATGCACACTACGACTATTTTTAGTGCAGTCAATGGTAGGCGCATGCACAGATGATGAGCACAAATGATAACCGTCCACATGTCGAGAAAATCTGGGCCGCACACTGACAGTGCAGACCCCCTAGTTCGCCTACCCTAAAAACAGCCCTGGGGACGTGGCATGACAGCATCCACGTGGTATGTGGGCCAAACTCACTGCCGAAATGTTGCTAAATTCCGCCCAAAACTATTTTGCTATCTGAGCAGGCTCACAAGAGTTTTTTTTTTTTAGATCTGTGCAGGGAAAAGTAATTAATTTACTGTTCTGTTATTCTGCATGCTGTTGGCTGTGGTTTATGCTGTTCATAAACAAAAGGGGTTTGATGTGAAACATTCTTTTCAAAGAGTTTCCACGCTGACGTTATCCCGCTGTCAGACACGTCTAAACTAAGACTTTATTGCCCGTTTAATGTTGGGATGCCAAAAAGTGTTTTATGCATCACCTAATGAGCATTAATGAATGTCTGTTTCTGACGCGCTAAGCATTAGCTCCACTTTCACGTAATTTTATGGGTTAAGAATGAAAGATCTCACGGAAGGTCGCGCGCGCTGCTCCCCTCCGGTCACTGTAATGGGATGCGTGACTACACATGTTGTGTTTTTACTTTTACAAGCTATACGCGTAATTCTGCTTTAATACACTCATTCACCTCATTATTTTGTATCAGTATGCCAAGGTTGGGACATTTGTGGACATATTTCTTAGCCAAAATGTGATACAATATGTTTATTGTCATCTGTTTAAAATTGATAATATTATTATTAATGTACTTTTAGAGTATACAGTGGTAGACTTCATTGAACTTCTGGTAAATTGTGAACTATTTGATAATGACTGCTTGGATTCAGAAGATGAGGCAAATGTTGAGACAAGGAGTGAGATAGATGGTAAGCTTAGAAGTTAGCAGAATATATTGTCTGATATCTTTATGCTATACACTCAACAATGCAGTAAATATCTAATGTTAAATATTAAAATTGAGAATAGTTTAAAAGTGAGTAAGGTGTACTTATTTTTCATTGGTTTAGAGAGGGACAGAGACAGTGGAGAAGTTCCTTGCACAACAGAAGATCTTGAGGTAGCAGATGAGGTTGAGGTAGAAACCAATGTAGAGACTGAGGAGACACAGGAGTAGGAGGAACTGATAGATGTCACACTTACCAAGAAGGAGGAGATTAAATGGCATCATAGGCCATTTACCACCATCATCGACACATCTTTTGATATGCCTCCAGTTGAAGAGTCCTATCCACTGATAATTTATATATAATATACACCAATCAGCCACAACATTAAAACCACCTGCCTAATATCATGTATGTCCCCTTCATGCCGCCAAAACAGTTCTGATCCATCGAGGCATGGACTCCACAAGACCTCTGAAGGTGTCCTGTGGTATCTGGCACCAAGAAGTTAGCAGCAGATCCTTTAAGTCCTGTAAGTTGTGAGGTAGGGTCTCCATGGATCAGACTTTTTGGTCCAGCACATCCCATAGATGCTCAATCAGATTGAGATCTGGAGAATTTGGATGCCAAGTCAACACCTTGAACTCTTTGTCATGTTCCTCAAACCATTCCTGAAATTTTTTGCAGTGTGGTAAGGCATTATCCTGCTGAAAGAGGTCACTGACATCAGGGAATACCATTGCCATGAAGGGGTGTACGTGGTCTGCAACAATCTTTAGATAGGTGGTTCGTGTCAAAGTAACATCCACATGAATGCCAGGACCCAAGGTTTCCCAGCAGAACATTGCCCAGAGCATCACACTGCCTCCGCCGGCAGGCCTTCTTCCCATAGTGCATCCTGCTGCCATGTCTTCCCCTGGTAAATGAGGCACACACACCCGGCCATCCACATGATCTAAAAGAAAACGTGATTCATCAGACCAGGCCACCTTCTTCCAGTTCTGACGCTCACGTGCCCATTGTATGCACTTTCGGCGGTGGACAGGAGTCAGCATGGGCACTCTGACCAGTCTGCGGCAATGCAGCCCCATACTCAGCAAGCTGCAATGCACTGTGTGTTCTGACACCTTTCTATCATGGCCAGCATTAGCATGGCAAGTTTTTCAGCAATTTGTGCTACAGTAGCTCTTCTGTTGGAATGGACCTGATGGACTAGCTTTTGCTCCCCACGTGCATCAGTGAGCCTTGGGCGCCCATGACCCTGTCGCCGGTTCACCGGTTGTCCTTCCTTGGAACACTTTTGGTAGGTACTAACCACTGCATACCGGGAACACCCCACAAGACCTATCGTTTTGGAGATGCTCTGACCCAGTCGTCTAGATAATTTGGCCCTTGTCAAAGTCGCTCAGATCCTTACGCTTGCCCATTTTTCCTGCTTCCAACACATGAAATTCAAGAACTAACTGCTCACATGCTGCCTAATATATCCCACCCCTTGACAGGTGCCATTGTAATGAGATAATAAATGTTATTCACTTCACCTGTCAGTGGTTTTAATGTTGTGGCTGATCAGTGTATAATTCATAATTGTTTCACCACATACAATGTGTTGGAGGTACTAGCAGAGAAGCAAAACCATGCTGCTGGGACAGCAAGAGCCTGCCGTTTTGCAACCCCACCACTCAGGTTCGGAGGAAACTATGATGAAGTTGTGAACCATGATGGGAGGGTGGTGCTGGTCAAATGGTTCGACAATAGATCAGTCCTCATGGTTTCGAACTTTGTCGGTGCTGGCCGTACGGATGAGGTGCAGTACTGGGACAAAAAGCACAGCATGTATGTGAATGTCACTTGGCCAGAGGTGGTAAAGCTCTACAATAAAGCAATGGGGGGTGTCGACCTACTGGATCAACTTATCAGTCTGTACAGGACTGAAAATCAATCCAAAAAGTGGACCCTGAGAATGACATCACATGCCTTTACCTCGCTGTAATCAAAAGCTGGTTTAAGTAAAAGATGGATGCTGAGATGGCGAAGATCCCAAGAAAAGATGTCTTGGATGTCCTCCATTTCAAAATGAATGTGGCCCAATGTCTGGTGAGATTGCAAAACACAGAAGTCCCAGCATGTCTCATGAGCCAGTCCATGGCTACAGACAACAAGTTCAGGATGCAAGGCCCTTACCTGAAGTTCGGTGGACCACATGCTGAACTATGATGAAAAGAAAGAGGCCACCAGGTGCAAGAGGCTACACTGCATAGGAAAAACACACATCTTCTGTGACAAGTGCAACATTCATCTGTGCTTTGAACCACACCGAAATTGCTTCAAGGAAGCTCATTGAAAATGAAAATGAAAAACATATACTGTACAATGCACACAGTGATACTTTGAAGCTCCAACAAAAATCAACCAGCAAGTACACATAAACACACCTGCACATGTGCACACACACACACACACACACACACACAGAGCACACAGAACACAGTCATACACAGTATATTCACAAGTGTGCAGAGACATATACACTAAGTCATACACACAGATATAAACATGTACACACATACAGAGCAATTAAAAAAAAAAAAAATCTTTAACATTTTTGAGACTTTATCTCATCATACAACAAGTTTTATGAACTTTTTTACATTCTATAGTTACTGTTCATCACTATATCCTCTTCAAAATCTTTAAGATGAATTCACATTTTTGAATACTGCAATAAACGCATAAGGATTCCTCCTGAAGACTTCTTGACATTTTACATTTGTTCAGTCGTGGCGTCCATTGTAATGGACATTAAAAAAAATCTGATAAAAACGTGTTGACAAAAAAGTTTTTTTTTCATCATAATTGATTGCTTGTTCTTTTAATTTCTGCAGATCAAACTAAGAACAGAGGGAAAAGAGAGAAATAAAGAGAGACAGACTGCTGACACTCAAGACAAATCAGATCCATCAGTGTCGCTGACAGCTGTGTGAGGGGTTTGGAAACATTCAGGCCTATAAGTCCAACAAACACAAAGTGACTGGTCCCCAAAGCCATGGGAGGTTTTTTCATAATAAGCTCACTTCTGGTGGCAAATTTATCCCTTCTCAATGAACATTTTTATTGATTCATAAATATATATATAAAAAAAAAAAAAACATAACATATATACACTGAATCAACATTTAACCCCCCCAAAACCCCTCCCCCTCCCCAATCACCCAACCCACCCTAACCCCCAGAACACCCCTGTGGTCACAAATAGATACACACAAAAAAATAAAAAAAAAATAAAAAAAAACCATAATAACCATATATAATTAAAAAAAAAAACATCTCTCTCCCCAGCCCCTCCCCGAGAGTTCCCCAAAAACACCAAGTAAATACCCCACTTCCTGTTGAATAAATTCTGAACCCCCAGCCTTCTGCTTGACATTCCTTCGTAAGCAGCCACTCTCCCCATCTCCACACACCACTCCGGAAATGAGGGTGCACTATCTGACTTAAAATCCCTTAAAATAATTTGCCTGCCCACCATAATGCTGGTCAGAACCCAGTTTTTTATGTGTTTATCCCCAAAATGTATGACCGCCCCATTGCCCAAAATACAAAGTCTGGGGCAGAGTGAAATTTGAGTGCCCAAAACGTCACACAAAAAACTCAGAACTTTCAACCAAAATTCCTGAATCTTAACACACCCCCAAAAAGCATGGTCTGTGTCTCCGTCTTCTGACTGGCATTGCCAGCAGGTGGGTGTGCCTTTAAGACCAAGCCTATACAATCTAGAGGGGTCCAACTGAATCTATGTCAAATCTTAAATTGCATAAGGCGCACCCTGCATCTCTAGATGCAGACTTGACATTTTTTAGAATCCTAACCCACTCTCCCTCCTCCAATACCAAGTTTAAATCTTTCTCCCATAATCTCTTGAGAGAATTTGAAGCTCCGTCCCCCAGACTCTGAATTAGCAGGGAGCAATACACTGATGACTCATGACCTTTTCCGAAGGCCGTAATCACCTCTCCCAGAGTATCTGCCACTTTAGGGGGGTGTGTGCCACTCCCAAAAACAGTACAGAGCAGCTTTCGCAGCTGTAAATACCTATAGAACTGATATCTGGGAATCTCAAAATGATTAACCAAATTTTCAAAAGATCTCAGCACTCCACTCTCATATAGGTCACGAGTATATTAACCCCCCTCCCAATCCACTCTGACCAGCAGAAAGAGGACTTATTAATACATAATTTAGGGTTCTGCCATATGCTTGAGGCTACATTTAAATAAATGTCCGAATTAAACACTCTGGACACTTTTGTCCATACCGAGTGCAAATGCGAAAAATAACTTTTCCGACTAGTTTCGCAATGGCAAAATAGGGGCAAGAACTTCCTGTTCAATACAAAACCAGGGAGGGGGTCTCTCAGGTGGAAGCGACAAGTGAGCAAAATGTCTGAGACTGAATGTATAATAATAAAACAAAATTCTGGGTAGGCCTAGCCCACCTTTGTCAATCAGTCTATGTAACTTATTAAAATGTAATCTAGGACGCATACCATTCCAAATGAAGGACTTTGCTATGCTATCAAATTGCTTGAGGTAAGAGAGGAGGACATCTACAGGGAGAGATTGTAACAGGTTGTTACATTTTGGAATACAATTCATTTTAATAACATTAACCTTCCCAATAATAGATAAATGTAATGAAGCCCACCTGCCCACATCGCTCGAAAACCTTTTTATTAAGGGGTCAAAATGAACTCTTAAATAAATCAGACAAATTTGCAGGGAATAAAATGCCCAAATACTTAATGCCCTGTTTGGGATTTAGACCAATTGACTATGTATCCCAAGAACTTAGAAAAGGAATTAATAATTCTGTGGAGGTAAGGCACATCTAGGGTCAGAGACAAATAATAAAATATCATCTGTGTAAAGCAAAAGCTTATGAGCCACACCACCCACCACCACCCCTGGAAAATCATCCTCCTTTCGGCTGCTAATGGTTCCAGGGCAAGACAGAACAATAATGGGGAAAGAAAGCAACCCTGCTGGGTGCCCCTATCCAGAGTAAAATAATCTGAAATTAATCCATTTGTTTGTACCGCTGCTACCAGGTGTCTATATAGTAACATGATCCATCCAATAAAAGTATTTTCGAACCAGTATATTTCCAAAATCTTAAAAAGATAATCCCATTCTTCCATATCAAACGCCTTTTCAGTGTCAAGTGAGATGGCAGCGACCAAAGTCGCTTGGATCTTTGTCCTTTCTAAGAATCAGACTGATCCGGGCTTGTGTCATGGTTGGCGGAAGCTTTCCATTCTTTAATGTTTCAGTATAAACTTCTAACAAAAGTGGAGCCAGTTCTGTAGCATAAGATCTAAATAATTCAGCGGCAAAACCATCTGGCCCCAAAGCCTTGCCTGTAGGCAAGGCCTTAATTACCTTGCCGAGCTCCTCCAAGGTTATCTCAGAATCTAGAGATTTTTTTTGCTCAGTCGTCAGTTTAGGGAGTTGATGGTTCTACAAAATTTATAATATCTTCATCAGTATACGTAGACGTGGAATTGTAAAGATCAAGATAGAATTCTTTAAAAGCATTATTAATATCAATGGCTGAGGTAAAAATTTCACCACCAGCAGATTTCACTGAGGGAATGGTAGAAAAAGACTGTCTCTGCTTTATATATCTAGCCAAAAACGTACCTGCTTTGTCCCCCGACTCAAAGCATGACTGTCTTGCCCTGAATAGCCAAAACTCCTCAACAAAATAGTATTATATCTGTATTTCAGTCGGGTCAATTCTCTGAGGCCATCAGACAACATTCGGTGCTTCAGCTCTGTCTCGCCACTTTTAATATTCCTTTCCAACTCCACAAGTTCTCATGCTTTGGATTTTTTGATGAATGAGGCATACTGTATGATCCGACCCCTAAGAACCACCTTAAGTGCCTCCCAAGCCACATCCACAAAGAATACTGAGGACCAGTTGGTCTCCATATAAACACTGATTTCAGCCTTTATCATTTGTTGAAAATCAGGATTTTGCAAAAGGGATACATTAAAATGCCAAATATGATTTATTTTTCTCCATATGTGACAACATCTCTAAACTCACCAGGGCGTGATCTAAGACTAAGATGTTTCCAGTTGAACAATCAACAACAGATGAAATGAGGGACTTGGATATAAAAAAAAAACTATTCTAGAATAAATCTTATGGACTGATGAAAAAAATGTATAGTCCCTTCCAGGTGGGTTCAAAAGTCTCCAAATATCTGTAAGACCAAGATATTTACACATCCTGTGAAGCATCAATGTTGCTCTAGGGGGGCGTGCACACTTTTGCTTCACTATGACCGAGGACTAGTCCATCAAAAGATTAAAGTCTCCTCCCAATATTATATCATGAGGGGTGCCAGCAGCTTGCAACATCCCTTCAAGATCTGTAAAAAAGCCCTGATCATCAGCGTTAGGTGCGTAAATATTAGTCAAAATCAACCGTTGCCCCTGAATTTCTGCTAAAACAATAATGACTCTTCCTGATACTTACTAATGTAATGACTCCCCTGCTCTTACTTGAGCCAGCAATAAAAGAAAATATGTCCACCCCATATCTTCCCAAATTTTTCAGCTTCCTGCGGGAAAGATGTGTTTCTTGAAGAAACACTATATCATATTTCTTACGTTTAAGAAAAGAAATAACCTTCCTTCTTTTTATGGGGTGCCCCAACCCATTCATATTCCACATGGAGAGAGACAATCCACTCATATTAACATTTGACATTTTGACATATTAAAAAAAATATATTGTGTGTCAAAACTAAAATTATAAAGATGAATCTGTTTCATGAGTGCAGGAGATGACCTAATCATTCCAATGTCCTGAAAAAAATACTCCACGAAACAAACTCCATCCAATAGGAGGCATAAACACAAAGAACGAGCAGATTCATCCACCACTGTCCGAAGGAGTGTTATTCCACAAAACAAACTCCAGCCGCTAGGTGGAACCAGCGCAAAAAGAAACAAAAAAGGCGCCCAGCTTCCTCGGACGGTCAAATGTATGTTCAGTGAGTCAGTTCACTTGGAAGCACGTGAGAAACACACCATGACTTCCTCAGTCCATTGGTTTTATGAAAGACATCGCTTGTTGTGGGCATGTAAATATTTTGCGGCCATCCTTAGTATCTATTCTCAATTTGGCCGGGAACGTCAGTGTAAAAGCAACCCTTCGTCGATGCAAAAGTTTCTTGAAGGAGTGTTATTCCACAAAACATACTCCAGCCGCTAGGCTCAAATTTCAATAACTGTGTAATTTTGTAACATAATAATGTTTTTTTTTTTTAAAAACAAGTGTAATAACACTAACTTCACTAAATTTAAAAACTCTAAAGTTGTGCTCTAAAAAAACTCTAAGGGGGGGGGGGGGGGGGGGGGTTGTGGTATTTTTTTTTAAATCTTATTTACCTCTAAATTACTAAACTACACCATTAATTTTCATATTAAATAAGAACATTTTATGTAACATTCACTTCAGTGAAGTGAAGATCTACATTTATCAGTTTAATTCAGGGGAATTAAAATATGAAAAATATGAAGAGAAAATATGAAAAAAGGTGTCATGCATTAGGGGCAGATTGCTTCCATCTGCTGGAAAAAAAAAGAAAAAAAACTTTTAAATTAAAATGACCTGAAATGTCACGTTCATGGATAGAGTCCAGTCGCAGACCAGGAATAGAACAAAATGACTTTTAACAAAAACACAAAAGCTGGGTACAAAAACAGAAACCCAGCCTAAAGCCAACCTGTTTGAAAAAAAAAAGAGGAAAAACACTAACAAAAACAACTGAACAAACTAACTAACAGGAGAAAAAAATCAAACAGAAAGCACTGGAACCAAATCTGGGGGAATAACCAGAAAATAGTGCTAAGACTAGACCAACACAAGGAGAAAACAGACCAGGGTAGAACCGGTGGCTCAAGGAAGGGAGCAGGGTCTGGAGGCCAGGGAGGAGGCTTTAGAAAGGGAATGAGATCAGGTAGCTCCACCTCAGAGGAGAGGTCAGGGTCTGCCGCTGGGCAGCGGTCAGATTGGGCAGTGGCAGCCGCTGGTGTGGGATCAGATTATGCAGTGGCAATTGGACAGGGGTCAGGCAGGGCAGCAGCCACTGGAAACTGGACAGACTACGCAGAGGCTGCAGGGGACTGGACAGACTGGTTGATGGCCGCAGGGGACTGGACAGGCTGGTATATGGCAGCAGGGGACTGGGTGAACAGGAAAATGATCACAGCAGACTGGACAGACAGAGGGGTGGTCACTGGAGACAGGACAGAAGTGTAGGCAGCCGTTGAGAACTGGGCAGACACATTGGCCGCTGGTGAAGGGACAGACTGAGTGGCAACTGCAGGGAATGGGCAGACAGACAAGCATCTGTGGGGCATAAGGTGAGGTCAGTGGCGGATGCTGGACAGTGTGTGAGGTCAGAGGTAGCTGCTAGGAACTGGACAAACTGGATGGCGGCCGCTGGGGACTGGACAGACTGAGTGGCGACTACTGGGGACTGGTCAATGGCCACTGGCCAGGGGTCAATGACCTCCTTAACCAGGACTGTAGATGACAGGGAAATGGCTCCGTGGTCAGGAACACTGGCAGTGGCAGGGGAACAGCCTCCGTGGCTGGGAGTGCTGGCAGCGGCAGAGGAATTACCTCCATGGCTGGGAGCACTGGCAGCAGCAGGGGAAAGGCTCCCGTGGCCGGGAGCACTGGCAGCGGCAGGGGAACTGCAGCGACGTGGGACCCCTCCGTGGCTCATCGAGACCACTTCTGCTAGACACCATCTCTGGGAAGCCTTCCAGAGGGCCTCAGCATAGATACCAATAGGCCGACCCTCCTGACAACAGTTCAGGACCACAAAGGTATTTGGGTCTTGGGGATTAGATCTATGGTGGGTAGGAGCTGTGTGGAATAGAATTCCCATAGTGGAAACGTTGATGGTCTGCTGGGTTCAATATGGTCGGTTCATTCTCTCATGTTCATGGACAGATGAACCCAGTCGCAGACCAGAAATAGAACAAAATGACTTATATTAACAAAAATACAAAAGCTGGGTACAAAAACAACAGTAACCCAGACTAAACCCAACCTGGCTGGGAAAACAAAAACCCATGAAAGGGAAAACACTATCAAAAACAACTGAATAAACTAAGGGGTAAAATCAAACAGAAAGCACTGGAACCAAATCTGGGGGAATAACCAGAAAATAGTGCTAAGCTGATCAACATGACACAGGAGAAATGATAATGAACTGACGAAGACTAGACCAACACCAGGAGAATATAAATGGAAGGAAATGAGGAGGGTAATGAGGGAAACAGGTGAGAGCAAATGACATAACAAGAACAGAACAAGGACTAAATGAGGAGGAGGGGTGGGGGAACGAGGGGGCGGAGATAGGGAAGCATATGGCTAACAAACACAAAGCCATCTGCAGACAAACAAGAGAAAACACAACAAAAATGCTAAAGTGTCAGAATCATGCCACACAGGAAGAAAACAAGACAAAAATTGCAGGACCCTGACACGAAATTATACAGTTATAACCAGTAGATTGCTGCAGAGGTCCTCTCATTTGCCTGGTTGTAGCAAACAGATTTATTTTTTTAGATCTTATCACAAGTTCTGCATTTGGATACATATTTAGACATTATTAAAGACATTGAAAAATCACTATTTTTGTCAAAGTTTATTTGAGGTGTTCTGAAGTTTCAGTTTTTGCAGTGATGCCACCAGCCGCGGGCCATGCATTTTAAGTCTAGGCCTTCAGTGGGATTCATGCCATTAAGAAAACACAGCTTCACATTGAATAAGTCAATAATACCAATTGAGATTTTAAAAGCCTGTCCATGCATGAAAGCCAGAACCAAGGAGGTCTAATACCAAGAAAAGGCTCTCTAATAATATTTGCGATTTAAATTTTGCTTGCAATAAATTTTGTTTAGTCAGGGTACACGTTTACTTTTCAAAGCTTGATCCGACACTGAATGCTCAAGCAGCCTAATTTACAATGCAAAAAGCACTTACCAATTTGCTTGAAGTGAAAATCAGCCCTCCTTTTCTTAAATCGCATGATCATGCAGAACATCTCAGATTTTTAAATCCATAAGGATCAATGGCGATAAAGGCAGTGACAGCCGACTCGTCAGCAAGATCTCGCGCTCTTCGCTTTCAAATTACGTACATCACTTAAAGCGTGATTGTGTCACTCAAGGCCAGCTAGAAGGCCTGGACTGGGACCTACGTCAGGGGAATCGTCCCCTGGAGGAATATGTAGAAGACTTCTGCACTTTGGCCAACCAGGTTGGGTTTAATGAGATCACCCTCAAACACTTCTTCCGTGCAGGCTTGAATGAGCCGGTGCTCTCTTTGATGCCTGGCGGTCAGAGTACCTTCAGTCTGGCTCAATACATCGACTTTGCTCTGCGGATGAGTGGTTCATCTTTCACTGTAGGAGAGGCTGATGAGGAACTATGCACTCCTACAGTGGCCACCAAGCCAGGGTCCCCCATCGTGGCCGCCAAGCCAGAGCCGTCCACCATCATGGTCGCCGAGCCAGGGTCCCATGTCAACGCCCACGCCTGCCACGGCCAACGAACCAACGTCCATGCCTGCCACAGCCAACGAGCCAGTGCCTATGCCTGCCACAGCCAACGAGCCAGCGTTGCAAGCCTCGTCCGTCCCAGAGCCAGCATTGCCACGGGTTGTGCTGTGTGCTTTCTAGAGGTGAACGTCACTGGACTTCCTGTTCCTGTTTGCTGACGACATGCTGCACGAGTGTTTGTAGCCTGCTAGGCTGCTTAGCATTGCTTATTCTCAATCTCATATGTTCGTCGTTTTATCCTTTGTCATTTTACCTGTTGCTGCTGGCGCCTAGCTCGAGTCTGTGTTTGTAGCCTGCTAGCTTTTTTAGCATTGCTTATCTATCTGTTTTCAGCTTTTAATCCTTAACATCTGCCATTTTTCAGCACGCATTGGGTTACCCCCACATTTTTCTCTTATCGTGACTCAACTGCATGCATTTTCTGCGTGCATCTGCTTTCTATTTTTATCATGATCATTCAGGTAGAACTATTATTTCGACCACTAAAGATAGCTTCAATAATGATCTTCCTGATCTATCTCATACACTCACTAAACCCCAAAGTCTAGAAGAACTTGATGAAATAACAGAAAATATAAATACAGTCATCTCTAGCACTCTTGATAGTGTTGCCCCCTTCGATTAAAGAAAATTAATTAAAGAAACGATCACACTCATGCTCTCAAGAAAGCAGCTCGGAAAATGTAGCACAAGTGGAAGAGGTATTTCGCGGTGCATGTAAGGTCAGCATATTTTAGCAAACTCATAGAAAATAACCACAACAATCCTAGGTGTTTATTCAGTACTGTGGCTAAATTGGTTAAAAATAAAGCCTCAACAGAACCAGATATTCCGTCGCAGCACAAGAATAATGACTTCATGAATTTCTTTACTGATAAAATTGAAATAATCAGAAATAAAATTGGAATTATGCAATCATCTGTCACAGTACCTCAGAAAACAGTGTCTCATAATTTTCCTCACGTGCAACTTCAATCCTTCGCTGTCATAGGTCATGAAGAGCTAACAAAACATCAAAAGCCACAACATGTATGTTAGATCCAATACTAACCAAGCTCTTAAAAGAGGTATTTCCTGTAATCTCAGAACCTCTTCTTAATATTGTTAACTCCTCGCTATCCTTAGGACATGTCCCAAGAAACTTTAAAATGGCAGTTATCAAACCGTTTATTAAGAAGCCACAACTTGATCCTGGAGAACTGGCTAATTATAGACCAATTTAAAATCTCCCATTTATGTCGAAAATACTAGAAAAGGTAGTATCCTCCCACATATGTTCATTTCTACAGAGAAATAGTATATATGAACAATTTCAGTCAGGATTTAGGCCTCATCACAGTACAGAGACTGCACTTATCAGAGTCACAAATGACTTGCTCTTATCATCTGATCGCGGCTGTATTTCACTTCTAGTGCTTTTAGATCTTAGTGCTCTCTTGAATAGGCTAGAAAATTATGTTGTCATTTGTGGAGTTGCATTAGCATGGTTTAGGTCCTATTTAACAGACCGCTACCACTTTGTCTATGTAAATGAGAAATTGTCAAACCAAACAAAAGTAAAGTACGGAGTGCCACAGGGATCAGTTTTAGGGCCTCTGCTTTTCTCCTTGTATATGCTTCCCCTGGGAGATATTATCAGGAATCGTGGAATAAGTTCCACTTTTATGCCAACGATACAAAACTTTATATTTCTTCAAAACCTGTTGAGATTTCACAATTCTCCAAATTAGCAGAGTTTGAAAAAAAATGGATGGCCAGAAATTTCCTTCTACTCAATTCTGACAAAACAGAGGTACTAATTATTGGACCAAAAACCTCTAAAAACAAGCCGCTAAAATATAATTTGACTCTCGATGAATGTACTGTTACATCGTCTTCAACAGCGAAGAGCTTAGGTGTTATATTTGATACCAATCTGTCCTTTGAAAATCAAATTACCAATGTTTGTAGAACAGCATTCTTCCACCTAAGAAATATTGCTAAATTACGACACATGCTCTCTGTCGCTGATGTCAAAAAACTAATTCATGCGTTCATGACCTCAAGACTAGATTATTGTAATGCATTACTGGGAGGATGGCCAGCAAGATCAATAATTAAACTTCAGTTGGTTCTAAATGCAGCAGCCAGAGTGCTGACTAGAACCAAGAAATATGATTATATTAGCCCCATTTTAACGTCATTACATTGGCTACCTGTTAAATTTCAAATTAATTTTAAAATTCTGTTAACTACACACAAAGCTTTGAATGGTCTAGCTCCGCAGTACTTAAGTGACCTTCTACCACGCTATATTCCATCACGTTCATTATGATCGCAAAATTCTGGCCTGTTAATAGTTCCTAGAATATCAAAATCCACAAAATGAGGTAGATCCTTTCTATATTTGGCTCCTAAACTATGGAATAGTCTCCCTAACACTGTTCGAGATGCAGACACACTCACTCAGTTTAAGTCTAGACTAAAGACTCATCTATTTAGCCAGGCATACACCTAATTTATCCTTCAACTCACAATTAGGCTGCTTTAGTTAGGTCTGCCGGAACCAGAAGCCAGAAACATTGATCGTGATCTATAAATCTGCAATAAATTGAATAGCATCTATGCTAATATTATTCTATTTGTTTCCCTGTCTCAACCTCGGGACTCCTATCCTGAGGTCACCAGAACCGGCTGGATCCAGCTCCATTCCTGCTTCGTGTTGCACTCCACTGCTGTGTGTCGCTGAGTGACGATGACTAATAGCAGCCGGTGCCAGCCAAACTTCACTTCAGTCTATTACAATGGACTCCAGAGGATGAACTGATGCCAATGCCAACCATAAGAAATGGGATACTTCATATGCCTTTGCCTGAACCTTGGACTTAGGATAGACCTCACCGAAATTACCGGCCAGGTTGAACTGCGATGCACCTAACTGATCTCTGCCTACATCACTTTGGTCTTATGATGGACTACACTCTTAAAATGGAATACATACACTATCAATTAATTGCCAATAAAACCCTTCATCAGCTAACTAATAAAGGACAATGCATCTATATGAACTTCTGCAGTTAATCCAGGATGAACTTCAAAAGACATTTGTCATTAATCTTACAGTTCATACAAAATATTTGTTTAAACACTGACACTTAACACTTACATAGTTTAATAATTTTAAACCATGACTTGCACTATACATAAGTAATATTGGCATTATATTCATGATGTTAGCCAGAGGGGAACTGGCCCCCACAGTGAGCCTTGTTTCTCCCAAGGTTATTTTTCTCCATTAATCAATATCTTATGGAGTTTTGTGTTCCTTACCACCGTCGCCTTCGGCTTGCTCACTGGGGTTATAAATACAATTATTATTTAATTACTTATTTTTAAACACAATTCACAATCGTATTTGATCAAACTACACAATGATGACTCTAAGACATTATAGATATTACAGTTTCATTTTCTGTTAATGCATGATTTTCTGTATGTCACATTTAAATGTGTTTGTTAATGTCTTCAGGTCTTTTATTTTGAAATTTGTTCACTTCCTTGTTAGTCATGTGATTATCCTGTTCCCGCCATGTTTCATGTGTTTTGTTCTCAATATTTCCTTTGTTTATTAGTCTTGTCTTGTTATTGGTTCATGTTTCATTGTCTTGTTATATTGTTATCAGTCTTGTATTTTCATTGGTGCTCTTGTTAACTTGTTACCCATGTCAGAGTATTTATAGTCTTTATGTTTGCCTTTGTCAAGTATTGTTTTGGTGTAGCATTGTCAAGTCAAGTCAAGTCGTTTATGTTTGTTTTGTCTTATTTTGGATTTCTCGTTGTTAATACATTCTGCACTTGGGATCACTCTTCATTGTCATCATCTGTTCCTGTCTTCAGCCTGTCTCAACATTACACATATACTAAAGACCACACCAAG